>NC_088337.1:25392500-25730000 GCF_036884655.1 Musa acuminata AAA Group
GCGAGACCCACGAAACAAACGATCGCGATGCATGGAGATTCGTCGAAATGTCGACGGAATTGACGATGATGAGATGGATGA
The DNA here is from genome assembly GCF_036884655.1 of Musa acuminata AAA Group. NCBI lineage: Eukaryota > Viridiplantae > Streptophyta > Magnoliopsida > Zingiberales > Musaceae > Musa > Musa acuminata. The sequence continues at coordinate 25,392,582 of NC_088337.1, forward strand.
TCACAGGGCATGGATATGCACCGCTGCACACATAGATATTGATGTGAGTGATTAGGCCCATTGGCTCGGGTCTGATCACATTAGATTGTGATCCATGATCATCTGGTGTAATTGCTCATGTGATGTGTGATTATTTATACACCTACTAGATATATATATATATTTGCATGCGATGTAGATATATATTAAATATATATGTGTGTGATATATCACATTAGGAGACCAAATCAAAGAAATCCCTCTCTTTACAATATTAAGTCGGTAAATGTGTGGCAATTAGATTGACCAACGTGGCCTTCCATTATTATAGGTAGGGACCAATTCTCGATGTAGGTTGAGTTACTCAAGTCCCTCGAGACTCACTTATATCGTGATTCGCTATCTTGTCTACAATATAGAGATGTCACCGGTGACTTAAAGACATGGTATGCTTAGTCGAGTCCCTCGAGGGTATATCATCGAATCAGACTCATCTTGTAATGATGGTGTTAACTTAGCCGAATATCTTGGTTGGTCGAGTCCTTCGAGACTATGGTGATTCGGAGGCCGAACAAGACGAAAATCACAAGAAGTTGTGATCGACATGAGTTGCGTACTTTTCAGGCTTAGTGTGATTGGTCGAGTCCCTTTACACTAAGACGCTGATTGAATCCCGATCCCCACTAGAAGTATGCCGAAAACTTCTGTTTCACGTGCTGAGGGTGTTACGTGACTTGCTAATAAAATAGTGGGAGCATATTAAGATAGAAGTTCATATCTTGATTGTTCATTTTTACAAAATTTATATGTTATTTATTTATGTTAAATATTTATTTTTAGAAAATATCGCTTTCAAATCCCTTACGTGGCATACTTGATGTCAACCGCCTCATTGGTCCAAATTATACGGATTGGCTCCACAACTTGAGAATTATTCTCACGATGGAGAAAATCGTATATGTCCTTGATACAGTGAGCCTACGCTTGAGGAAGGGGCAAGCGAGGATGAGATCGCTAGCTACGTGAAGTATATTGATGACTCCACTCTTGCTTAGTGTTACATGTTGAGCTCAATGACTCTTGAGTTACAGAAACAACATGAAAATATAGATGTCAGATCCATTCTCCTACATGTTCGTAAACTGTTTGAGGAACAGGGAAGGGCTCAGTGATATGAGATAACAAGAGCCTCTTCCGCGCTAGGATGACTGAGGGGACACCGGTTCAGAACCATATCCTAAAGATGATTGAGTGGATAGAGAAACTCACAGGTCTACGAATGGTCCAAGAGGATAACCTGTGTATGGATCTTGTACTTTAGTCCCTATTATATTTCTTTTCACAGTTCATAATGAATTTTAATATGAATAAGCTTGAGGTGACTCTCCCGTATCTCCTCAATATGTTGAGAGAGACATAGAGCACTATCAAGAAAGAGAAGCCAGTTCTCTATACTGGTGAGACCAGAAAGAAAAGAAAAGTAGAAAAGTCCCTTAAGAAGGGCAAGGGCAAGAGCAGACCAGGTAAAATAAATATTACTAAGAAAGACCTAGCAAAGGACAAAGATCAGTACTTCCACTACAGAAAATATGAGCACTGGAAGAGGAACTACAAAGAGTACCTTGCAGAGAGGGCGAAACAGAAGCTTGGAGAAGCTTCAGGTATATTCATGATTAGTCTCTATTTGTCAGACTCTTATAATAACACATGGGTATTGGATGTCGGTAGTGCTTATAATATTTGTAATTCGTTACAAGTTCTGATAAGGCTTGGGAGACTAGCGAGAGACGAGATGAACCTCAAGATGTGCAATGAAGCAAAAGTTGCTACAGTAGCTATTGGCGAGGTCGCCCTACATCTGCTTGGTGGAGCTATTATTGCATTGGATGCATGTTATTTTGTTTCTTCTATTATCAAAAATATTATTTCCATTTCATGTTTGATAGTTAGTGGATATAAATTAGTTTTTTAGAACAATGGTTGTTCAATATTATTAGATGATGAGGTCATCACGAGAGGAATATTATATAATGATTTATTTATACTAGACACTACTCCACATATCATGAATGTAAGTGTGTCTAAGAGAAAATGAGATAAGGTGAACAGTGTATACTTGTGGCATTGTAGGCTAGGTCACATCCATGAGGGAAGGATTCAAAAGTTACTAAAGGATGGATATTTAGATCCATTCAACTATGAGTCATATGCAACCTGCGAGCCTCGCCTTCGTAGAAAACTAATCAACTCTCTATTTATGGGAACTCATACATAGTGATGTATGTGGACCCATGTCAACTAATGTCATTGGTGGTTACTCTTACTTCATTACTTTTACTGATGATTTCTCAAGGTATGGACATGTGTACTTAATGAAGAATAAGTTCGAGGCCTTTGAGAAATTCAAAAAGTATAAGAATAAAGTGGAAAACTAGACCGAAAAGAGTATCAAGACTCTTCGATCGGATCGAGGAGATGAGTACTTAAGTATAGAGTTTACCCAGTTCCTTAAGGACCATGGTACGATCCATGATGAGTTTCGCTGACCTACCCATCTCATTCTGGGGATATGCCCTAGAGACTGCAGCTTACATTCTGAACAAAGTTCCAACTAAGTCGGTAGTGTCTACACCATATGAGATATGGAAAAAGAAGAAGCCTGATCTTAAGGTTGTTAAGATTTGGGACTACCTTGCCCACGTTAAATGACACAACCCCGATAAGTTGGAATCAAGAAAGAAGCGGTGCAAGTTCATGGGATACCCCAAGGAAACTTGTGGGTGTTATTTATATCATCTCGATGACCAAAAGTCCTTTGTAGCCAAGAAAACAGTGTTCCTTGAGAAGGAACACATTCTTGGTGGAGATAGTGGGAGCATGATATAGTTGAGCGAGGTTAGAGAACCTAGCTCAAGCACTACTCTACAGCCTGAGTCTGTTCAGGTACCTGACACACAAGTTCCAACTTTACGTAGGTCTGACAGAGTATCTCATCCTCCTGAGAGATATATGGGATATATTGGAGAAGAGGATGTTGAGGATATTGATCCTCAGACCTACGAGGAGGCTATTATGAGTATACTCTGGGAAGTGGCAAGAAGTCATGAATTCTTAGATGGATTCCATATACTCCAACAAGGTTTGGAACCTAGTTGATGCACCCGAGGGTATTGTATCCATCGGTTGAAAGTGGATCTTTAAGAAAAAGATCGGAGTAGATGGAAAGGTAGAGACCTATAAAGTAAGGCTAGTGGCTAAGAGGTATCGTCAAAGGCAAGGTGTTGACTATGACGAAACCTTCTCACTCGTAGCCATGCTAAAATCCATCCGAATTCTATTGGCTATTGCAGCACACTATGATTATGAGATCTGGTAGATGGACATGAAAATTGCAACATCGAGGAGGAGGTGTATATGATACAGCCCAAGTGATTCATGTCCAAGGATTGCCCAGATAAGGTGTGCAGGTTGCTTAGATCCATTTATGGACTAAAGTAATCTTTCCAAAGTTGGAACATAAGATTTGATGAGGCAATCAGATCTTATGACTTTGTTAAGAACGAAGATGAGCCTTATGTGTATAAGAAGGTAAGTGGGAGCACTATCACCTTCTTGGTGTTATATGTGGATGACATCCTAATCATTGGGAATGATGTAGGAATACTATCCATAGTAAAGGCTTGGTTATCTAGACACTTCTCCATTTAGAACTTTGGGGTAGCATTATATATCTTGGGGATTCAGATCTATAGAGATAGATCCAAGAGGATGCTTGGCTTATCTCAGTCCAGGTACATAGACACCATTGTCAAAAGGTTTGACATGAAAAATTTCAAGAGATGTCTCATACTGATGAGACATGGGATATCGCTTTTTAGGAGTATATCCTCAAAGACTCCTAAAGAAAGGGTAAACATGGATAAGATACCCTATGCCTTAGCAATAGAGTCTATCATGTATGTCATGCTATGTACCAAGCCTGATATAGCATATGCTCCGAGTGTTACAAGCATGTATTAAGCGAATCCAGGCTTGGAGCACAAGAAAGCAGTAAAGTGTATCCTTAAGTACTTGAGAAGAACTAAGAATCTTTTACTAGTATATAAAGATATTGGCCTCAGGGTTGAAGGCTGCACAGACTCAAGTTTTCAGTCCGATGTCGATAATAGCAAGTCGAATTCAGGATATATGTACACATTGAATTAGGAGCAATATGCTGGAAGAGTTCCATGCAAGATACTAATGCTGACTCGACCATAGAGGCAGAGTATATTGCTGTAGTAGATGCAGCAAAAGAGGGAGTCTGGATGAATAAGTTCATCACAGATCTAAGAGTCGTGCTAAGTAGCAAGGAGTCGGTTCCCTTATATTGCGATAACAACGGGGCGATTGTTGAAGCAAAGGAACCTAAGTCTCATCAGAAATCTAAGCATGTTCCACCTGATCAGAGATATCGTGACCCGAGGAGATGTAGCAGTGGAAAGAGTTCCATCTGAAGATAACATTGCAGATCCACTGACAAAGCTGTTGTCTCAAATGGGGATCAGACACATATCTCTGAAAACCTATAGATCTATAGGAGAGGATAAAGGAAGTCAACTATCCTCCTCTGTAGCGGTGATCCACTTGACAGGGGCTGCGAAGATGCTTCTCACATCGCTACACAAAACTCTTCCTCATGCGCACCACGCAATCAAGAAGAGACTGCCCCTTCTTACTATCCACACGTCCTAAATAGGGGCTGCAATATGAGGAGGAGAGGGAGAGAGGCAAATAGGAGGAGGCAGCTAAAAGGAACCTCTAGCCTATGGGTCTTTGGTTCCCTCCTATTTATAGAGGTCCCCTGTCAACTTAACCATAATGGATCCTATCATATTGGGTAGAAATATAAATCCATTCCATGCATTTTTTATGAATCCCCCTATCAATATATCATTTTGATAGAAACATAAATTCAGATATAAATTATGAATCCAAGCAACATGTCGTCATAAAATCATGCATAATCAAAATTTCAATATATTATTCCATGCGTGATCATTATAATTTCTCTCCCTTTGTCATCAACAAAAAGGAGATGTGTAACTATCAAGTTTTAAAAATATGTAAGCTTCATAATTTCATAAATTTTTCATCACTTTAGAACATACAAGCTAGTGAGTTCTTTCTTCTCTTTTAAGAAGTGCAAGATAGCAATTTGTTCCTTCCTTTGCAATGTTTGAGCTAGCAATTTTTACTTCCTTTGCAATGCATAAGCTAGCAAGTTCTATGAGAATGTGAAGTTTAGCAAAGTTTTTGCTTCTCTTGAGATAGCAACTTTTTGCTTCTCTTTACAATGTGCAAGCTAGCACCTTTTTTACTAATTTTTGTGATGCGCAAACAAACAAGACTTTTTTCCTTTGAGATGTGCAAGCTTGCAAGTTTTGTCTTTCTTTGCAAGCTAGTAATTTTCTTTTATTGAGATATGCAAGATAGTAATTTTCTCTCCCCCTTTGTTATTGTCAAAAGGAATGGAAGGATACAATAGTGCAAAATATTTCAATTATTACATGAGGCATACAAGTCATAAATACAAAGGAATCATGTCATGAAAGATATAATATCAAAGATTATGAAGGATTAAGGCATGAATACCAAAGACATGATTTATTTTAGCAAATCTCCCTTTAGTAAATAGCAAAAAGAAACTTTAGAGATCAAAGATCTTGATTTATAAAAAAATCTCAAGTATTAAATATCGAGAATTCAATATCATGATTTAGATAAAGACTTTCCTATTGCAAAAAGAGTCATGGGAGAATACATAAAGGATCTCAATTCATATATAATATATCTCGATTCATCAAGAATCATAAAAAAAACTTAAGTTATAATTCTGAAAATTCAAGATTCATTTGAAAATTTCTCCTCTTTAGTAAACGATAAGAAGAAAGGAGAACATGGTTCGTGCATAAGAAATATCGAGTCATCAAGTGAAGGAATCATGATTCATATGACAAAAAGATTATCAATTCGTACATTTGAATAAATATTTTTTAAACCATCATTACTTTAACTCATCATGCATAATTTTAAAATGTAAAACCATCAAGCATGATACAAACATTTATTTCAAAATATTCATCATTATTTTCAACTCATTTAATTTGTGAAATCATCAAAATCACTTTGAAAAGATTCTAAATGATATAACTAGATTCATCAATCTCTTATTGAAAAATGGCCAAAGCTTTAAAGATAGAGAACTTTTTAAGAAAAAAATACTTTCCTCTTTTTAATTATTTCAATTCATACGATTGATTTTATATGAGCATGCTCAAGTTTTTTTTTTTATATTTCTTACTAACTAATTTAAAATCATTAAACAGCTCAAGTAGTTTCATTGTAAGGTAAAGAGGTTTCAAGTGAGTCATTTACCTCATCGTCGAGAGCCACTAAGGTATATTTCATCATTTTGTCTTTGTTGTTTGTTTCTTGTCTTCGGATGTCCTCGATTTGTCCCAAGCTACCTTGAGTACCTTTTTTTTTCTTTAGCAACCTCTTCTTTTTAAGTTTATTTTTATTTTTTGATTCTTATTTCATGAACTTTTTAACCTTTGTTATTAGGAGTTCAAGGTCATCATCACTTGATCTTTTGCTTGAATGGTCTTCTTTTTTTCTAATTGTAAAATCCTTCTTGTTCTTTGAAAGATTGTTTTCAAGTTCATCATGTGACACATAAGTCATTTTGTAGGTTATCAAAGACCCGAAAAGTTCTTCAAGTGGAAACATGTTTAAGTCTTTTTCCTTTTGTATTGCAATTACTTTCAGATCTCAACTCTTTAGAAGGGATCTTAGAATCTTGATTATAAGTTCAAGATTAAAAAAATATTTATCAAGAGCTTTTAAATTATTGACGACATCCGTAAAATGGGTGTATATGTCAATAATAGTTTCGCTTGGCTTCATTCAAAACAATTCAAAATCATGCATTAAAAAATTTATTTTAGACTCTTTAACTCTACTAGTATCTTCGTGTGTGATTTCAAGAGTGTTTCAAATGTCGTGTTCAGTTTCATAAGTCGAAATACGATTAAACTCATTTTTAATCCAAAGCACAAAATAAAGCATTCATAGCTTTCATATTTAAATAAAATGATTTTTTTTCAAAGTCATTCCATTCATTCATAGATTTAGAGGGGGTTTGAAAACTAAGTTCAACGATATTCCATAAATCAAAGTTCAAAGAAAACAAAAAAATTCTCACCCGAGTTTTCCACTAAGTGTAGTTTGTCTCATTAAGCATATGACGACGAGTGATAGAAAGACCCACTTGAAAACCGAAAAAAGTCATCCCTCTTGGGTGTTAATCCAAATAGAGAGAATCGTTGCTCTAATACCAACTGTTAGGACCAAGTTGGCACTAAGAGAGGGGGGCGGGGGGTGAATTAGTGCTTACGTAAAAATTATGTCGAATCGAAAACTTTGTTTCAATTTAAACTCGTCTCGGAAATGCGCTTAACATAAAGAAAGTGTGAAGGGAAGTAAGTAGCTAAGTTAATAAGAAATATAAAAAAAAAACAAAATAGGAATGATAAAGTAGAAATCACACCGGATTTATAGTGGTTCGGTCGTCGTGACCTACATCCACTCATGATTCCTCTTCACTCGAGGCCACTGGCTTCCACTACCGATTTTCTTTCAACGGACGAAGATCAACTACCCTTATAACTCTTCCTCCTTTTGATAGGCTCAAGAGAGAACCTTTATAACCTCTCTTTCTTAGACCTCACTTCTCCCTTTAGAAGAACTTCTAAATACTAGGAAGAAGTGACCCTATACTTCAAGAGAGATTATAACCTTTCTTTCTCAAGAATGTTTTCCCCCTTTCTCAACTCAATTCTTATTTCTCTATGCAAGAATAGTTGGGTATTTATAACCCCAAATGACTTCAAAAATGGAGCCAAAAAATATCTCATCTCGGGTTTCCTGGGTCCTACTGGTACCACCGCCTATGCTAGGCGATACTACCGCCTACAGCACTAACATTGGGCAATACCATCACCCAGTCTAGTGATACTATTGCATGATAGAACCTTGGAGACTAGGCTCTGGCAGTACCACCGCCTAGCAGTATTAACTATCGGTGGTACCACCGCCTAGACCTCCCGGGAGGTTGAGCCTCAAATGGTTCCATCGCCCACCCTAAAAGGTGTCATCGCCTGGAACGACTCCAAGTGGCTGAGTGGGCCATCCATCCAATTCAACTCAGCTCTAACTTAGGCCCAATGGCCTCGAATTGGCCTAATTCCAACTCAATTACAATTTAAAACTACTTCAATCTAGACAATTATTATAAAGCATTAATCTCATGTTGTTTGGCATATCATTGGTTCATCGGTGCTTCATCCAATCCTTCGGCGCAGCATCCTCTTTTATGGCCTTTTAACTAATTAGTATGTTGACCTCTACAACTCTGATCTCATTGGCGCAATTGACACGGGAGTGTCTAATTTACCACAATTTGTTCATATAGACCATGCTGATAATATGATATTTTTTTTCAGTCAATAATATTGCCACATAATCTTCAACTCAGCCTACTCAGATAAGACAGCTCATTAGCATATTCCTTGTACAAAAGAATACATTAATGGAGTTGGTTGACAGCTGTAAAGCTGTATCATGGTGCTTTTCTTCATGGCTAAGGAATACATTAATGGAGTTGGTCGACAGCTATAAAGCACTTAATTTCGAAATTCCCTATGCATGAAGGGTTGTTTCATATACTAGTATTTATTTTGGGGTTTAGGGCTTAGAAAGGACTTTAGAAACTGATGATATCTAGGCAGAAGCTCTCTTAGAGAACCCCCTTAAACTCTATATCTCTTGGATGCATCCTTGAGTGGTGAGTCTTTTATTTTCTAGTTTTGTATCCTCGTTTAATTTTCGTTGGGTGGTGAACTTTCTGTATCCCATTATGATTTTAAACTTGGTGGTGAGCTACTTTTCGTTTTTATCAAAGTTGCTTCGTTAGTGCTTTCGGTATCAGTTCATTCCTTGTCTACTGTGACGTTTTCTATCTGAAAAAAATTATTCCATCGGTGTTGTTTGGAAATCTATTCTACGTTTTACCCTCACTGGTATCAGTTTGGTATCAGAGCTAAAGGCTAGAGATCATTGCAAGGCAGAATAGAAAAGATATAGTTGGTAAAGGTAGTGACCATGAAGATGACGCTGAGTCGTTGAGGCTGCAGCTACGAAAATTGCTACGTAGCCTACAAGAAAAAAATGAAATAATCAATGAACTTCAAAGTAGACACAACCAGCATGAAAATGATGCTCGAGTGTTTACTTCTGATGATGATACACCTCCTCTTCCAAGGGAGTCGAGAAGATGTCGGAGAAGAAATTGAGTCAAAGACGAGTGGTAGAATAAATATAACCCTAGATTAGATATTCCAGAATTTGAAGGTAAAATAAATGTTGATGACTTTATCGATTGACTTAATATAGTAGAAAGAATTTTCAATTTTCATGAACCACCAGAACAAAAGAAGGTCAAACTTGTGGCACTCAAACTCAAGCGAAATGTATCTTTTTGGTGGGAAAATATGAAGAAACAAAGAGAACGTGAGGGGAAGAGTAAGATCATTACATGGGAGAAAATGAAAAGGGAGCTAAAGAGAAAATATTTACCTCATAATTATAGGCAAGAGATCTTTCTCAAAATATATGATTTCAAGCAAAAAGATCTTAGTGTGGAGGAGTACACTGCAGAATTCGATAATTTGATGTTAAAAGGAGAGCTTGTGGAACCGGAAGAGCAAACAATTGCAAGATACTTAGGAGGTCTGAAGTATGAGATTACTAAAGTTGTTCAGCTATAGCCATATTGGTCTTTAAATGATGTGAGCAACCTGGCATTAAAAGTTGAAAAGCAACAGAAGTTTGAAAAGAGTTTTCGGTATGGCTTAAAAGAAGGCTATACAAAAGGAGGAAGTTTCAAGCCTACTATCCAAAGCAAGATGATATCGAAGGTGCAAGAAAAGGGTGAAGAATCTATTGGCAGCAAAAAAACACCTAATTCTTCTACCCCAAGTGGCCGAAAATGCTTCAAATGTCATGATTTTGGGCATATCGCTTCAGATTGTCCAAATAGGAGGATTGTAACTTTGGTTGAAGATCATAGTGATAGAGGAGAATATTAGGCTAAGGACGAACCAAAATATGATGATGATGAGGAAGAGATTACTTATGTTGATCATGGTTTGTCTATTATATTGCAATGTAGTTTACAAGTGTCATATGTGGCCGACAATAAAAGTTGGGTGAGAAAAAATGTGTTTCACACTAAATGCACTTCTCTTGGCAAAGTGTGCTTGGTGATCATCGACAGTGGCAACTTTGAGAATGTGGTATCTTTGGAGATGGTGCAGAAGCTAAAGTTGGATACCATCCCTCATCCACATCCATACCAGTTATATTGGCTGCAAAAAGGAAATGACATCAATGTAACTAAAAGATGTTTAGTTTCATTTTCTATTGGCAAATATTATAAAGATGAAGTATGGTGTGATGTTGCTCCTATGGATGCTTGTAATTTGTTGTTAGGACGACCTTGGTACTATGATAGAAGAGTGTTGTATGACGGCTACAAACATACTTATTCTTTTAAGGTGAATGAAAAGAAGATTATCTTAGCTCCATTACAACCATTCAAAATCAATGCACCAAAGAAGAAAGTTAGCGCTTTTATGTCATATGGTGAATGCAAAGGTGAATTAGACAAGGGTGGTCATGTTATGGCTCTACTAGTAGTAGAAGAAAATAAACAACACAAGGAGACACTAGAAATCATGAAACAAATCCTGGAAGAGTTTGAAGATGTTATACCAGAAGAGATTCCACATGGCCTTCCACCCTTGAGAGACATCTAGCATCACATTGATCTTATTCCGGGGGCTGTTCTACCTAATAAGGCAGCATATAGAATGAGTCCTAAGGAGCATGAAGAACTTCAAAAGCAAGTTGATGAATTGGTGAAAAAAGGGTTAATTCGGGAGAGCATGAGTCCTTGTGCGGTTCCAGCCTTGTTAGTGCCTAAGAAGGATGGTTCTTGGAGAATGTGTGTGGACAGTCGCACCATCAACAAAATCACAGTAGACTATCACTTTCCTATTCCAAGGTTAGATGATTTACTTGATCAATTGTGTGGTGCTTATGTTTTCTCTAAAATTGATTTAAGGAGTGGTTATCACCAATAAGAATGAGGCCCGGAGATAAGTGGAAAACAGCATTTAAAACTAGAGAAGGCTTATATGAATGGTTGGTTATGTCATTTGGGCTATCTAATGCTCCTAACACCTTCATGAGATTTATGAATCACATACTTAAGTCATGCATTGGAATATTTGTTGTAGTTTATTTTGACGATATATTGGTGTACAGCAAGAGCGAAGAGGAGCATATGAATCATCTGAAAGAGATCTTTTGTACTTTGAGACATCAAAAGCTTTATGCTAATCTAAAGAAGTGTGATTTCTTTACTTCTAGTGTGGTGTTTCTAGGGTATGTTGTTTCAAAAGATGGAATCATGATGGATCAAAGTAAGGTAGCGGCTATTCTCAGTTGGCCAATACCTGCTTCATTGCATGATGTGAGGAGTTTCCATGGCTTAACTTCGTTTATAGAAGATTTATCAAGGGTTTCAGCTCTATTATCGCTCCAATCACCGAATGTCTGAAATATGATAAATTCAAATGGACTAATGAAGCTAATGATGCTTTTGAGCTTTTGAAAAGAAAGGTGACCGAAGCTCCTATCTTAGTTCTACCAAATTTTGATAATGTGTTTGAAGTTGAATGTGATGCATCTAATGTGGGAATTGGTGCTGTTTTGAGTCAAGATGGAAAGTTCATTGCATTTTTTAGTGAAAAGCTGAATGATACGAGAAAGAAATGCTCTACTTATGATAAGGAGTTTTATACGATTTATCAAGCTTTGTCTCATTGGAGTCAATATCTTCTTGCTAAGCCATTTGTTCTATATTCTGATCATGAAGCATTAAAGTTCACTAATCACCAGCACAAGCTAAACAAGAGGCATGTAGCTTGGGTGGAGTTTTTACAATCTTACAACTTTACAATCAAGCACAAATCTGGTGTTCAAAATATAGTTGCTGATTCATTGAGCAAAAAGCATTCTTTATTATCAGCAATAGAAGTCAAAGTGGTTGGATTTGAAACATTCAAAGATCTATATGAGAATGATGTAGATTTCGGCTCGATATGGCAGAATTGTAAATCAGGTTCCTTTCAACATTTTTTTATCTTTGATGGTTTTCTTTTTCGAGCTAATGCTTTGTGTATTCCATCTTGTTCTTTGAGGTAAGTAATTCTAACTGAAGCTCATTGTGGTGTTTTGGGAGGACATTTCGGTAGGGACAAGACACTAGCCCTTGTTCAATCAAATTTCTACTAGCCTAAAATGTTCAGAGATGTGGATAGACATGTGAAGCAATGCCGATTGTGTCATTTGGCAAAAACAAGAAGTCAAAATTTTGGTTTATACACTCCATTGCCAATGCCAAATGCTCCATGGGAGGATGTGAGTCATGATTTCATTTTGGGACTGCCAAGGACTCAAAGGAACAAGGATTCTATCATGGTTGTTGTTGATAGATTTTCAAAAATGTCTCACTTTGTTCCATGCAATAAATCGAATGATGCATCTCATATTGTTGATTTATATTTTAAGGAGATTGTTAAATTGCATGGTATTCCAAGAACTATGGTGTCTGATCGAGATTCAAAATTTGTTAGTCATTTTTGGAGAACTCTTTGGAGGAAGCTGGGTACTTCTTTGAATTTCAGCAGCTCGCATCATCCACAAACCGATGGGCAAACTAAGGTAACAAACAGAAGCTTGGGAAATTTGCTTAGAAGCTATGTTGGCAAGAATATTAAGCAGTGGGATGTCATTCTTCCATAAATTGAGTTTGCCTACAATCGTTCTATGCATCATAGTATTGGTAAGAGTCCTTTTGAGGTAGTCTATGGTGTTAATCCTGCTGGTTCTTTGGACTTAATCCCTCATTCTATAACAAAGCAATTTAGTGGAGATGTTGATGAAAGAGCTAAGCAGATAAAGAAGCCGCATGAGGGTGTGAAAGCAACCATTGAGAAACAAAATGAGAGGTACATGCAAGCTGCTAACAAACACAGAAAACATGTGGAGTTTAATGCAGGTGATTTAGTCTGGATTCATCTAAGGAAGGAGAGGTTTCCGCCGGGCAAATTTGGAAAATTGAAACCAAAGGCTGATGGTTCATTCAAGGTGCTTAAGAGAATTGACAAAAATGCTTATGAGATTGAGCTACCTAAATATTACGGAGTATCCCCAATATTTAATGTGGCTGATTTAAGTCCTTTTTATAATCATGATGACGAAACAAACAAGGACTTGAGGACAAGTCTTTTTCAACCAGGGGAGATTGACACAGGAGTGTCTAATTTGCTACAATCTGTTCATATGGACCATGCTGATAATATGATATTTTTTTCAGCCAATAATATTATCACATAATCTTCAACTCAGCCTACTCAGATAAGACAACTCATCAGCTTATTCCTTGCATAAAAGAATACATTAATGGAGTTGGTTGGCAGCTGTAAAGCTGTATCATGGTGCTTTTCTTCATGGCTAAGGAATACATTAATGGAGTTGGTTGGCAGCTATAAAGCACTTAATTTCGAAATTCCCTATGCATGAAGGGTTATTTCATGCAATAGTATTTATTTTTGGGTTTAGGGCTCAGAAAGGACTTTAGAAACTGATGATATCTGGGCAGAAGCTCTCTTAGAGAACCCCCTTAAACTCTGTATCTCTTATATGCGTCCTTGAGTGGTGAGTCTTTTATTTTCTAGTTTTGTATCCTCGTTTAATTTCCGTTGGGTGGTGAACTTTCTATATCTCATTGTGATTTTAAACTTGGTGATGAGCTACTTTTCATTTTTATCAAAGTTGCTTCATTAGTGCTTCCAGTATCAGTTCGTTCCTTGTCTACTGTGATGTTTTCTATCTGAAAAAAATTATTCCATCGGTGTTATTTAGAAATCTATTCTGCGTTTTACCCACACCGGTATCAGCAATGTTCGCTCTTCTAGGCCCAATGCCCGAACTCATGGCACAAAGTCTTCTACTGACATGTCGACCAATCCTCCAGCTCGAGGTCCAATCTTCTAACATGTTCCACTCCAACCCAACATTGATTATTCCTGCTTTAATTGTCTCTTCATGATCGAAGCTAATCATACATCACTCAAAACACATATTAGATCATAAACTCTATTAATTGATTTTATCATCAAAATCCGAGATTCAACACAACCATCTAACATTCCATGAGTGGATCAATCAATGGACTCATTCTCCAATGAGCACCTGCACTATATCCCTAGTGTCCCCACACAAGCAGCTATGAGACTAGCTGCATCCATCATATGGATGGGTATATAACATACCAGTCTGTCCGGTTATCTCAATATCCCTCTCGAATAACTTATGACCAGGATTATTTATGATCTGTGTTTAAAGGCGAATCGGTCTCATTATCGTGATCTCAACATGATCTGATTCTCATTGCACAGATCCATGCATATCACAATATATTCGTGCAACAGATAATATAAAGTAATAAAATATCAAATAATAATAATAAGCAAAAAGACTACATGTCAAATCACACATGTCATCACTCACATGATTAGCTTGTAGAGCACCTATGACTAGAAATTGGATCTCATCCATAGGATCTAATAATTTGGGGCCTTATTAGATATCCAATAAGATATAAGCTCTAGCGGATATCTCATATATGAATCTCTGTTCGTTGTAACACCTACCATATGTGTGTGACCCTCTAGGCCCAATATCGAGCTAGCTGTGAGTTACATGTGTCAGAACTCCTCGATTAGACCTATTACAAGGCCACTACGCCACAGTCCCTAGACGATATAGGGGAATCTAATCCATTAGACCTATCTATCCTCAATTATAGTATATCTATAGTCCCTCATCAATCTAATATCTCAAAGATCGTATACCGGGTATGGTGCTATCAGGCCCGTATAGTTTCTACTTAAGTCTCGCTCTAATCGGATTCTCCCGGAGAACTTTTTCTCTTTCAATCTGAATGACCCTAGTTAGGGATTTGCTTAAGCAAAAATACATGGGATATTTCTCTCATGACACTGAGAGAGGATGATCCTCTATTGATACTCAATAGCCCTCGTAAGGTTGGCTGCCACTCCCGATGACCGACTGTATTAGACCTAAAACTTTCAGACCTATAAGTCTAGTATTAAAGAGTAGAGTACTCATACTGAACATCCTTAGTGTCTCAAGTCTAAAGACCAAACACACCACTAGGATGATGGAATCGTTATCTGAGACATCATCAATTATTCAACATTCTATAAGCAGATCAGTGAACACATTCTCCAATAAGCACCTTATCCTTGGTGTCCTCACACGAGCAACTATGAGACCAATCGTCTCCATCATATGGACGGGTATACAGTACACCAATCTATCTGGTTATCTCGATATCCCTCTCGAGTAACGTATGACCAAGATTATTTATGGTCTATGTTTAAAAGCGAATCAGTCTCATTATCATGAACTCATCACAGATTCGAGAGAGAACCTTTACACCTCTCTTTTACAATAAAACCTCACTCCTTTAAAAAGACTTTTAAACTCCAAGAGAAAGAGACTAACACTTTAAGAGAGTTTCAACACTTAAAATCCGAAGTTTTTTCATATTTTTGTAAGCAAGTATGATACGAGTATTTATAAGCCCAAATGACTTCAAAAATGGAGCCAAAATTCAAATTCTTGAGTTTTCGAGGTAGTGATAGTACTACCGCCTGCCACCTTGAGCATTGCCGGTACCATCGCTAGTATGAGCAATATCATTACCTAACACAGTTTTGGGAGACTCTATTCTGATGGTACCACTATTAGTTTAAACGGTACCATCGTTGACTCTAGCGGTACCACCAACGAGTTTTTTTAGAAAAGTACATTTTGTACTTTCTATCTCACATATGGTTCCATCACTTAGCCCAACTTCAAGTCATTGAATTGGCTTTCCAATAGATCCAATTTAATCTCAATTCAGGCCCAATGAGCGCCTAATCAAGATGGCATAATTACACCCATAACTAACTCAATTAAAACCAAACTACTTCGATCGAGACATAAATAATTACAAATATGAATTATATGTTGTTCAGCATGTTATTGGTTCAGTAGGTGCTTCGTCCGAACCTTCGATGTATATCCTCTCCTTCGGTATATTGCTCGATCTATCGACATGTTGACCTTGTTGAATCTCGGATTTTGATGATGAAGTCAATTGTCATTTGTTGTCTAATCTATGTGTTGAGATAAGTGTGCAGGATTAACTACGATGAAAGTTAAACAAGCAGCAGGAGTTGCGCCGAAGTCAAGTTCATGATCACGTTGGGAGTTCGAGAGTTCGACGGAAGTTCGGACAGTCGTCGGAGGTTCTGCGAGAACAGATCCGAGAAGTCCAGAAGCTTGCCAAGCGAAGCTCGTCGGAACTCGCCAAGTGGATCGTCGCAAAGTCCAGGAGTTTGCCGGAAGTCCGCAGGAGCTGTTGGGAAATCATTGGGGGGGCGACATCATATGCGCAGCGGAAGAACAAGAAAACAAAAATCCCCGATTCCCAAAAAGATGTTCGTCGTCGTGCGAAGATTGGTGCGCAAAAATCCGCAAAACATAAAACTGCGTATAGAGATTATGTTACCTAGGGAGATCGTATATCCCTGTTTCCTTGCAGATCCTTAGGAGAGGGTGAAGGAGGTCAAGCGTCCTCCTCTCTAGCGGTGATCCACACAGCAGGGTTGCGACGACGCTCCTCAAAAACTCCAGGCCTACTCTGAGGTGGAGAGGGAGAGGAGAATAGGAAGGGCAAGCAAAGACTCTAGCCTATGAGGCTGTGAATCCCTCCTATTTATAGAGATCCCGTGTCAAAACCCTAATGGGTCCTTTCCCTAGTGGGTATTGGATCTGCATCCAATAAGACAAGGGCTCCGTCGGATATCTCATATCCGAACCTCTACTCATCGCAATGCCTACCATATGTGTGTGACCCTCTAGGCCCAATATCGAGCTGGCCGTGAGTCATACCTGTCAGAACTCCTTCTAACTTAGTGAATTATTATCTCTGTAATAATTCACTCGACTCATCGACTACGGAAGTACTAGGCCACTACGCCGTAGTCCCCAGACGATACAGGGGAATCCAATCCATTGGACCTGTCTGTCCTCAGTTACCATGTACCTATAGTCCCTCATCCATCTAATATCCCAGAGACCGTATATCGAGCATGGTGCTGTCAGACCCATACGGTTTCTACTCGAGTCTCGCTCTAATCGGATTCTCCCGGAGAACTCTTTCTCTCTCAACCCGAATGACCCTGGCCAGGGATTTGTCTGAGCAAGAACACATAGGATATTCCTCTCATGACGCCGAGAGTGGATGATCCTCTATTGACACTCAATAGCCCTCGTAAGGTCGACTACCACTCCCAATGACCAGCTGTACTAGATCTGGGAACAGCCAAACCTATAAGTCTGGTATCAAAGAGTGGAGCACTCATACAGGACATCCTTGGTGTCTCAAGTCTAAGGACCAGATACACCACTAGGACTACGGAATCGCTGTCTGACAATAAGGCATCATCAACCATCCAGCATTCCGTAAGCGGATCAATCAGTGAACTCATTCTCCAATGAGCACCTGTACTGTATCCCTAGTGTCCCTACACGAGCAGCTATGAGACCAGCTGCATCCATCATATGGACGGGTATACAGCACACCAGTCTATCCGGTTATCACGATGTCCCTCTCGAGTAACCTATGACCGGGATTATTTAGGATATGTATTTAAAGGTGAATCGATCTCATTATCGTGATCTCATCACGATCCGATTCCCATTGCACAAATCCAAGGACATCACAATATATATGCATTTATGCAATAGTTATAAAGTGATATACGCCATAATATAATAAGCAAAAAGATTCTGTATCAAGTCACACGTGCCATCACTCACGTGATTGGCTTGCTGGGCACCTATGACTAGCAATCTCCCACTTGACCTAAAGCCAATCACCTATGTGTCTGATCCCCATCAGACCCCTGTGACGCTCAAAGACAATCTGAGACAACGGCTTTGTCAGTGGATCTGCAATGTTATCTTCGGATGGAACTCTTTCCACTGCTACATCTCCTCGGGTCACGATCTCTCTTATAAGCTGGAACCTCCTCAGAACACTTCTGATAAGACCCGGGTTCCCTTATTTGAGTAATCACCCCATAGTTGTCGCAATATAAGGAAGTCGACTTGTCGCTATCTGTATCGACTCCCAAATCTGTGATGAACTTCTTCACCCAGACTCCCTCCTTTGCTGCATCTGATGCAGCAATGTACTCCGCCTCTGTGGTCGAGTCAGCAGTGGTATCTTGCTTGGAACTCTTCCAGCACACTGCTCCTCCATTCAAGGTAAACACATATCCTGAATTCGACTTGCTATCATCGACATCAGACTGAAAACTTGAGTCAGTGTAGCCTTCAACCTTAAGGCTATTGCCTCCATATACTAGTAAAAGATCCTTAGTCCTTCTCAAGTACTTAAGGATACACTTTACTGCTTTCCAGTGCTCCAAGCCTGGATCCGCCTGATACCTGCTCGTGACACTCAGAGCATGCGCTATATCAGGCCTAGTACATAGCATGGCATACATGATAGACCCTATTGCTGAAGCATAAGGTATCATATTCATGTTTGCCCTTTGGAATTTTCCATGCCAAACCTTTTGACAATGGTTACTATGTACCTGGACTGGGACAAGCCAAGCATCCTCTTGGATCTATCTCTATAGATTCTAATCCCCAAGATATAAGATGCTTCCCCTAAGTCCTTTATGGAGAAGTGTCTAGATAACCAAGTCTTTACTGTGGATAGCATTCCTACGTCATTCCCAATGATGAGGATGTCATCCACATATAACACCAAAAAGGTGATAGCGCTCCCTCTTACCTTTCTGTACACACAAGGCTCATCTTCGTTCTTAACGAAGTCATAAGATCTGATTGCCTCATCAAATCTTATGTTCCAACTTCGGGAAGCTTGCTTTAGTCCATAAATGGATCTAAGCAACCTACACACCTTATCTGGGCAGTTCTTGGACACGAATCCCTCAGGTTGCATCATATACACCTCCTCCTCCAGGTTCCCGTTGAGGAATGCGGTTTTCACATCCATCTGCCAGATCTCATAATCATAGTGTGCTGCAATAGCCAATAGAATTCTGATGGATTTTAGCATTGCTACGGGTGAGAAAGTTTCGTCGTAGTCAACACCTTGCCTTTGACGATACCCCTTAGCCACTAGCCTTGCTTTATAGGTCTCTACCTTTCCATCTACTCCGATCTTTTTCTTAAAGATCCACTTGCAACCGATGGGTACAATACCTTCGGGTGCATCAACTAGGTTCCAAACCTTATTGGAGTACATAGAATCCATCTCAGAATTCATGGCTTCTTTCCACTTCCCGGAGTCTATACTCATAATAGCCTCCTCGTAGGTCTGAGGATCAATATCCTCTACATCCTCTGCTCTAATATGTCCCACATATCTCTCAGGAGGATGGGATACTCTATCAGACCTGCGTAAAGTTGATACTTGTGTATTAGGTACCTGAACAGACTCGGGCTGTAGAGTGGTGCTTGAGCTTGGTTCCCTAACTTCGCTCAACTCTATCATTCTCCCACTGTCTCCGCCAAGAATGTGTTCCTTCTCAAGGAACACTGCTCTCTTAGCTACAAAGACCTTTTGGTCCTCGAGATGATAGAAATAATACCCACAAGTTTCCTTGGGGTATCCCACAAATTTGCATCGCTCTGTCCTTGATTCTAACTTATCGGGGTTGTGTCTTTTAACATGGGCAGAACAGCCCCAAATCTTAACAACTTTAAGATCAGGCTTCTTCCCTTTCCATATCTCATATGGTGTAGACACTACCGACTTAGTTGGAACTCTGTTCAGAAGGTAAGCTGCGGTTTCTAGGGCATATCCCCAGAATGAGATGGGTAGGTCAGCGAAACTCATCATGGACCGTACCATATCTAATAATGTACGATTTCTCCTTTCAGAGACACCATTGAGCTGAGGTGTATAAGGAGGTGTCCATTGGGATAATATCCCATGGTCCTTGAGGAAGTGAGTAAACTCTGTACTTAAGTACTCACCTCCTCGATCTGATCGAAGAGTTTTGATACTCTTTCCAGTCTGGTTCTCCACCTCATTCTTATACTCTCTGAATTTCTCAAAGGCCTCGGACTTGTACTTCATTAAGTACACATATCCATACCTTGAGAAATCATCAGTAAATGTAATGAAGTAGGAGTAACCTCCAATGGCATGAGTTGACATGGGTCCACATACATCACTATGTATGAGTTCCAACAACTCAGTGGCTCTCTCTCCAGTTCCACTAAATGGAGAGTTGGTCAGTTTTCCACGAATGCAAGGCTCACAAGTTGCATATGACACATAGTCGAATGGATCTAGATATCCATCATTTAGCAACTTTTGAATCCTTCTTCCATGGATGTGACCTAGCCTACAATGCCACAGGTATGCATTGTTCACCTCATCTCGTTTCCTCTTAGACACATTTACATTCATGATATGTGGAGTGGTGTCTAACATAAATAAACCATTATGCAATGTTCCTTTCGTGATGATCTTATCATCTAATAATATCGAACAACCATTGTTCTCAAAAACAAATTTATATCCACTAACTGTTAAACATGAAATGGAAATAATGTTTTTGATAATAGAAGGAACAAAATAACATGCATCTAATGCAATAAAAGCTCCACTAGGCAGATGTAGAGCGACCTCGCCAACAGCTAATACAGCAACTTTTGCTCCATTACCCATCTTTAGGTCCATCTCGCCTCTCTCTAGTCTCCTAGGCCTTGCCAGAACCTGCAACGAATTGCATATATGATAAGCACTACCGGTATCTAATACCCATGTGTTATCATAAGAGTCTGACAAAATGGAGACTGATCATGAATGTACCTGAAGCTTCATCAAGCTTTTGTTTCGCCCTTTCTGCAAGGTACTCTTTGCAGTTTCTCTTCCAGTGCCCATCTTTACCACAGTGGAAGCACTGGCCTTTGTCCTTTGTTGGGTCTTTCTTAGCAACCTTTGCTTTACCTTGTTTGCCCTTGCCCTTTCCCTTCTTAAGGGACCTTTCTGCTTTCCTTTTCTTTCTGGTCTCACCAGTGTAGAGAACTGGCTTCTCTTTCTTAATAGTACTCTCTGCCTCCCTCAACATATTGAGGAGCTCTGGGAGAGTCACCTCAAGCTTGTTCATATTAAAATTCATTATGAACTGTGAAAAGGAATCTGGTAGGGACTGAAGCACAATGTCCACACACAAGTTATCCTCTAGGACCATTCCTAGACCTGTGAGTTTCTCTATCCACTCAATCATCTTTAGGACATGGTTCTGAACCGGTGTCCCCTCAGTCATCCTAGCGCGGAAAAGGCTCTTGGATATCTCATATCGTTGAGTCCTTCCCTGTTCCTCAAACAATTTACGGACATGTAGGAGAATGGATCTGGCATCCATCTTTTCATGTTGTCTTTGTAACTCTGGAGTCATAGAGCCCAACATATAGCACTGAGCAAGAGTGGAGTCATCAATGTACTTCACGTAGCGAGCGATCTCATCCTCGCTTGCCCCTTCTTCGGGCGTAGGCATCACTGTATCAAGGACGTACACGATTTTCTCCGCTGTGAGAACAATTCTCAAGTTACGGAGCCAATCCGTATAATTTGGACCAGTGAGGCGGTTGACATCAAGTATGCCACGTAAGGGATTTGAAAGCGACATTTTCTGAAAATAAAGATGTAGCAGAATGAATAACATGCAGATTTTGCAAGAAATAAACTATCAAGATATGGACTTCTATCTTAATATGCTCCCACTATTTTACTAACGAGTCACGCGACACCCTCAGCACGTGAAACGGAAGTCTCCGGCAGACTTCTAGTGGGGATCAGGATCCAATCAGCGTCTTAGTGTAACCTCGAGGGACTCGACCAATCACACTAAGCCTAAAAGGTAGACAACTCTTACCGATCACAACTCCTTGTGATTCCCGTCCTGTTCGGCCTCCGAATCACCATGGCCTCGAGGGACTCGACCAACCATGATGCTCGGTTAAGTCAACACCTTCGTTACAAGATGAGTCTGATTTGATGATATACCCTCGAGGGACTCGACCAAGCATACCATGTCCTCAGGTCACCGGTGACATCTCTATGTCGTAAGCAAGATAGCGAATCGCGATATAGGTGAGTCTCGAGGGACTCGACCAACTCAACCTACACCGGGATTCGGTTCCTACTCATAACGATGGAAGGCCACGTGGGTCAATCTAATTGCCTCACGTTTACCGACTTAATATTATCGAGAGATGTTTCTATAATTTGGTCTCCTAATATGACATGTCACACATATACATATTTAATATATATCTACATCGCATGCAAATATATATACTTATCTAGTATGTGTATAAGCAATCACATCAGATGATCATGGACCACAACCTAATATGATTAGGCCCGAGCCAGTAGGCCTAATCACTCACATCAAGATCTATGTGTGCAACGGTGCATCTCCATGCCCTGTGATCGTCCATCTCGTCCTCGTCGGTTTCGTCGACATCTTGATGCATCTCCATGCATCACGATCGTCCGTCTCGTGGGTCCCGCTATCGCATCCACGCTCCCGCTGTGCCTCCTCATGTGATTACAACTTAATCATAGGCACGCAGGCCCGACAATAAACGAGAAATATAATGGAGGTTCGCAGACCTCAATAATAATAATCACAAGTACACACATCACACGGTCCATGATCATCCGTCCACACATCATACATCACATGTATAAATAATCATCATCATGTAGGACTACTAGATAATAATAAAAATAATAATCAACTAAACCTTTTAATTAATTAATATTTTTCTGAAATCAGGGACATGTAGGGAATTTCTCAATTGCTAAGGGTATTTTCGTAATTTGGACAAAAGACAGAAACTGGAATTTCTCAAATTCCGAGGGGCAAAACTGTCTTTTTCCCAGAAAACCCTAATGCCCTTTCCCCTTTTCGCTGCTGCCGCCGCCGCCACCCTGCCGGCGGCGGCCTGTGCGGCGAGGGGCGGGGCGCTGCCCTCGCCTGCGGGCGGCACGCCCGCTGGCGGCGATGCCGCTGCGGGTGGGCTCCCCTTTCGGGCGCCGCTGCCTCCGCAGGCGGTGCTGTCCCGCCGGGCGGCCGCCCCTGTGGGGGGGGGTTTCGCCCGCGGGAGCAGCGGCGGCAGGCGTCGCGCGTCGCTGCCCTGCGGCGGCAGGCGCCGCTTCCTTTCGGCGGCAGGCGCCGCTGCCCTGCGGCGCCTCTGCCCGTCGGTTGCCAGCCCCGCCAGCAGCAAGCCTGCTGCAAGCAGACCGCCGGCCGGCTGCTGCAGGCACAGCGCTTGCGCATGCGCCGGCGCTGTGCTGCCTGGCTGCGACTGCGGCTGCCGCTGCAGGTGGCTGCAGGCATGCAGATCGAGGGTAGCAACTGTTGCTGCCCTTCCTCGCTTTTGCGTCAACGATTTTGACGTCAATTTTCTTCCTAAACACAATACACGCAGTTCAAAAACCAATCATTCGCACGAACAACCTGGCTCTGATACCACTGTTGGGAAATCATTGGGGGGGCGACATCATATGCGCAGCGGAAGAACAAGAAAACAAAAATCCCCGATTCCCAAAAAGATGTTCGTCGTCGTGCGAAGATTGGTGCGCAAAAATCCGCAAAACATAAAACTGCGTATAGAGATTATGTTACCTAGGGAGATCGTATATCCCTGTTTCCTTGCAGATCCTTAGGAGAGGGTGAAGGAGGTCAAGCGTCCTCCTCTCTAGCGGTGATCCACACAGCAGGGTTGCGACGACGCTCCTCAAAAACTCCAGGCCTACTCTGAGGTGGAGAGGGAGAGGAGAATAGGAAGGGCAAGCAAAGACTCTAGCCTATGAGGCTGTGAATCCCTCCTATTTATAGAGATCCCGTGTCAAAACCCTAATGGGTCCTTTCCCTAGTGGGTATTGGATCTGCATCCAATAAGACAAGGGCTCCGTCGGATATCTCATATCCGAACCTCTACTCATCGCAATGCCTACCATATGTGTGTGACCCTCTAGGCCCAATATCGAGCTGGCCGTGAGTCATACCTGTCAGAACTCCTTCTAACTTAGTGAATTATTATCTCTGTAATAATTCACTCGACTCATCGACTACGGAAGTACTAGGCCACTACGCCGTAGTCCCCAGACGATACAGGGGAATCCAATCCATTGGACCTGTCTGTCCTCAGTTACCATGTACCTATAGTCCCTCATCCATCTAATATCCCAGAGACCGTATATCGAGCATGGTGCTGTCAGACCCATACGGTTTCTACTCGAGTCTCGCTCTAATCGGATTCTCCCGGAGAACTCTTTCTCTCTCAACCCGAATGACCCTGGCCAGGGATTTGTCTGAGCAAGAACACATAGGATATTCCTCTCATGACGCCGAGAGTGGATGATCCTCTATTGACACTCAATAGCCCTCGTAAGGTCGACTACCACTCCCAATGACCAGCTGTACTAGATCTGGGAACAGCCAAACCTATAAGTCTGGTATCAAAGAGTGGAGCACTCATACAGGACATCCTTGGTGTCTCAAGTCTAAGGACCAGATACACCACTAGGACTACGGAATCGCTGTCTGACAATAAGGCATCATCAACCATCCAGCATTCCGTAAGCGGATCAATCAGTGAACTCATTCTCCAATGAGCACCTGTACTGTATCCCTAGTGTCCCTACACGAGCAGCTATGAGACCAGCTGCATCCATCATATGGACGGGTATACAGCACACCAGTCTATCCGGTTATCACGATGTCCCTCTCGAGTAACCTATGACCGGGATTATTTAGGATATGTATTTAAAGGTGAATCGATCTCATTATCGTGATCTCATCACGATCCGATTCCCATTGCACAAATCCAAGGACATCACAATATATATGCATTTATGCAATAGTTATAAAGTGATATACGCCATAATATAATAAGCAAAAAGATTCTGTATCAAGTCACACGTGCCATCACTCACGTGATTGGCTTGCTGGGCACCTATGACTAGCAGGAGCATCACCGAGGGTTCGTCGGATGATCGACGGAAGTTCGCCGGAAACTCGCCGGAAGAAGCGATTGACGCACCGAAGCAAAGCTGCAGAAATTGTCTTAGATCTAATCGTAGTTAGCACATTAATTAAGTTGGAAAATGGGAGGTGATCCCATTAGCTTAATCTTGGGGCAATTGGGCCCCTGAAAGACTGAAATTGGGCCGAATAGAGCTAACCATTCGGACCCTGATTGCACCAGGAGGTGCAACCGCTTAGGCCAGGAGGTGGCACCGCCTGGGCTAAGCCTCCCAGCGAGACTGGGCGGTGCAACCTCCCCAGCCAGGAGGTGGCACCGCCTGAGCTCAGTCTTCGAGCTAGACTGGGCGGTGCAACCTCCATGACAGAGAGGTGGCACCGCTTGAGCTCAGTCTTCGAGCAAGACTGGGCGGTGCAACCTCCCTGACAGAGAGGTGGCACCGCCTGAGCTCGGTCTTCGAGCTCTGGCAGAGAGGTGCAACCGCCTCAGTCAAGAGGTGGTACCGCCTGGGCTCAGTCTTCGAGCTCTGCCAGGCGGTGCAACCTCTCCAGTCAAGAGGTACAACCACCTGATCCCGGAATTCCGGGATTTGATCGTTTTGAGCTCCAAATTTGAATTGGGTTGGGGCTTATAAGTACCCCACCCATTCAGCACTGAAGAGATACAGACCTACACCGAATTCTTGATCTTTTCTGTGATTCTAAGAGCTCAAATTTGTGTAAAGTCCTAAAGTTCTCCTCTTTCTGTTCTTCAAGTCTTGAGTTGTAAAGAGAGGAGAGAAAGGTCCTGTAAGGGTTGTCTCCTGAGCCCATCAAAAGGAGTGAATTTGTAAAAGGGCAGTTGGCCTTCGCCTATTGAAGGAAGGCCTCTAGTTGACGTCGGTGACCTCGTCGGTGGAGGAAGCCAAAAGTGGAGTAGGTCAAGACTGACCGAACCACTCTAAATCTCCGGTTTGCGTTTATTTTGAGCACTTTATCATTACTGCAAACCTCCTACATAGCTACTGCTCTCTGCGCCTTTACGAACAAGTCTCTAAGTGCTGATCTTTCCGAATCTGCATTCAGACGTAAATCGTGTTTTCATACATTACAGTTTACGATTACGTTTTGTAACTGCAAACTGTCTTCTGCGCTTTTACGAACGAGTTTCTTTGCAGTTTACATTTACGTTTTGATTCTATTTATAACTGCAAACTGTCTTCTGCAATTTTACGAACGAGTTTCAAGGTTTAGACGAAAATCTGCATTCAGACGTAAAACTGCATTTAGACGTAAATCGGCTTTCCTCGTACA
The DNA here is from genome assembly GCF_036884655.1 of Musa acuminata AAA Group. Classification (NCBI taxonomy): domain Eukaryota; kingdom Viridiplantae; phylum Streptophyta; class Magnoliopsida; order Zingiberales; family Musaceae; genus Musa; species Musa acuminata. The sequence goes on from NC_088337.1 coordinate 25,419,215, forward strand.
ATCATCAGATTTCAGTTTATGTTTACGTCTTGATTTCAATTGCATATTGCCTTCTGCGAGTCTACAAACGAGTTTCAAAGTTCAGACGTAAATCTGCGTTTAGACGTAAATCTGCTTTTTGTAGATTACTTTTTGAGCTGTACAATAGCAGCACACTGTCTTTATACTTCTGCTTAAACTGCTTTTGATCTAAACAAGTGATTTATGCAATCTGAGCTTAGACGTAAACTGTGCTTAGACGCAAACTGTGTTTAGACGCAAACTGCGTTTAGACGCAAACTGTGTTTAGACGTAAACTGCACTTAATCATAAGTAATCTTAGAATCAGCTTTTGCATCAAAATAGTTTTTATCGAACGAGCGCAGCTTTCGTTTTTAATCGCTGAAAGATTTCCGCTGCACTAATTCACCCCCCCCCCCCCCCCTCTTAGTGCTCTCGATCCTAACAATTGGTATCAGAGCCCGGTTAACTCTCACACGGATTAAAATCCAAGAGAGATGGCTTACGCCGGAAACCAAGAGGGTCATTCCATTACACGTCCACCCATGTTTAATGGGACGGACTACACCTATTGGAAGACCCGAATGAGGATCTTCCTTATTTCTATGGATGTAGAACTCTGGAATCTTGTTGAGAATGGTTTTTCAAAGTCTTCTCTTCCAATGATCGATTGGAACGATTCGGAAAAGAAGGCTTTCGCTCTTAATGCAAAGGCTATGAATGCCTTATTTTGTGCACTTGATAAAAACGAGTTTAACCGTGTTTCAACTTGTGAGATTGCATTTGATATTTGGCACACACTCGAAGTGACCCATGAAGGCACAAGTAGAGTAAAAGAGTCAAAAATCAATTTGCTGTTACATTCTTTCGAACTTTTCCGGATGAAACCGAGTGAAACCATTGGCGACATGTTTACCCGTTTCACGGATGTCGTCAACAGTCTAAAAGGACTCGGAAAGAGCTTTTCTGATTTTGAGCTTGTTAATAAGATACTACTAAGATCCCTTCCTAAGAGTTGGGATCCTAAAGTCACGGCTATTCAAGAGGCAAAAGATCTGCGAAATTTCCCTCTTGAAGAATTAATTGGGTCATTAATGACCTACGAAATGACCTGTAAAGCTCATGAAGAGCAAGAAGACATCCTTCCAAAGAACAGGAAGGATATGGCACTCAAAATTTCTGAAGATCACTTGAGAGAAAACTCAAGTGATGAGGACTGTGACGATGACTTGGCACTTCTAACTAGAAAATTTAAAAAATTCATTAAAAGAAACAAGTTTAAGAATGATACTAAAAATAAACTTGAACCCAAGAAGGATCAAGTTATTTGCTATGAGTGCAAAAAGCCGGGACACTACAAGAGTGATTGTCCCCAAGCCAAAAAGAGAACAACAAAGAAGAAGGCGCTCAAAGCAACATGGGATGATTCGAGCGCATCTGAGGAAGAGGAGTCCAACACCGAGCAAGTTGCTCATTACGCCTTAATGGCTATCGGAGAGGAGGTAACGAATTCATTAAATGCTGATTTATCTTTCGATGAATTATTAAATGCTTTCAATGACTTATTTGATGAATGCAAGAGTATCAGTAGAAAATACAAATTGCTGAAAAAGGTGCATGATAGTCTTACTTGTGAGTTTGACAAGTTAAAAGTTGAACATCATGATAGTTTAAATTCATGTATCAAATGTCATGATTTAGAAACTTTCCAAAAAGAAAACCTGCTACTCAAAGACACCTTGAAGAAATTCGAGGTTGGTAGCAAGTCATTGAACATGATCCTTGCAAACAAGGGTCACGTTCCAAAAAGAAGTGGAATTGGATTTGTGAGAAGTCCTCACCTAAATCCAACCACTTTTATAAAAGGCTCCATCTTACATGTTCAACACCAAGCAAAATGTAACTTCTGTTGTAAATTTGGACACAAGACACATTGTTGTCCATTCAAGAAAATAAGTCCAAACAAATTGATTTGGGTTCCTAAAGGAACCATGACAAATTCTATGCAACATGATAAGAAGTGTAGATCTATTTGTAAGGCACCCAAAAGCAAATGGGTACCTAAAAATCATCCCTTCCTATAAAAACATTAAAATTTTAGGCTGGAGCAAGAAATAATATTCTGCTCCTTGATTCTCGATAGTCATAAACCAAGAGTCAAAAAGTAACTCGCAACGCTTAAGTAACAAGTGGAAGTTATAAATGCGATTTGGATACAACCTTATTAGAAACATATGATTCCCAAATTCACATTTCCCCTTGATCTTCGAACCCGTCAACTCTATCATCTACGAATTAATTCTTGTATCATGAAGAAACTAAATATGTCATGATCTTAAAAGGGATACCAAACAAACTATCAACATACGTGCGACATACGCACGTTAAAAAGATCTATCTTGATCATACAAAGAGCTTCTTCCTTAAATAAAAACTCATACGAAATCACGTAAGAAACGTTAATTGCTCTGAAATGAAAAACTCTCCTCAAGGCAAAGGCTCCCTGATCAAATCACATTAGGTGCTCACTGGCTGCAGGCGGTGGCACCTCTCCAGCTAGCGGTGGCACCTCCAGCTACCACGGGTTGCCAGCGGTTGCACCGCTCCAGCCAGAGGTGCAACTGCCCGCAACTCTGCCTTTTTAAACCCACGCTAGGGCCGGCGGTGGAACCGACCCCAACTCACTCCCATTTCCTCCTCTACTCTTCCAAGTCTCCTCCATTCTCATTTCACTCCTCTAAGCTTTCCAAATACCTCCCATTTCGGAGCAAAACATCAAGAATCCTTCCTTCTCTTGAAGATTTCACAAAGGTACTCTCTAAGAAGCCCTTAAATTCTGTTTTGTTCTTCATTTACTCTGGCTCATCATCATCCCTCTAAACAGCAGTAGTTATGGGATCTAGAAGATCCTCAAGGGACAAGGGAAAGAGGAGATTAGTAGAAGAGTTTGATTTCACCCTTTTCAATTCAAAAAACCATGCTGAAAAATTTCCCTCTTTCGAACTTAGAAGTATCAATAAGGGAAAATACGTAGATCTAAATGAACTAAGAGACTTAGAGACTATCCAATGGTTTGCAAACCTAGATCTACTTCCAATCTTGCAGATTAACGAACCCATCTATCCTAGGCTAGTTAGATTATTTTACAATAACATGCAAATAGATGATGAAGGAAGAATGTCCACCTATCTTTTAGGACAACACATCTCAATCACTGATAGGTTCATTTATGATATGATAGGCATTCCCATAAAAAGCATAGGACTTTACTTTAGAGGATCATGGGATGATGAAAGTATTGGAACATCCTATGTTGAAGCCTTAGGAACAATCTTTGCCAATCCTAATATAGCATTGGTTCCTAAAAGTTGTGAACATCTACTGCCTTTGAACACTAAGATACTTCATCATATCATGACTAGTATAATTCTTCCTAAATAATACCATCATGATGAAGTAAGTCAATTAGAATTAGGAACTATGTACTTAATCATGAAGGAACATGACATCTGTCTTGGTTATCTTATCCAACAAAACATGTTAGAATTATCTAAGAAAGATATGATGCTCCCATATGGTGGTATAATCACAAGAATAATGAAAGCTTACGACATTCTAATACCACCAGAAGAAGAAGTAATGAAAGTAGATAGATTCAGCATAATAAACAAAAATCTACTTCACCGACTAAGATGTTACTATAGAAACGGTAACTGGGTTAGAATCCCTAGAAGGACTGATCACACTCAACCTGAACCAGAACCGAAAACACCAGTATTTAGGGGTACCCAATCTCCTCCGACCCTTCCCTTTGAGGAAACACATCCAGTTGAGCAAACTCATACATCCATCGAAGAAATTGGGATTCGAATGGATCGATTCGAACAGAGACAAGAACGGATTGAACAACGACAAGATCAAATCCTATCTGAGCTGCAGCAAATTCATAGTTAATTTGACTCCTTGTTTAGGCACTTTAATTTTCCACCTCATCAATGAACTTGTTGAACACCTGTTGCTGTTGTAAACCTCTTATGTTACTCACTTCTGATGTGCTGGCTGTAAACATCTATCTTGCGCCTTGTGGTAAAAGTTATCTCAGATTTTTATGGTATCATTACTGTTTGGTATGTGATGAGTCCAAATTAAGAATGTTATGCTTTGAAACTAAAAGTTTTGAAAACTTTGTGCTAGATTTCAATCTAACCCTAAGATATCTCATCTCAAAGCAGTTAAAAGAATACTTAGATATCTTAATGGAACCACAAATATAAGATTATGGTACCCAAAATCAGAAAATTTTGAGTTAACAGCTTATGCTGATGCGGACTTCGCTGGCTGTAGACTAGATAGAAAAAAGCACATCAGGATCATGTCAATTTTTAGGACATACCCTTGTTTCCTGGTCATCTAAGAAACAAAGCTCGGTTGCTCTATCAACAACCGAAGCTGAATATATTGCAGCAAGTGCATGCTGTGCACAAGTTGTATGGATGAAAAACACTTTAGAAGATTACAAAGTTAATCTTAAAGATATTCCCATTAAATGTGATAACACGATTGCAATATGCTTAACTAAGAATCCTATACAACACTCAAGAACAAAACATATTGATATTAGACATCACTTTATACGAGATCATGTCACTAATCATGACGTAACCATAGAGTTCATTGATACTAAACATCAACTAGCTGACATTTTTACAAAACCTCTAAGTGAAGAACAATTTGATTTCATTCGAAGAGAATTAGGAATGTTGATGTGTCCGAATAGATAAATTTGTTAAAATCATTTTTCGGACTATATTGAATGATCAAATCACTTGATTGCCATGTTTCTATGATTATATGTGAAAATCTGCAACAAAATCTTGTCCGAATGCATCTTATTTATTCGAATGCTATAAAACAGATTTTCTCGTACACTTTCATGAAAAATAAGTTTCTCAAATAGATTTGATGAAGTGATTCATGTGTATGTATTCCATTCTGCAAAATCTTTACATAGACAATGGATTATAACAAAAAGGGGAAGAAGTATTTAAAGCAATCTGTGTAAAATTCCTCTATAAGCTTGCTATTATTATTTTCCTGGCATCATAATTATTATGCTTTTTGTTGATGACAAAGGGGGAGATATATGAATTGATAAACACTGCCATGATTAGAAATACTATGAGTGATGCTATAAACACAGTACTATGATTATGCCATCCTTGTATCACCAAGAGATATATGAACATGTGCTAAAGTTTGCATTATGCCCTGAGTTGATATCTTATCATGTGAAGAAAATGCAAAACTTGCTAGAATATTTCAAATGTATGCATCATGTAATAGTGCTTCACAGCTTTAAATGATAATGTTCAAAATACATGATGAATAGTTACAATCACAATCATACAAACTTGATGATGTATGTCAAGCCTTGACATCATCTTTGAAGAGATACCTCATGATGAGTATCATGATGGGAGTATTGATAAGTTTAACCGATCTAACTTATCAATACGTCACTTGAATTCTTAGGTACTGAATTCAAGGTTGACTTATCTCAACTATGGCATATAGACAGGGGGAGTTAAGGATAACTCCATTATCAATTGATTGTCATCATCAAAAAGGGGGAGATTGTTGAATCTCGGATTTTGATGATGAAGTCAATTGTCATTTGTTGTCTAATCTATGTGTTGAGATAAGTGTGCAGGATTAACTACGATGAAAGTTAAACAAGCAGCAGGAGTTGCGCCGGAGTCAAGTTCATGATCACGATGGGAGTTCGAGAGTTCGACGGAAGTTCGGACGGTCGTCGGAGGTTCTACGAGAACAGATCCGAGAAGTCCAGAAGCTTGCCAAGCAAAGCTCGTCGGAACTCGCCAAGTGGATCGTCGCAAAGTCCAGGAGTTTGCCGGAAGTCCGCAGGAGCATCACCGAGGGTTCGTCGGATGATCGACGGAAGTTCGCCGGAAACTCGCCGGAAGAAGCGATTGACGCACCGAAGCAAAGCTGTAGAAATTGTCTTAGATCTAATCGTAGTTAGCACGTTGATTAAGTTGGAAAATGGGAGGTGATCCCATTAGCTTAATCTTGGGGCAATTGGGCCCCTGAAAGACTGAAATTGGGCCGAATAGAGCTAACCATTCGGACCCTGATTGCACCAGGAGGTGCAACCGCCTAGGCCAGGAGGTGGCACCGCCTGGGCTAAGCCTCCCAGCGAGACTGGGCGGTGCAACCTCCCCAGCCAGGAGGTAGCACCGCCTGAGCTCAGTCTTCGAGCTAGACTGGGCGGTGCAACCTCCATGACAGAGAGGTGGCACCGCTTGAGCTCAGTCTTCGAGCAAGACTGGGCGGTGCAACCTCCCTGACAGAGAGGTGGCACCGCCTGAGCTCGATCTTCGAGCTCTGGCAGAGAGGTGCAACCGCCTCAGTCAAGAGGTGGCACCGCCTGGGCTCAGTCTTCGAGCTCTGCCAGGCGGTGCAACCTCTCCGGTCAAGAGGTACAACCGCCTGATCCCGGAATTCCGGGATTTGATCGTTTTGAGCTCCAAATTTAAATTGGGTTGGGGCCTATAAGTACCCCACCCATTCAGCACTGAAGAGATACAGACCTACACCGAATTCTTGATCTTTTCTGTGATTCTAAGAGCTCAAATTTGTGTAAAGTCCTAAAGTTCTCCTCTTTCTGTTCTTCAAGTCTTGAGTTGTAAAGAGAGGAGAGAAAGGTCCTGTAAGGGTTGTCTCCTGAGCCCATCAAAAGGAGTGAATCTGTAAAATGGCAGTTGGCCTTCGCCTATTGAAGGAAGGCCTCTAGTTGACGTCGGTGACCTCGTCGGTGGAGGAAGCCAAAAGTGGAGTAGGTCAAGACTGACCGAACCACTCTAAATCTCTGGTTTGCGTTTATTTTGAGCACTTTATCATTACTGCAAACCTCCTACATAGCTACTGCTCTCTGCGCCTTTACGAACAAGTCTCTAAGTGCTGATCTTTCCGAATCTGCATTCAGACGTAAATCGTGTTTTCATACATTACAGTTTACGATTACGTTTTGTAACTGCAAACTGTCTTCTGCGCTTTTACGAACGAGTTTCTTTGCAGTTTACATTTACGTTTTGATTCTATTTATAACTGCAAACTGTCTTCTGCAATTTTACGAACGAGTTTCAAGGTTTAGACGAAAATCTGCATTCAGACGTAAAACTGCATTTAGACGTAAATCGGCTTTCCTCGTACAATCATCAGATTTCAGTTTACGTTTACGTCTTGATTTCAACTGCATATTTCCTTCTGCGAGTCTATAAACGAGTTTCAAAGTTCAGACGTAAATCTGCGTTTAGACGTAAATCTGCGTTTAGACGTAAATCTGCTTTTTGCATATTACTTTTTGAGTTGTACAATAGCAGCACACTGTCTTTATACTTCTGCTTAAACTGCTTTTGATCTAAACAAGTGATTTACGCAATCTGAGCTTAGACGTAAACTGTACTTAGACGCAAACTGTGTTTAGACGCAAACTGCGTTTAGACGCAAACTGTGTTTAGACATAAACTGCACTTAATCATAAGTAATCTTAGAATCGGCTTTTGCATCAAAATAGTTTTTATCGAACGAACGCAGCTTTCGTTTTTAATCGCTGAAAGATTTCCGCTGCACTAATTCACCCCCCCCCCCCCTCTTAGTGCTCTCGATCCTAACAGACCTTTCACAACATTCGATCTTGAGCAATGTCTGATTCTTCTGGCTTGATATCTGATATCTAACTCCGGCCTAATGTCTGATTCTCTTGCTTCAATTGATTTATCTTTTCATGATCGAAATTAATGTTGTATCACTCAAATGCTTATTAGATCATAACTTCATCAATTAATTTTATCATCAAAATCTAAGATTCAATAAGTAAATCCTCAATGTTGTTCAACTAAAATCTTTACTACTGGAATTGCAGAATTGAGGAGGAATTGAAAGTGATCAACGATGCAGAAGATTTCACTCGTTTCTCTCGGTACCGAAAGCAATGAAGTTTACACTAGTATCATCATCGGACAAAGTCCAATCTCCAGTCAATGGGTCATAGACAAAACCTACCATTTCTTGTACCTGATCGACAAATTTAATAACCTTATATAGTAACAACAGAGTAAAATGCTTTGATTTGAAAATACAGAGATCGCTTCTCTTTCGAAGATCAAGACTTGTTCCTCTAGAGTAAGAAATTGGGACCACCGATGAGTGCCTTTTGGGAGCTGAAAAAAGAAGAAAGAATGAAAAAGTACTTGAATTAGTCCTAGCAAAAGAGACTTCACTGGAAACGAAGTTATATCATCAACTATGGGTTATACTTGTACTCGCTTGAAGATAATGTTAAGTATCACAAACTAGAAACATGCAGCATTCAACCTGGATAAAGCTTGCTGTGTAAATGACTTGCCAAGACCAACTACGACGTATGATGTCTCCAGATTTTAATGACTTCTGCAAGACCACATGCATTCGATAGCATTTAAAATGCTAGGATGAGAGTGACAATGAAATCCCAGATGAATCCAAGAACGTTGTGCTTCCTGTGACACGAGCTGAGGTTTCCGACACCCTGTTTCTTATCTATGATTTCAGCAATCCAAGATTTTTTGACATTGAAAGAGCCTACATGTACCAGCATTAGACAAGTGCCTACATGTACTAGCAAAGGACTAATGATGTCACAAAGTTTTGGTCTGTAACTTCTTGCAAGGCACACTCAGAATTCCTGTTCCACCACCTACAGTTCAGCTGTGAACTGGAACTTGGACCAGACAATTTCATCGATACGAGTTCATACCACCTGGTTTTCAAATTGGTATACAAGCGTCACCAGGTGATATGCAACCTATCTTCCTCCTGTGCTTATTTTTCTTGCTTAAGCCTTATTTCTTGCTTAGGTTATATGCTACTTCACCGTAAAGACTTGTTTTGTATTTTGAAGCATGCATATCAGATTTGCATGAATTCAGCCTAGATCCACATATTTAGAAAGCATGCATATCTTGGATCTAACACAGTGATTTAAAAAGCATTAAACACCAAAAGTGCTAAGGTCAAAAACTATCCGAGATGCTAGGTGCTCGTCCAAGCAAAACGAAGTACTAAAATATAAAAATATATAATATAATTAATAAATATAATTATTTAAATAAAATATATAATTAAATTTAAAAAATCTAAAGAATAAAATCATAATAAAATTTTAAAATTCAAAACAATAAAATTTTATATCAAAGACATTCATCATAATCAGTATGATACTGTACAGATATTGTATCAGTCTCACTGAGGATTGTTGATTGTATCGGAACCGGAACGAGGTCTAAAATCTTAATCAAAAGTAACAATAAATCAACAAGTTTAAGATGAAAATAGTACAAATGACACCTAGTTCATCTATAGTCCAAGAATCTTTAATATATTTCCATTCAGAAGTCTTATTAGTAACAAAACATCATACCCAGTCAAGGAGGTCCTCTGCAGCAATAATTGCAGTAGCATATGATCTCATAGAACGGTTGATGGGAGAGATAACAGTAGCACCAAGAGGAACTGCAATGCTGCAAGAGATTTGCAAAAATCTGAAGGATCTGCAACATGCTCTATTACATGAAAACAAAGTCAAACGTTCTTGACCTGTAAGTCTGAGTACCTGTGCAAATACAGTCAGCTTTCTCTTATCTTTTTTCTTTTTTTTTCTTATACATCAGATGGACAATCCATCAGGAAGACCATCAATCATATGGTATTAAATAAATATTAGAATTTGGACAAAAACATTAAAGGAAGCCATCAATACTGATAGCTAACAAGATAACAAGGGCAACTGACTCTCAGATGATGCATATAAAAATTAATTCAGTTCTCTCCAAAAAGATAATACTCATGAAGAGAAAGACCATTTATACTAAATAGTAATGCATCATCAGGTTCCTTTTTCCTTAACTCAATACAGTTCTCCCTCAGAAAGCAACTTTTGAACAAAATCAGTTGCACTTAAATACTTAATGACCCTTGGTTTTATGGTCCCTGCTTAATGTCTAGTTAATCCAATCCATTCATTTCCATTGCAATCGACTTGATAATTATTACGTTAATATTTGCATGAAAAAAATATTAATCTAATTTTTATACAAACCTATATTAACATATGTGCACCAATTATCAGATAGATCAAACTAACAAAAAAAGAGAAGATTATGGCACAGATATAGTGCAAACTGTAGGTAAATTAAATAAAAGCCAGTCTCTAGCTCAAGAACAAACTAAAAACCAAATAGTTTTTTATAATAGTTTAGGAACATCACCCAAATAAGAATAAAAAATGAAATATTTTGAATATCACTACAAAAACACAGTAAAAGCCACTTAAAAATACTGTAAATTACTCAAATGGATTCCTAACCACAATCAAACCAACTACAAACTAAAAATATAATATTGTAATAGTTTACAAGCAATGACAATTAGGGAGGTACAATATGATGTTTTTCAGTAGATTTATAGTGTTTTTAACATCTCAATAAGATAATTATAATGCTTTTGAAAGACATGATAAATGAGCTAAATGAAAATACTGTAACAGTCCAAAAATAGTAAAAAAACTAACGAAAAAAATACCATTGAGATTGATGAGAGGTATTATTCGAATTAAGGGACACCATCTAGGAAAAACGAAAACAAGAAATGTCTATTAAGAAAAAATAAAAAAGAAGAACTTTTGAGAAATATCGTATTTAAAATTTTGCCTCAACTTTCTCTTATAGAGATAAACTACGAATAAAGATTCAAATATGTCAATGATGGAGTGACAGGGACTCCAAAATAATAGGAAGCTATTCTAGAGTCATAAATGGAAGCAATTAGGTTGCAGCTAATTTTGCCTTTTTTAGTAAAAAGATGCTATTTTTTAAGCTTCATATTTGATGGTTCATCAATACAAATTCATATGAGAGCAATTCAAATATGAACACGATCATCTAGAAAAGAAGCAGATAACACATATAGTGGACTTAAGATATCATGACAGATATTTGTAATTCACATTTTTTCCAAGTTGAATTAAAATAGAATACTTCATTTCTCTTGAACATGATCCAAAGCAAGATATTATCTGAAACATGTAATAAAAAGGTCAATACAAAATGCTCAACCTTCCAACATCCGGCATGCAATTGCAAACCTTTACATTATGATGGATAGAACTCATAAATCTTTTGAAAGAGAATGGGTGCATTTTGGCAATTATTAGAAGATGAATAAAACTCAAAAGTATATGTACCCATGAAAGAAAGGTGACATTACCTGTCTAGTATTGCTCTTCCTTGGCTCCTCCAAGCATCATATTAACATAACTAGGAGATGGATGTGAAGAATCCCAAGAGAAAACCATTTTCAGTTAGAAGATTGAACATTACAGATAAGAAAGCTTAAGAAAAGAGATGATACCAGAGAAAACATACAAGAAAACAATTTACCAGTGTAGCTTGAACTTGTGCCATCTTCCAGATTAACAAATATCCTGCAAATTTTAATTAGTGACCTCACTGCAAAGCTTAGCATTATAAGCATGTATTTACCAGTGCCGTTCCTCTTCTTTCATGGCAAAATGACTTGGAACGAAACAAAGCTCTGTTATCCATTCACCTGAGTGTAACAAGGTAACTCAGAGCAAAGTAAATTTGGGGTAGAAGCTATAGACAGTGCACGCTGCCATCTAATATTTACAACATAATGTTTGACATCGACGCCTTGACAAACCTTGCCTGAAACTAAGATTGCTTTATGACAGGCAGAGATAGTATACATCTGAATACCAGATCAGAAGCCTGTGCTTTCTAGACTGCACACAACAAAACTTCCTTATGTGCTCTCCTGAAGTGTCTGAGATCGGGACATAGCTGCCGGATTTGCATGCAAGACTTTAGTGGCATCTGATGGCTGATTGTTATCAGATTTGGAATGGAACGCTTCAAAGATGCCGCCACCCCTTTTGATTTTCTTACCAGGTGAGATACCTAGTGTTGCCCATATAGAGCTCTTTGCAGCCTCATCCGGGTCATCGATCCTCAGAGTCTTTGGAACCCACAAAGTTTTCTCTGTTTTCTCCACGGACTCAGAAATAGCATCTCTAGAATGCTTGCCCAAGGTCGGAGGGTTGTTGCTGGGACACCCATTGTTACTGATAGAAGATGATGAGAGTAAGTCACAGCTTGGTTGGACACAAGTTACATTCCATGTATCTTTGGGCCAGCTAGACATGTGACCCCAGTGTGAAGCTGGAAAGAATGGGAAGGGTATGACAGGTTGACAGTGTAGAGAAGAGGCCATCACTTGAGGAGGCCACGGGACTGGATATGGACTTCCAGTCTCTGGTCTGTGAACCAACTCAGAAGAGCACTGACCCGTCATCACAAGGGCCATATTGTTCCAACCCAATGGCCATGTGCATGGCCAAGTAAGCCTAGGAAAGCATGGCAAGTTGGACATGTGAGTGACACCATTTGAGTAGCTCTGGATGTGGTTTTTCTCCATGCCTGATGCAACTTTCAGAGGATCATTTTCCATGCAATTAGAGGGGGTCACAGATGTTGTGCAGGAGCCCTCTTCGCTGTTCTCATGACAAGAATTCATCTGGTCTTCAAGATTAAGAACTGCAGCCATAGACTCACAGAGTGGTCCTTCTGAATCAAATTTTGAGACAGTCTCATTTCTCTTCAAGACCTCCATGGTCACTGAGACCGAAAGAGCTGCAGTTTCAACTTGATAAATTCCTGGCTGTGGAACATCAACCCTGTTGCCAATCATTCCTTGAGACGGAACACCGATATGACTGTGGTGGTGCACAGCAGCATTCTTGCTTTTCCTCTTTCCGGAACCCACGGGAAGGTTCCTCATTGTGCCTCCTGCAGTCCAGTACCTCTGGCATTTCTTACAGAAATGCCTAGGTTGGTTCACATTATAGTTATTGTAGTAGCAGAACTTGGTATTCAAACTGTTGCATCGAGGGCATGGCAGAATCTTATCTGGCTTCTTAAGGGTCTTCTCTTGGCCTGAGGTATTTGCCTCACTATTATCCTTTTCATGCTTCTGTCCTGATGATTCTTCATCGTTTTGGGTGGAAACTTCATCGCCATTGCCATTGTTCAAACCAGAAGAGGTGGATGGTTTTTGCAAGTCTACCATTTCTGATGCAGAGGTTTCAACTTCACTTTCTCTTACTTCTGTGCAGGTATCCTGGAATTCACAGTGAAGAAAGTTAACATGGAAAAAACAGTACCACAAATTGCAGGAAATAAAATTGATGAGAATGAACTACAGAAGGGGAAGTTTATCTGTCACTAAAAATGTAAGCCTACCAAAGAAAAAAGATTATGATTTCTTCACTAAGATTCAGGTCTAAGCCTCATCATAAACCTCACAAGAATGACTATTAATATCTCCTTTCTTTTGCTCAAAAGGATAACCATGTCACACCGAATACTTGCACTGAAATGTTCTTGAGTAATCAACAATTACCATAATTTCTTTCTAAAATTGACCAGCTTGAAAATAATGTGATGAAATAACAGTTCCATTAAAAGATTGCAATGAAAAGTTTCTTTTCTTCAAAGATAAGTACAATAAATTACTACTCTTCGATTTCAGATATGTGACAGAGTCGAGTCTTCTGCTCCTTTTTGCATCACAACACTCTTTTCATTAATTTTTTTTATTTTCTTGCATATTTTAATTTTGACTAAAATGAAATTTTCATTAGGCAAAGATTCATAACAAGAAGCAAATTTCTCCTTTCATTAAAAGAATTGCATTAGCGTATCGAACAAGTAGAGAGATTCTAAGCAGCGATTGGAATCTTATTTTGCCCCTTCTTTACACCTGAGCCCTAGACATGTTAGCAGAGGCTTGTAGGAAGAAATCATCAGGAAAATAGGAAATTTCATCTACTTAACTCCTGAAATCATCTAAAAGAAATCCGAGATTGCATCAGTTCTGTTACGGCTATCATTCATCAGAAGGAGGTAAACAAAACAAAAGAGCGCCAACTTTTTTCCGCTTCGATCACATCCAAATCAAAGCTCACAGTTCCTCCATCGACCAAAGCAAAAGAACCAAATCAGGAAAAAGCAACCCCGAAACTGATTCCAAAAGACGAATGAAAGACGGCATGACAGATGGAATAAATGAGCACGTCTCTCTTCACTCACCTTCTCGTGGCGTTCGGACGGGGAGGAGCTCTCACCGGGAGGTTCCGCCGTGCCCTGGCCGTCCTGTGGAGGGATCGTCAGTCCGAACAGCTTGATTGCCAGATCTCTCGCTTCGGACATCACATGGGCGCTACCTACGTCTCGATCCCAAATTCCTCTTCCTCCCTCTCCGTTGCTCGCTGTCGCTGCTTTCATCTTCTTATCGTCGGGAAGAGAGGGAGGGGAGACGGACATTGGGCGTGACCGGGAGACGCCGGTCGAGGTCGAAGAGGGGGCGGGCGACCAGGGGGCCAACTCGGACGACTCCGAGCCACGAGTTGGGATCATAGTGGGGGTACCAAACGTCGGTGGGTCCCACCTAACCCGTTCACGTGATCTCAGCCAATAAGAACCCCGGAGCCGCAAAGCGCGACCGCTGGCTACCGTTCATCTTCCCAACTCGGCCCAGCCGCGAAGGATCGACCGCCACGTGGCGATCCGTCGCGCCGCAGGATGAAGAGACGCTTTTTCCCGCTGCGCTCCGGCCTTGAAGGCCCATCTAGATCTCGAGGGGCTCGACCGCCACGTGGCGGGCCCATGGGGTCGGAGGATAAAAGAGACGCTCTTTTTGGTTTCTGCGATTCCGCCTCTGCTTGGCCTCTCCATCGGACACAACCTGCACCGCACACGTGCCCTTCTCCATCTACATCTCAAAGGGGGGTATATTTACGAGGAAAATACTCGGTGCTATAAAACTCTATTGTTTTGAATTATCATCATGCTTTTTATGATGTGCACAACTTCCAGGATTCCATCAATCAAGGTGTTCAACCACAGCCGTCCATTCATCTGATTCGAATAAAAATAAATATATAATTTTAATTGGATCGAGTCAACGATAGGAGTGATGTCAACTGGGGAAATTACTTCCCCATCTCCAGCCCTATCTCATCCTCGATCTTCCATCTCTATCTTATTCTTATTTAGATGAAAAATAAAAAAAAATTATTAGATGAAAGAATTATAATTCTTCATATTATCTCAATTAATTTATCTTTTTTTTAATAAAAATATTATAAAATTTATTAATAATATTAAATTTTATAACTAATAATAATATTTATAAATTTTATAAGTCATATAAATATTTAATTATAAATATATTTAAATATAAATATAATCAAATATATCTAAATATTCATATAAGATGGATCCTATATAAATTAAAAAATATAAAATATTTAAATAAATCAAATAACTCGACTCACACTCAATTCAATCGAGACTCAAATCAATTTAATTTGAATCGATTGAAAACTTGACCCATCTAACATCTAGATTTACATATTGATGGGATTGAGATGAGTACGAGGACCTCATCCCTGTCGGCAGAGGGTATTAATATTCGTGGATATAAATTTATGTTACCAAGGAGGAAAATTCATTGGATGACTTAGTATGATATGTTATATATATATATATATATATATATATATATATATATATATATATAATGTCCCAAGATGAGTACAACTTGATATATAAAGTTATGTAATTATTACAATATTTTACTTAAAAAATTTAAGCCTTGTTTTTTGTTATTTAATGTAAGTATAATTTTATAAAATACTAAATAAATAAAAATGTTATTTAAAATTTCCAATTAAAACCAAAGTGTTGTTAAATGCTATTATTGTTTTGTTCTATCATCACAAAAGGAATTTAAGATGAAAGCATATTTTCAAAATTTTCAAAAATTTAATCAAAACTATCAATTAATAAATACAAAAGTAAAAGCAATCATATCAAAGAATAAGCATAAATAAATCATATTCATTGCATGTTGGTCCCTTGATCAAAATTTATAGAGGTTTAATGAATAGTGAGACATGTAGATCTGATTGAGAAAACTAAACAAAATTAAGAGAGAGTGGGTAAATGCAATGGATTAGTTCGTTAGTATGAGAATGCGAGACAACCCCCTTACGGATTCCCGGCGAGAGAACCGGTGACGACGTGCCACGTCCTCATTTCCAAATACCAAAATTCCAGCCTCGCTTTGGATTTGGAAGCCAATAAAACAGTGGGCCACCATCGTCTTCCCGGTCTAAGGAACTACCGAATCTGTCCCTCGTCCACAACGAATTTCCTACATTACACTCGATAATTCCCACAGAACATCGAGGGTAATATAGTCAAATGAGGTCGTCCTCCTATAACCGAGTCTCTGCGCTTCCCTCCCTCCACTCAAATTGACGCCTCCCTTCCTCGATCAGAGACACGGTGGGACGTCCGCGAGAGCCCCGCGGTCGGGCGCCAACGCTCATCCAACTGGCTGGAAGCCTTCCCGCCGTATCGAAGACGGAGATCTCGGCACCAGAAGACGAGCCCAAATAGCACGGTCAGAATCCTTTCCCCTTCTTTCTCCATGAACGTTCTTCCTCCTCTCCCCTTTCCGCTTCACGTCGACAAGTCTTCTTGCTCTCGACGCCCCGGCGGTGGGAGGCGATCCCGATGTGGTTCGTCGACCTCCGTAACCGCTTCGAGATTCATAACTTCTGTAGAATAGGATTAAAAATTTTGGAACTCGAAAGAAACAGGGGCGTCGAGCGGTTCCGGTGCGTCGCTGGAACTGCCCTTCTTAGACTGAACCCTCAAATGCCAGAGATAGGTCTTCGATCGATGTCTTATGCCCACGGATCTCGAAAAAGTTGAATCCTTTTGCCTCTGCATTTACAGCTCATTGGCCATCTTCCCTTTCATCTTCCCTCTTCCAATCAAGGTTTTTTTATAAAAAAAAAATTGATAAAGATTTTGATTGAGTGACCAATAATTTTTATGATTTAAATAGGTCCAGTCAAATGTACAATGCAAACAATTAGATGGAAAATCTTCTATGAATAATGATTAAATATATGCCTGTAGTCATATAAGGAGCAATTGTGAGTATAGATGCATCAGATGAGAGCCAAAATAATGTCGTTGAGATGAATGGGCTTAGTCTCGTTGACGTCACAATAGATAGAGAAGCAGTAAGGGGTTGGCTTTCACCTGTTTTGGTTCGTCGAAATATATGCACTCCGAAAGGGCTTGTTGTTTGCGAGAACACTTTGCAGGTCCGTGGCAATACAATATAATATCACGCCATGTTTCGTGCATCCTCTCCTCTTGTGATGACCGTCATATTCCCCACCACGAATATTATAACAAGTCTTTCGGATTGCCGGAGGGGTCGGAAGCCATACCGGCTTTCACGTTCAAGAAGACTTTCACAACTCACATTTCCTAAAAGATCGCAAGTGGATCCTTCAAAAAATGACGTATTTGCCCCTTAGACTCTTCCCGAACCACAGCCGCGCGTCCTACAAAGTTGGGCTTCAGGACGTACCGAATCCATCAGGGTTGAACCGTCAAAGTATCCAATTCGTGGGGCCGACGCTCCATGCTTCTCGAGATGCCTCGTGGGGTTGAAGCTCCTGATAGCATCACCTTCTTTTTCCCCTTAGGGGTGCACCCCTTTTCACGTCGAGGTGGACTCAACCCCCCGCCTGCAGTGATGGGAATGGGGTAGGAGCATAGCGAGGAGGGCAACCGCATCGGAGTTGGGGAAGAAGAACCAAGGGCCGCGAAACGGCTGTTCCAACGCAAACGCTATTCTATTCCTCGAAGACCAGCTGCCCTTCGTTTGACCGCTTCTGCGGACGGACCCAGGAACACCACGTGAAGCTAGGCCTTTGATCGGCTCAAAGAAGGTTTCATCTCGCAAGGAGAGAGAGAGAGAGGAGAGAGGAGAGAGAGAGAGAGA
Source organism: Musa acuminata AAA Group (assembly GCF_036884655.1). Taxonomy (NCBI): domain Eukaryota; kingdom Viridiplantae; phylum Streptophyta; class Magnoliopsida; order Zingiberales; family Musaceae; genus Musa; species Musa acuminata. Next base: position 25,437,227 of record NC_088337.1, read on the forward strand.
TCAGAGCGAGCGTTGTTCTCGAGGCGGAAAGGACGCCGTCTTCTATTGCTTGCTCCGCTCTGTCCCTCCTCCTCCTCCACCTCCTCCTCCTCCTCCTCATGGACTGTTCCATTGGTGGTGGGTTGCTGTATTTGGAACAGAGAAGTGGGGAACAGCTCCCTGTGTTTAGCTTTGGAGACTGCTGAGGTCTGACAATGAGATCTTTCATGTGTACTGCGCCCCTCTTTCTTTGTCAGAAACACTTTTGTTCTTTCATACGTGACAGTATATGGAAGTCGTTTCTTTAACTAGACTGCATCTTCTCCTACTTAGATTCGAGGTTTTATCCTGAACCTGTAAAGGTCTCTTCTGTTTCTTGATTCAGTGCTGGTGAATTGGCTTTGGTTTCTTTTGTTCTCGCGCTTTCCAGTTATACATCTGATTCAAGTTTCTTTGTGATTTGGGAACAGGAAGCTGGGATTTCTTTTTATCAAGATGACCTTAAGATGTGACACATGGAAAAGGGTAATTTTCTTTTTCTTTTGAGAATATGGTGAGGAATGTTATTAAATCTAGTGTAAGCTATTCTTCTTTGTTGACTTTGGTTTTGTGCTGCTGACCTGAGCAAGCAAGTAATCTTTCCTCCTGTTTCTTTCTTTTTCTTGATGGTGCTGGCTGCAGTTTTCTCTTCCAAAAATCGTTCGGACCAAAGATAAGAGTGCCGCAAATGCGAGCCCATCCAACGCCTCTGGTAGCTTCTGCTTTTGATTTAACGCCATTCTTCATGTGTAATTTTTTGTTGCAGTCATCATTTTTGCATTCAGCAAGCAAACTTGTTATATATTGATCGACCAGATTCCTACATCCAAAACATTTCGTTTAGTAAATACAGATTTATCGATAACTACTATGATTTCTTAGTTTAGCTCCCCTTTTTCTTTTTTTTTTTGACTCTGTGTCTGTATCTGCAAACCAGATGAGTTTCATGGAACTCCAAGTTTCTCAACCTCCTCACCTGTCCTTAGAAAAAGCTTTTCAGGTACATCCCTAGCTTGTCTTTCTTTTTTTATCTTCATTTACAGTTTCCATACTTCATGTTTCCTGTAAAATTATCTTTCCTTTCTTGTAATCTGATACCATTTCTTGAACGCCATTCAAGAAACAGACAGCGTGTCAAGGTTTGGGAGCTTAATTTTCAGCGACTACTCATGTCGATCACCAAGCGCAGTAAACACCGAGGCCTTCAGGTGGCTGATATCCTTGTTGCTTGCTTCTGTTATGCCTCATCTCGTATTCCTTCTTCTAATGTTATGCCTCCATTACGTTTACAAATTAGGATATTCGTCGCGACATGGAATGTTGGAGGAAATACCCCTCATATGGGGCTTAATCTCAATGATTTCCTTCCTGCCGATGATCACTCGGATATATATGTTTTAGGGTATGGATTGCTTCATATCTTTTTCAGGACAGAGTATTGAATTTGTATCATGGGTTGCTCGCGGTCCTGAATGAACCTTATGTTTCTGTTTCTTGTGATCTTCCAGGTTTCAGGAGATAGTCCCTCTGAATGCAGGAAATGTACTTGTTATCGAGGATAACGAGCCAGCAGCAAAATGGCTCTCCCTAATCGACGAAGCATTGAACGGTTCAACGGATTCTGAGACTGACACTGACTCACACACGCCATCTCCCTACACTACCTCTATATCTTCTCAAGCTTCCGGCATGAAGACTCCGATCTCAAGAGATTCAAAGATGCACAGCGGTACATTATTCTTCCAGAAGCCATTACTGAAATCTATAAGCAAAACTTACAGGACGGAGCAGGGCCGACGCCTGAGAGCATGCAACTGCCCCTCCAAAGTGACGAGGAAATATTACAGGGAGTCATGTTTCAGATGCCAACATGCTCATATCAGTGACGACGATTCCACAGATGAGGAGGAAGACGATGAACCAAGCAGTTCTTCGGTGGCTGGTTTACCCACCACACTTACGAGTAATCAGCAAAGGTACAGTCTCATAGCCAGCAAACAGATGGTGGGGATCTTTGTTACTGTTTGGGTGAGGAGGGAACTTGTCCAACATCTAGGTCACCTAAGACTCTCTTGTGTTGGACGGGGCATAATGGGTTATCTTGGCAATAAGGTGAGAAGAGGGCTTGTCATAGTTTTCATCAGCCTCTCTATCTGCATCCATCCTGGTGGTATCAGCTTTGATTTAAGACCTGCTTCTTCTTCTTCTTCTCACCGCAGGGATGCATAAGTGTGAGCATGTCTCTGCACCAAACAAGCTTTTGCTTCGTCTGCAGCCACTTGGCTTCAGGGGAGAAAGAAGGAGATGAGCTAAGGAGAAACTCTGATGTCTCAGAAATACTTAAACACACACAATTTAAAAAGGTTTGCAGAAGATCTGGCCGAAGAATCCCTGAGAAAATTCTCGAGCATGAGTAAGCATTTCTTTAAACCTGTACTCTGCTCTATCGCACTGAGATCTGTAAACTAATGCATCGATCGATCCTTCTTTCTGATCTGTTAACTCAGTCGTATCATATGGTTGGGAGACCTGAATTACCGTATCGCTTTGAGCTATACTGAAACCAAGAAACTTCTCGAGGAGAATGACTGGGATTCTCTTTTCGAGAAGGATCAGGTAATTTGTTCTTGATCAAAATGCCAAGCAAATGAAGCATCCAACTCATTGAATACTTTTGCTAATTGGTTGCTCGATCATTATGTGTTGCAAAAGTTTCAGCTTTGTGATCTTATTCATCCGGATTGTTTTGATAGCTCAAGATCGAAAGAGAAGCTGGGCGAGTGTTCAAGGGATGGAAAGAAGGGAAGATATATTTTGCACCAACATACAAATACTCCAACAACTCAGATACTTATGCTGGAGAGATTGTGACATCGAAAAAGAAACGAAGAACCCCTGCATGGTTTGTTAGCCACTGGATTCAATCAACTAAACCGCATTAAGACTAATGCTTTCTGCTAAGATGGTGTTTTTGCCTTCTACCTTCATATTTTGAATAGTACAGAAATAAAAATATACTTATGCCTTTCCTTAACGATTTTAATAGTTGATGCAAATTTTATGAGTTCAAGATCATCTTTTTTCCTTTTTGCCCTTTATCAACTAAACTGTATCGTTTGAGGTGCACATTCTGCAAGTCAGTGTAAACAGCTATTGCAGCTGTTGCTACTTGGAGGAAAAGGTTCACATACTGCTACTGTAAGAGTAGAGTAGAATTCATGTGAAAACCGTGTGTCGCAACATCTAACAAGATCAACAATTTCAGGTGTGATCGCATATTATGGCATGGTGATGGAATTGTGCAACTGTCTTACATCAGAGGGGAGTCTAAATTTTCCGATCACCGCCCGGTCTGTGCAGCTTTTATTGTGGAGGTTGGAGTGAGCGATGACAGATTGAAGAAGCAGGGTTTATCCACCCCCAACATGAAAGTAGGTGCTGAAGAGAGATTGTCTTCGAGAGCCAGCTATTTCTGAGTAGACAAATATGTTCAATATATCAAATGGTTTCTGTTTCTTCCCACGAGAGGATCATCATGCTCATGAATTGGAGTGGAGATTGGCATCTAAGAATATAGTTTTCTTTTTTCTTTTTTGTAAACGACTTGTCTAGTCAGCAAATCTATACCATTCAACGATCTTTAAGAGTACGTTCTCAATTCAAGACCAAGTGGGGTTTCATGAAATGGCCCCCTCGCTTAAAGATTTCAAGGTTTTGCAACCAGTTCGCGATATGTACCAGCCATCAGGCTAACTATATTAGCTTCAAAATAGAATGGCTTGTTCTTTGAAATTTTTTTGTACTTACTGATGGTAAAAAGTTGATCATCTATAAGAATCTTACATACTTTTCTCCATTCTTCTTCATTTTTTCCTTGCATCTATCTTGCAGCCACCATTTCTTCATGTAGATGAAGCACAAACTATAAGACAAGCTGGTAAAGAAACTCTACTGTAATTAAAGGTCAAGTTATAATGCTTGGTAGGTTTGCATGCCTACCAAACACATTTGTTTCACTACACTTTATTACTTACTACATGCTGATAGTAAGATCATTCTTGTGACCACAACATTTATTATGCTCATCGTATATAAAGTACATAGTACATGTCATATTTATTGCACCATCATTTTATCAATCGAAACCATACATCACATGAATCAATCAGAAACTGAAACTTCATTTCCTGTGTTCAGCTAATGTAACCCAAAATACGCTCGTCAGTCGAAGTGTATACGACCATAGCGACACTAACAACTTTGTACATCTTTTACGTACGTTAGCCTCTCGTAACTCGTCGCAAAGTATCTGTTAGAACGAATCATGAAGCAGGTAAAGACATTGGTAGATGAGCCGTAGGAAATAAAGAAATGTCCAAACCAGTTGTGGGTCCCGGTGGCGATGGCCGATATCACGCTCTATAAACATAACGGGGCGGGCTCGAAAACCGTGGGCTTTTCTCTTCCTTGTGGGGCGCCCGCGCCCCGCGTCGCTCTGTCGACCGGCGACGCCTCTCCCTCCCTCCCTCGATCCCAGGTTCGATGCAAGCAAGCAATGTCGACCCCAAGATCGATGGATGCTGTTCCAGCTTATGATGGTGAGTGTTGTTGATGGGGCTCTGCTTTTGTATGTGCTCCTTGTTAGGGATGAAATTTTGGGGAGAACGAAAAGATGATCTAAGTGAAGTAAAGACAAAAAAAAGAACCAAGGGTTTTTGGTCGGATTCTGGGAAGGGCCGACTCCCAGTTTTGTTGTGGAAGTTGGATTTTTGTTGGATGCGTCTTTGAATTTATTTGGGGGTTGATCTCCGAGCAGATATCTAATTTTATTTCTTGGTCTTTTGCTTTAAATTGATAGTTGTTCTTGCTCGTTTTAAGAATGCAGTAGGGTTTGTCGAAGAAATGCCGAGTCTTTAAGATGGCTTTACTTTTGATTTTTGCTGTCTTTTGATTAACAGATTGCGAGAGATTTGTGGTTCATGTGCTCAGAAAGTTGATGCAGTGTTAGGAAGTGGGAGGATTGTTTGTGTATTCAAGAACTTTGCATGTGGGGTTTGAGCCGGAGGCTGTGATCACTGATGTATTTTGTTGGAGGAGTTGGTTGATGGGCGTAATGACAATGGCATCGCAGGGTGGGGTTGGCAACAGCGGCGATGGCCAGCGTTCCCAGACTCATGGCCTATCCAGGCAAGGGTCGTTCTATAATATGACCCTTAATGAAGTCCAGAATCACTTGGGAGAACCCCTTCATAGCATGAACCTCGATGATCTCCTCAAGACTGTGTTTGCAGCCGAGGGTAACCAGTTATCGAGTATGGATCTTGATAGTCCAGGAGACCAGTATGCCTCCGACTCTGGTCTCCATCGCCAGGGAAGCATTACTATGTCACGAGAGCTGAGCAAAAAGACGGTGGACCAAGTGTGGAGAGACATTCAGTTGGGAAAGGAGAAAGGTGATGAGGTGCAGAGATCAGGTCATGGTAGGCAGCCGACACTTGGTGAGATGACACTGGAGGACTTTCTTGTGAAGGCTGGGGTGGTTGCCAAGGGCTTTGGGAAAGACAGAAATGATCTGACCGGGAATGTGGATCCTGTAGGAAATGCTGATCTGATTGCCGGGACACAGGATTTTATGCGAGCAACAAGTTGGTTGCAGCAATTTCAGCGGATGGCTACTATTGATCAGCAGATACATGGGCAACAAAGCATGACAGGGGCTTATATGCCAAACTGTGTGCTTCCACAGCCAATGGGTGCTGGTACTGGTCCTATGCTTGAGGCTGTTTTTCCTGAGGGTCAGATAAATATATCATCACCAACACTGGGTGCATTTTCTGATTCTCAAACTTCTAGTAGAAAACATGGAGCTTCAGAAGATTTGGACATATTAGCTGAGAGGAGACACAAAAGGATGATCAAGAATCGGGAGTCTGCTGCACGTTCAAGAGCTAGGAAGCAGGTGATGTGCAACGTATTATGGGCTTGTTTTTCTTTACCTTTGCTGATTTTGTTATGCCATGAGCTGAGAAAAGCTCTTAATTTTCTAGGAAAGGTCTTTGTTTTAAACTCCTTTATTTTGTTATATCAGGCATACACTAATGAACTGGAAAACAAGGTTTCTCACCTAGAAAAAGAGAATGAGAGGCTGAAGAAGCAGAAGGTAGACATATTTTTTTTCTCTATGTTGATTTTGTTGGATTCTGATTTGTCTCGGGTAAATTGTCTTACTGTTATGTGTTACTGAATTCATTTTCTTATTGTACATCTAATTTGGAGAGTCATTCTTGATCAATTCAAGAACAACAGTTATCTTTTTCTGAATAACAGTGTGTGGTTATGTTATAGGATCTAAGATAAAAAATTGTTGAGTTAGATGGCATTCGGAAGTTTATCATTTGGATCCTTGTTTCATGGATTTACCAATAGCGATCCCATTCCTGATTTTGTAGGCTATGCTAGCAAGACAAGAATGCAATTCACCTAAGACTCGACTATGGCTTGTCCTGCATTTGTTTGATTTCTCTGTGCAGATCTCATCCTCAAGATCTACAGGATCTCCAAATATAAACTTATAGGCCTTAATCATTACATGATCTGGTGGTCTGATGCTTGTGCCTCTAGCAAGTTGGCTCTCGGTTCACTATTTGATTAGCAATGCCCTTGGATTGACAAATTAGTTGTTTAGGGTGCTTGATCCGTCACTCAACTTTTGTGTGCTATTTCTGTGTGCATTAAAAATGTTTTCTTTAGTGGCATTGCTTTTTGGGAGCTTTAATTTGAACCATTTAGGAGTGATTATCAGCTTAAGCATTATGTTGCTTAGGCTTCACAATCTCAATCTCATGTTTTGTAGTCTCTTTATTGTGATCCCTTCTGTTGAACTTTTACCACTCTTGGCTGAGAATTTAGATTTTAACCATTGTCTTAAGCATCGCTTTCTCAAATGCACCATTAGAAGTATGCCTTCTCTTTATTATTAAAATAAGGTAGAGAGCATAAGGATAAGGATCTCCATAATACACAGTTGAATACGAAAAATCAGTTGAGAAATAATATGATCTGCCATCGTGATAGCACATCTACCTGAAACTTTGGTACAAGTTTGTCAGATAGCACATGCGAGGGACAAACAACCAGCCTATACAAAACTCATGACTTTAAGAATCTTCTCAATAAAATGCATACATGACTTAATATTGACTCTTATATATTGTATTGGTTGCTTGAAGTGCAAGCCTACTAAAAAAAGAAAATGAATGTTTATCTAATCAAATTCTAATCTAACCCGAAAAGATTAGATAAAGATCATAATCTCAACCGAGCTAAAGTAGACTTACTACCTCCACAATAGGAACTCTTACAATGGAAAATTACATATCAGATAAAAATACCTAATAGAAAAATTACATGTCAGATAAAAGTACCTAATAGAACTTGAGCAATAGCATGTATCAAGTAATTTAGTTCCAAACATATCTATTGTAACCAAAAGTTGAACAATAAATTTGATCAGTGTTCAAATGAAGGGGATGAAGCTGATATTCAGCTTGCTGCCAGAGTGCTGAGATGAAGTATCCAGTCTTGAATCTCGACTGATCATAAAGATATTAGCATGATCCTTTTCTTTTTCTTTGATTCTAAAGTCTCATGTATGTAATTCTTCAGAATTAAGTGCGTGATCATGAAAGTTTCTTTTATAACTAGGATTCCCACATGACCTTAACTATTCACTTATCCTTAGCAATCCCATCGACTAATGTTACTTCATGTAGCTACAGAACAAGTTCATGATCATGAAAAGAATTTCTTTTATAACTAAGATTCCCACAAGACATCAACTTTTAACTTATCTTTAGGAATCCCCCAGACTAATATTACTTCATATAGCCACATGCTTTATTTAATAAAGATGCTTAAAAAGCCTTTTGAGGCTGATTATTTATGGACATGTTTGTCCATAAATATGCATCCTTAAATGAGATATCCTAACACTGTTGGATGTTGAAATGATGAACTTGTACTCTTGAGTAAACATGGTAATGTATTATAATCTTGTTCATCAGGACATTTATCCTGTGAAATATAGCTCCGAGCTGCAAAGAGTTTATTCTTTGATGTAGCATTGTTGCCATCTGATGCTAAACATTGCATAACAACAAATAATTATTTATAAAAGTTGGCAATACGGGTCAGGTTTATGGCACAATTCAGCCATTAGATGCAATGGAATAAAGAAGGCTTGACTTTCTTGGCACATGCTGACATACAGACTGAGACACAAAGTGATTCATGATCTAATAATGTTAGGTCTTGTTGGTAAACGGATATTTTGGTGTGATCTGCCCTCAAGTAATCTGACACAACTCTAGTTGTCACTAACTTGAATTTAGAGGTTCAATTGGGTTATTTCAGGTTGAGATACACATAATCAGATGCTAAATATGTCCTTGATTTAGATTTTTTTTATAAAATATGAATGTTTGTGCTTTTTATTATGTACTTGAGAATTTATACTGATATCTAGCTAAATTCTTGTTTATTTCAATTTTCAGTGTTGTTATATTTGTCATCTTTGTCATCGAAATTCTTGTAATATTGCAAGTACTTTTTTTCTACTTCTGGTAGTCGGCAAAGATTTTAAAACCCTAATACCACTGTTGTAGTTTCCTTACATTCAAGCATGTATATTTGTTAACATGTTTTTGGCTTGTAGTATTTGTTAGGAAGGTGCGCTCGAGTCACTGAGCATTTTAAGTTTGATTGGCATTGGGAGTTAGCAGCATGTTAAGTAGATTTGGATGAGCAGTAGATTTTGTCTTGCATGTTTCCCATCTACTGTTTTATTGCCTTGCAGCAAACCATATTGCAAACTTTGTGTTTTATAAACAATGATCTGATGTACGAACTCCATACATGATAGTAAAATCATACGGTGGAAACACCTGGTCATCCTGATGAAACATTCTGATAAACTAAAAGCCGATGAAACAGTTCTTGATTAGAAGACTAGGCGATATGAAATTACTTGCCTGCTTCTACATCAGGAAAGCAATTCTCTTAGCTTGTGTAAAATTCTTCACGAGTTTCCTATAGCTCACGCTGGTCATAAGTTGGCTTGTTCTTTTGATCAAGCATTTGTTTCAGCTATTACTCTTAGTTTGTCATAAACTTTCTCTTGATGGAAAATATAGCGAAACTGGGTATGCCTTTTTTATCTAAGATATCTTAGACTCATGCAGCATATATATATTATATATTACTCTTAAAACAAGAATGGATGATGATATATTCTCTTAAAATGTGACTGTAGAAGAAATTTATATGCAAGATTTTGCCTGAGCGATGCAACTGTAAACTGACTTGTTTCTCCTTCATTCTGTTGCAGGAGTTGGACAAAATACTTCTCTCAGTACCCCTACCGGAACCAAGGTACCAGCTTCGCAGGACAAGCTCGTCCCCATTTTAGCCTATATCATGTAAGTTTATTGATATGGTTACTGTATTATTATCATTATAGAGGCATGGTAATATGTCAGTTCAGCATTCTTATTTTAAGATCCTTAGGTTTTTATAATTATAGCTGCAGTTACTGTTCCAGTGAATGACTGCTATCATAATAACCTTGTAAATTAATTCAATTGTCTTTTCTTTTCTTTTCTTCCTAGGCAAAATACTTGTGTAGCGATTTCTTTTCTTTTTCTGGCTGATTTATTAGCAAAAACTAAATCTCTGTATGCATTACTGCTGCTCTGGCAAATTTTCAAGTGCAACATGCACTGGATTTTTGCCTATTGCGGAATGGTTGTGGTGAGGTTTAACATTTGGTCTAGATGGCTCAAGTGCGTAATGGACCGGTCCGGTCCGAATATGAACCAAAATGTGGATCCGTCCAATATGGAGCGGTTCACATTAAGTTTTATGAATACGGCTTGTTATTCAGCTATGGGCAGTTGCCCCAAGTCGTCGATCCACCTGTGCTTCCCGGCAACCGTCGATCCGTAGCTGCTTGTGCCGTGGATCACCCGCAACCCTCTCGTTATAGCTCGCGCCATCCGCTGTCCATCGTCGTCGATCCACAACTGGGACTCGTGTTCATGGGGATTTAAGGAATTCCAAACTACAGTAATTGGATGCATGAGGTAATTGTTGCTATCCCACATGCCGTGCAAATTAAGCATATGTTACAACTTATGAAACATCAACCAGAGAAATAATGTGGGAAAAAGATGGAGAGAGAGATTAGACAGTGGTGAAAAGCAATATTCTTGTTGAATACGGAATGAGAGTTCCCTAAATTGTACTACTGGAACAGTCTTCTTCGGCTGTAATGCATCGAGGAAGCAACTCACACAAGTCAGTAGTTTTAGAGTCCTCAAAGCATTAGAAACACCGGTAAAAATCTGTTGACTACTGAAAACTTTTTAGTCAAAGGAAGCAAGTGCTTTTCCACTACATGCAAGTCAAAAGTGGAAGCAACGACACAAGCATCCCTCTGAGGCAGCAGCAGCAGCAAACTGATGCAGAGTTTGTGGCATCGCTGCCAAGCCGTCCCTCCTGCATGATACTAAAGTAGAACAAGTGGCAGAATTCTCCTCGATAACGATGGCATTTTTTTACCTTGAGTTTTTTTTTTAATCTGACAAATGCTGCTGTGATCTTTGATTATGTCTTAAAAAAACCTCTATGTATACATAAAAAGATGCTGACTCACAATTTTTTTTTTCTAAGATGGATTATGGATTTTTAGTTTCATCATAGTTAACACATCTATATTTTGATAATATCATTAAAAGGATCTAAAAGACGAAAAGAACAACAGATCTTATCTGATTTCTTGTTGGTCGCCCTCTTTGTCTCTAGATTTAGGGCTCTCATTCTCAACATGGGTGAGTCATCGTACCATCGATGATAGGAGAATAATAAAGGTGGGGGCTCCCTAAGTAGAAAACCCTATCCTTTTTTTTTTCAATATTGCCCCTATATTATTAATTAAATTAATTTATCAATATTAGTCTAACCCTAAAATTACTTATTATTATACAAGACTATTAAACAAGATGTCTAGGTGAAAACAATTGAAATCACTAAAACAAGATACCAAAATATGTCGCGAACATGCATCAAATACCTGACGATGTCGGTTCTTCTTTGGCTGCTACACCACCTAACTCCAAGCTATTCTTCTTTGACTTCTACACCACTTAACTCCAAGCTAGTCTTTCAATATTGTTACTGAGCAGTTGAACTTTTAACTACTATGTTGCCTTAACTCACTAGTGACTCCAAACTTCAATATGAGGTTTGGTTACCATGGATCTCTTTGAGGAAGGAAAACAAATCTTCATTTTTGAGTGCTAGTTCCTCAAATGTCTTATGTCGGTTCAACCGAACTAATGCACATTAGAGCTTTAACCAGCAGCACCACCTCATATAATTTGAAGTTTTGAGGCATTCTTCTCTTTGGTAAAGTTGATCAACACTAGTAAGGATTTAATAATTATTATCTTCTTTTTAATACTCTTCAAAGAAACTTTTGAAGTGTGCAAAGCTTCCCTATTAGATAAGTAAGAGAAATGAGATACTCTGTTCGATTTTGTCCATCCTCTCAAATGTTAAGAAGACCAAGATTATTTAACTTTACCTACCTCCTTGAGTGTTATACTCTACCCATCATGCTGGTTACCAACTTGTGCTTACCTTTTTCTCACACTTTTGGAAGTATTGTCATAAAGTTGGTTATTGAAATTTACCTTCTCCTTATCATCAAACTTTCATTGCATTAGAAGTGTTTTCTTGAAAGAGTAAAATTTTGCTTGATAGATTTGATTCTCCCTCTAGGGTTGTACCACCTTTTCATTATTTTTATTGCTTGCTAGTCTGAGCAAAGAAGGGAACAACGCTTACTATTGTCTACTTTATGCCTTGGTCGATCACCACCACATTGGCTTGAAATCCCCAACTTTCAGTTGATTTAATAAGAAATCCTTCGACATAAGCCTTGTGAAGACCTCTAGCCATTCTCCATCATCTCTACCTCTTTCTTGACTAATGTGCTCTACCTTTATGATCATGATCAACCAGAAGTTTCACCTCTATAATATCGTAGTGCTCTCTCATGGCCATGACCTTGTTAGTGGCCTCACATCACATCCCTTTCTTGTGATCGGTAGAATTTACCACTATAGTCTCTTGGCATCCAATCGAGTCTACCTTCATTCTAATTGACATTTGATTTAGGTAACTAAATCTCTCTAGACTAGTTAAAATTTACTTACAAGACTCGTGTTGATAGCTTTAGTTAGTTAAGTCCATCCATTAATTCCCATAGCTTTATCCTATGCATGTATGGAAGATTTACCTTTATGATACCATGACACTCACTCTAAGTTCATAGACATCTCCAAATGAAAATTAGTAGCATGCATAGAGAACTCACCTCTGTGGTATCAACACATTCACTAATTCAAACTATAACCCTTTTTGTTGTTATGTTGTTTATTGAAATATAACTCCCAACAACTCTAATCATTATCGTGGATGATTAGGTCCCTCACTAAACTTGTCAGTTTGTTGCTATGTCTCGAACTATTCCATGATGATATGCTACCTTGCATTGTCCTCCTACTTAATGTTAACATCCCTTTGATCTTTCATAGGAACTCAAAGCATGGACCACAACATTCTTTATGGCCTTTGCCAATATGTTATAGGGTAGTCGTCACTTTCAATTATATTCACATCATTGTCTATTGACCTTAGTTTACTTGCACTCGAGCCAATGGATAAAGCTTAACTCTAGAATTTATCGCCCAATATGCCATGACCCTTAAAATAATAGACACATGGATCGAGTTGATGAATCTCCGTAAGTATAGCACAAACAAATTAACAAATGATATTAGAATTGATTTATACTTAGGTGACACAATATTGAAAATCTTCAAGTCATCAATTCTTTTGATCCCATGAGTCATTGTAGTAACTCTTTCGATCACCAATTAACTTTTTACTGATTTGCACAATCTTATTATCCATTACAAGCTTTGACTTTGTACCAAGTATTGTTAAGTTGGATTAATAACATTGAGGTTGGCTATTCCTAGGAATGAATGATTTTATTCCCCATGTCTCCATGCTTATTCTCTCCAAACGATCAGGTGTGTGGACTACCCTCTATGCAATCCTACTAGGTCCCTCATGTGACATGCCAAATGTTTTTTAACATACTTGTCTTACTATGATATTAATATCCATCGTGCAACAACCTTGTGATATATGTTTGCAAAAGGCTAGCCTCCCCAAAATCTCATGCAATCTAGTAGGGACTTGTAAGGAAAAGATGGGTTAGTGAAAGCAAAACTTGTGATCACATAAGTAGATATTATGGCACACTTGTACTAAAATACAAAGATGATCTTTATAATATCTAAATAGTCGCACAATAAAAGGTCTAACCCAGTCCACCACTCACAAAGTCATTATGCACAAATGCTCATTTGACATTGATCCACCCAAAATAAACCATTTTTGGCTATCAGAACGAGCGAATGACAAACAAAGAACGGTATAATACTATCTTGCTACCTGGAAGCCCCATCCATCAAATCCTATGCCACCTGAGAGGTTCAATAGTGCTGAGATTATTAATGTTTTACACTACTTACTATGGTTGCTGTAGCAAGTGAAAATTGTTAGGACTGTATCAGCACTAAGAGGGGAGGGCGGTTAATTAGTGCTTTCATAAAACTTTGATGGTTTGAAAACTTCATTCGATAAAGCCCATATCGAAAAAAGGTTTAACTTGAAAACGTTTGTAAGAATATAATGAGCAAGTAAAGCAGTTTGCAATAAAGGTAAACAACAAAAGAAAAGAGCACACTGGATTTATAGTGGTTTGATCGTTATGACCTATGTCCACTCCCAATTCCTCTTCAATCGAGGCTACCGGCTTCCACTATCTATTTTCTTTCCAATGGGCGAATATCAACTACCCTTACAACTTTTTTTCCTTTTGATAGGCTTAGGAGAGAACCTTTATACCCCTTTTTTACAATGTAACCCTCACACATCTCCCTTAGATCTACTTCTAAGCTTGAGGAGGGAACTCAATGTTTTGACAAAGTTTTCTCGATTTTTTTCTTAAGAATTCTTGCTTCTTTCTTGCTGCCGAAGTAGGGTATTTATATGCCCTAAATGGTTTAAAAAATAGAGCCAAAATTTTAAAATTTTGGGTCTTTTGGGTACGGGCGGTACCACTGCCTACACTAGGCGGTACCATCTTTTGCCAGTTTGACATTGGGCGGTACCACCGCTTGGCAGCCTGAAAAAGTGTGCTCTTGACCTTTTCAGCTTATAGGTAGTTCTACCTAATCTTGAGTCACTGAATGAGCCTTTCACTTGGCCTAAAACAATCCCAACTTAGGCCCAATGGGCTCCTAATTGAATTGGCATGGTTACACCCCAAAACCGACTCAATTAGACTCTAAACTTCAACCAAGACTTAATTACAATCATGAAGCCTACGTTGTCCGGCATGTCATTGGTACATCTGGTGCTTCGTCCGATCCTTCAGCACATCGTCCTTTCATTCGGCGTATTGCTCAATCAATATGTTGACTTCCCACAACACCCGACCATCTTGGCGCAATACCCGATTCTTCTGGCCCAGTACTCAAACTCATGGCACGAAGTCTATCCTTCGACATGTCGACCAATCATTTGACATGTTGCTCTCCGACCCAAATTTAGATTTTGCTTCCATGATTCAAGTTCACGATCAAAGTTTTTCATACGTCACTTATTTTAAACGCATATTAGTTCATAACTTCATCAATTGATTTCATCATCAAAATTCAACATTCAACAATTTCCCTCTTTTGATGATGACAACCAATTGATGACGGAGTTTAAACTAAACTCCCCCTATCAACATGTCATATTGAAATGAAGCATCATTCAAATTAATGATAACCTTCAAATCTAAGTTGAAACGATTTTAATCATGAATCACATCATATGTAATACATCATCATAATAAAATCGTGAGTATTGCATACATAATCATAATTTCAAAACATCAAAGTACACTATGCATGATTCAAATTTCAAATCATTATAACTTCTCCTCTTTGTCATCAACAAAAAGGAGAAAAGTGCAACTATCAAATTTCTGAAACATGCAAAATTTACATCACTTTAGAACATACAAGTTAGCAAGTTTTAGAGATGTACAAGTTTAACAATATTTACTTCTCTTGAGACGCACAAGCAAGCAATTCTTGCTTCTCTTTTGAGATATGCAAGCTGGCAATTCTTTGCTTTTCTTTAGGATGTACAAGCTAGCAAGTTTTTCTTCTTGAAATGTGTAAGCTAGCAAGTTTTCTTCTCTTTGAAATGTGCAAGTGAGTAATACTTTCTTCCCCTTTATTCTTGTAAAAAAGAAGGGAAGAATACAATGTTGTAATTCTTTTCCCTTTATATCAATTTTCAAATCATGACAAAAATAAATAATAAAGATAAATTTACATCAATATTTCAATCATAAGAAATGAAAGATCAAGTCATGAATACCAAAAGACCATATGTCATTTTTGACAAATCTCTTCTTTTGTAAATAGAAAGAATGATAGGAAACGATCTTGATTCATAAAAAAAACTCAAGTTATAATTCTAAAAAATCAAGAGAAACCATGAGTCATATGGATAATTCTCCTCTTTAGTAAATAGAAAAAAGAAAGACAAGAGAACAAAGAAGAGATCTTGATTCATATAAAATAAATCTCAAGTTATAAATATCAAGATCATAGTTTGTTTGTATAAGTCTCCTTTTTAGTAAATGTTAAAAAAAAGAAATCATAGAAGATAAAAAAAAATCTTGATTCCCATAAAAGATATCTCAAGTTAAGAAATCAAGAGATGGTTCATGATTCGGTTGGAAAAATCTCATTAAAATTTAAATCATCAAAATCATTTTCTTAGTTCAAGATATTCATAAAATAGATTCATCACTAAGAATCACTTGTTGAAAAATCGAAAAGTTTTAAAGATATTTTCAAGAAAAATGCATTCTCTCCTTTTTGTTTCAATTTAAACAATTGATTTCATACAAACATGCCTAAGTTTTTTTTTTTAATGCCAAAACCATGCATCATTGCTTAAAACCGAAAAAATAAATCATGACAATCATCAAGATAAACATTTAGGCATTCATAAAATTATTCTTATTTGGTATGCGAGCATTAGATTTAAATTTAATTTTATATCTCTTATTACACAAATGCTTAATGAGTTATGTCTACTAACAAAACAGGTTTAATAATAATTCTAATTATAATGATATTTTCATTATTATTTCAACTAGTGAGCTTTGAAAAGTGTGTTGGATCTCTAATCATAAGCTTTGTGCATCCACTATTAAAATATCATTTTTGCTCATAGCTTTCGATTGTAGATATTTCTACAAGAAATGTGGGTTTGTTTTAGGTACTTATTTAGCTTTGGGTCCCTTATGGTTAGATCTATCTATCTTGATTTTTAGCATAAGGTCATTTATGATTCTTTTAGGAACTCAAAGTAATTTATGTGGATTATATTTTTTGAATGGACATTTATATGCAAAATGACCATGTCTATCACAAAAATTACACTTAACCTTAGGGGTAATATGCAATGTGGGTCCTTTAACAAATGTGGTTAGCTTTTATTGAGAGTTACTACTCACAAAATCGATTCCTTCTTTTCTATGAACATGTTTAAAGATTTGCTACCAATTTTAAAATTTTCTAATGTTTGTTTTAGTAACGAAATTTTTTTTTTGTATGAATCTAATTTTTCACATTTAGTGCAAAAGGTTAATACGTAATTATCATGCTCATTTTTTAATTTTTTAAATTCACTAGAAAAATAAGCATGATCTCTTTTTAATAAATTTATAATTTTTACTAACTAATTTAAATTCATCAAATAAATCATTGAAAGCATCAAATGATTCATTGTAAGGTAAAGGAGTTTCGGTTGAGTCATTTACCTCGAAAGCCATTAAGGCATAGTTCGTCACTTTATCTTTGTTGGTTTGCTCCTCGTCATTAGATGTACTTGATTCGTCCCATGTCACCTTGAATGCTTTCTTTTTCTTTGACAACTTCTTCTTTAGTTTTGTACACTCATCTTTGGAGTGCTCCGACTTCTTAAGTTCATAGCAAGTGATTGTCCTTTTTTAGTTTATTTTTAGATTCTTATTTTTATGAATTTTTTTAAATTTTTTCGTCAAAAGTTCTATGCCATCATCACTTAAGCTTTTGCTCGAGTAGTCTTCTTTTGTTCGAAATGTCAAATCCTTCTTGCTCTTTGGAAGGTTGTTCTCGTGTTTGTCATGTGTAATATATGTCATTTCATAGGTCATTAAAGACTCGATAAGTTTTTGTTTAAGTCCTTTGATTCTTGTATTGATGTTACTTTTGAATCCCAACTTTTTGGAATAGATCTTAGAATCTTGTTTACAAGTTCAAGATTAGAAAACATTTGGCAAGAGCCTTCAAACTATTGACGACATCCGTAAAACAGGTGTACATGTCAATAATAGTTTCTCTTGGCTTTATTCGAAATAATTCAAAATCATGCATCAAAAGATTTATCTTAGATTCTTTTACTCTATTCGTGCCTTCATGAGTTACTTCTAGTGTGTGCCAAATCTCATTTGCAGTTTCACATAAAGAAATATGATTGAACTCATTTTTGTTCAAAGCACAAAATAGAGCATTTATAGCTCTAGCATTCAAAGAAAATGTCTTCTTCTCCAAATCATTATATTCATTCATTGGTTTGAAAGACTTTTGAAAATCGCTTTCATCAATATTTCATAAATCAAAATCCATAGAAAGCAAGAAAACTCTCATTCGGGTTTTTCAATACGTGTAGTCCGTCCCCTTGAATATAGGAGGACGAATAATAGAGTGACCCTCTAGATTATTGATAAAAGTCATTCTCTTGGGTGTTAAACCAATTGAGAAAAACTTAGCTTTAATATCAACTGTTAGGACCATATCGACACTAAGAGGGGGGGTGAATTAGTACTTTCATAAAATTTCGACGATTTGAAAACTTTATTTGATAAAGCCCGTATCGAAAAGATGTTTAACTTGAAAACGTTTGTAAGAATATAATGAGCAAGTAAAGTAGTTTGCAATAAAGGTAAAAAGTAAAAGATAAGAATACACGGGATTTATAGTGGTTCGATCGTCGTGACATACGTCTACTCTCGATTCCTCTTCACTCGAGGCCATCGGCTTCCACTACCGATCTTCTTTCCAATGGGCGAAGATGAACTACCCTTACAACTCTTTCTCCTTTTGACAAGCTCAGGAGAGAACCTTTACACCCCCTTTTTACAAGGTAACCCTCATACACCTCCCTTAGATCTACTTCTAAGCTCAAGGAGGAGGGAACTCAATATTTTGGCAGAGTTTTCTCAGTTTTTTTCTTAAGAATTCTTGTTCCTTGCTGCCCAAGTAGGGTATTTATAGGCCCCAAATAGTTTCAAAAATGAGGCCAAAAATTTAAATTTTCGGGTCTCTCGGATACGGGCGGTACCACTGCCTGCCAATTTGACATTGGACGATATCACCGCCCAGTTTGGCGATACCACCGCCTGCCACACTAACACTAGGTGGTACCACTGCCCAATCTGGTGGTGCCACCGCCTGACAGCTTGGAAAAGTGTGCTCTTTCCTTTTCTAGCTCATAGGTGGTTCTGCCTAATCTTGGGTCACTGAATGAGTCTTCCACTTGGTCCAAAATAGTCCCAACTTAAGCCTAATGGGTCCCCAATTGAGTTGGCATGGTTATACCCAAAACCGACTCAATTAGACTCTAAATTTCGACCAAGACTTAATTTCATGAAGCCTACTATCACGGACAAAGTTCTAAATGGGATGTTTGATGTAATGCTTATGTATGTCCGTGTCTTTTGGTTTATTCATGCTTTGCACAACATGTAGAGGGATGGTCGAAAGCTTAAAAGTCTCATTTTAGTTGGGTTTGGTAGCCTTCTTATGCTTGTAAATAAAGGTTGTGTCATGTGGACATATGTAAGAGATATTCGGTCTGTAGTGGACCATTTTAACCCTTTGTTGTGCAACCGTTCAGAGCTTGTAAAGTTTGTTTATAATTTGCATTGTCTATGAAGTGTTTCCTAAAATGTTTGCTTGTGGATCCCGAGTGAGGCGCTTTCTCTAGCCCGTTTTCTCTTTTGTAGGTCCTAAGGGACCATGGGAGGTTTCGGGGAGGCTGACCTTTGTGGACGGACACACAAGGGTACCGCACGACTTAGGCAAAACTAGCTAAGTCCATAACATATGGTATCAGAGTAGGACAAGCACTCAGAGAAACACTTGGCATGTAAATGTGGGGGGACCTAGCGGGGCTGTGTTGAGGGCAGTCAGCACACGCGCAATCGTTTGGGGGAAAATGGGCATGGAGATGTAGGGAAAAGGAGTCGCTCGGAGGAGAAGACATCTGAGATTGGCATTCAGAGGAATGGCCAACCCTTCACGTAAGAGGCACCACGAGAACAAGCAAGCTTAGAAGAATGCAGAGCGCACAAAGGTTGGGATGACTGAGTTCGAGTTATGGCTCGTCGTTGACAACTAACTTGATGATGCTCAAGGCAAGCAAGACGCTTGGTAAAGGATGAGACCATGTAAGGTGGAATGAGTTGCTCAGCGACCGAAAGAGTTATACTCGAAGAATTCGGTACTCATACATGGGCTTGTATGTGGACGATGGAATGTTCGCGGCCATCCCAAGGCGACCGAAACTCGGCGCCATGGAGCATTGAAACTTGCTCTTCGGCATGTGAAGGATATGTCCGTAGGAGGCTGAAGTGTGTAGTGAGTTCAACATGTTGTTAGGCCTTGAGTGGTGTAGTAGGGGTTGTATTAATGTAGAGGCAATCTAGCAAGTGCGTTTGCAGGAGGCAAAACAATGCACATTTTGTTCAGCAAATCGGAGTAGTCCAAAGGGGATGATGGTCTCCGAAACTTTCAAAGAGAACGAAGCATAGAGAGATGTTGCTCTAACGGGACATTTATCCAGGAGGGATAGATCCCGGTTCTCTAAAGGGAGAATCATGTACAACATATCTCACATATTGAGGAGGAGTACCTCAAAACACAACAATCCCACGAAGCTCAATGGACCGAGCGAGCAACGAGGAGTCGTCGCATGATCTCGCTTGAGAGACTGCATTGGTGGATGTATTGCGAGATCAAGTGGGGGAGCGACCCAAAGCAACACAAATGAAGGCACACTTGGAGTCGATGTGGAGATCATACTCAAGGGAGGGCCGACCCGTGGAATGGTGGGCGTGAGGGCCACCATCAACTCAATGCAAAACGAGGAGCAGAGCAACTTGGATGTAACTTAGCGAAGTACCCAAGCCGCATGAAGTGAGCCGGCATAGAAGATGGAACATGGAGCGGAGGCATAGAGCTGTCCTTGGACAAAGGTCAAGGACATGAACTCTTGCAGAGGCAAGAGCAGGATCATGTTGTTCCATGGGTCATTCATTCTGACAGAGCGGACTCATCTTGCATGGTGCCAAAGACGAAGGGAGCTTCTGGGCACATGCACCTTATCTCGATGAAGCATTTGATGGAGAACTAAGACGACTCAACTTGCAGAGGTGAAGTTGGGTTCAGAAGGCCTTGGCACGGGGCAAGAGGACGTAGAGGCGGGTACTCTTGAAGAATATGACATAGTGTCACCATTCGAGTTATCATGAAGGAAGCGGTGCACAACGGAGATTATGCTGGTAGGCGTAGAGGCCCAAGATCCAAACAATGGTGCACCATTTTCGGCGAAGTCGGTGGGCTTCGAGAGCTACTAGGCTATGGACTGTCCTAGAGCGGTGCTTCATCTAGGTGTGACCCAAGAGCGAGTGGATGAAGATCGATTGCTAAAGGAGCGAACAAAATCGAAAGTGGAAGAGACCTTACGATGTATTGGCAGAGGCTACACATGGAAGGATTACAATTCGAGTTCATCCCACAAGGATCAGAATATAATAGAGATGTCACCAGAAGGTGATATGGTGCAACGGATCGTGGTGGAACAGTTCGTAGCAATGCGATACACACGACATAGTCCCGTAAGGGACTGTATCATACAAAGGTATGATCGGGGGCTACTGGAAGCTCCACTTCGGTGAACAACACGACGACAAGAAGGTCTATGGATTCAAGGAGTGAAGGCCATGGTACCGCAGAGGCAGATCTTCCGTGTGTGCATCGAATTTTGCATCGGATGAAAGCCTTGGTCATCAGCATATGGGGGCTGTGTTCCACCAAGGGAAAAGTTCGAATGCAAGTACTAGTGAGTCCCATGGGAGGGGCTTAATCATGTAGAGGTATAATCGAAGCAGATGGAGAGTTGGACTGCTCTAGAGCCTATATTCACTTAAAGGAGCCCGGCAAGTCAAAGGACAAGGTCGAGTAAGCGAACGTTGCTACCAAGGAAGCTAAGGAGAATAGAATCGGTGCAAACCCTACAACATGATAGTAGAGGCCATGCATGGGAGTTGCAGTCTGTCTTTCCATCGACCAAAGGGAGCTGCTTGGAGAACACAGAGGTGTTGAAGCAGGGGGTCGAAAGGGGTGAGGAAGCGACGACGAGTCTAGAGGGACTTAGCTACCCAAAATCAAGCATCAGTTAGAATGGAGGTAGACTCGGAGGAGTGTCATAGAGACATATATCTACTGATCGTGAAGAAAAAGGATGCAGATATGAGGCAACGGATAGTAGGGCCATGGGCATGGCAGCGCCATGGTACCGCAGAAGCAGGACTTCCGTGAAAGTCATTGATCCCTTGCTCTCATGGAGGGAGAGCGCTTGGTCGTGAAAGGGGCTGAGGAGGTGGAGCATGCAGAGGCAAACTCCAAGTACCAAGACAAGGCTGAAGGGTAGATGCCAAGGAACTTCGTAAGACCGGTGTCAACGAGCTTCTCATCAAGATAGCCGAAAGTGAAGGGTTTTGGGTCATGCAAGAGTGCACGACCAAGGAACAAAGCAGACAGTACGCAGTGCTATACCTTTGCTACTCAGTGGAGTAGGCGACCGGGTTGATAGAGAAGACGGTACAATCCCAGAGGCAACCAAAACTATTAGAGACTTACTCCAAGTTAGGGTGAAAACTTCTTGCATTCCAGAAGTTCGATGGCATTGAGAAGGTGAATCACAATAGCTAACTCAACGCAAGAAGTGCAAACACTTCGAGTGCTTCAGAAGTGTGAGCAAAGAGCAAGCGAAGGCTAGTAACCAGCTCAATGCATGGAGTACAACCCTTGAAGAGGCGGACGAAGTCAAGTAACCATTGTCTTCTCAACTCTTAAGAGAATAGGCAAAACCGAGTACCCTAATTCTCTTATCTATCCAGCAGAGGAGCTCTGCACAGGTTCAAAGACCCTTCGAAGATATTAGAAGACAATAGTTATCGAATCCTCACCAATGGTGATCAATGCTACTGAGATTAAATTATCCGCTTCATTTCCCAACAGAATGTCAATCGAAAGCGGAAGTGATATGAATCTACTTGGAAGTGACAACTAAGTGAAAGAAGAATCGATGAGCAAATTTTGTAGAGGAATGACCCAAAACTTTATAAGTTTACGAGGCGATGCTCGTTAAAGCTCCAACAAGCATCCACCCAGTTCAAGCAACATGAGGCTTTTGAGAGACTGGCGCATAGTAAGGATGGTCTTTTCCTTCATCTGGATGATCCGCAGGAACCAACAGGGATCAACACAACTCAGCCTCCCCATACTAGAGTCAGAGTCATTGGCGAGTTGAAGCAGCATGGCGGATCAAAGGTTCGACTACTCAAAAACAACAGCGGAGAGCAGTTGGGAGCCAAGAGGTGCTTTGTAGCTGGAGCAGAAGATTGAAGACTCAGCAAAGGCGAGGAGTTACAGTGTCGGCAAAGGCTTCGACGAGGATATCGAAGGAATAAGTGGGGGAGAATGTCACATACAAAGTTCTAAACAGGATGTTTGATGTAATACTTATGTATGTCTGTGTCTTTTGGTTTATTCATGCTTTGCACAGCATGTAGAGGGACGATCGAATGCTTAAAAGTCTCATTTTAGTTAGGTTTTGTGGCCTTCTTAGGCTTGTAAATAAAGGTTGTATCATGTGGACACTTGTGAGATATATTCGGTCTGTAGTAGATCATTTTGACCCGTTGTTGTGCAACCGTTCAGAGCTTGTAAAGTCTGTTTGTAATTTGCATTGTCTATGAAGTGTTTCCTAGAATGTTTGCTTGTGGATCCCGAGTGAGGCGCTTTCTCTAATCCGTTTTCTCTTTTGTAGGTCCTAAAAGACCATAGGAGGTTTCGGGGAGGCTGACTTTTGCGGACGAACACGCAATGGTGCCACACGACTTAAGCAAAACCAACTAAGTCTGTAACACTACGTTGTCTGACATGTCATTGGTACACTCGATATTTTGTTCGATCTTTCGACACATCGTCTTCTCATTCGGCGTATTGCTTAATCGACCTGTTGACTTCCCACAACACTCAATCATCTTGGTGCAATGCTCGATTCTTCTGGCCCGATGCTCGAACTCATGGCATGAAGTCTATCCTCTGATACGTCAACCAATCATCCGACATGATGCTCTCCGGCCCAATGTTAAATTCTGCTTCCATAATTCAAATCTATGATCAAAATTTTTTTTACGTCACTTATCTTAAACGTATATTAGTTGATAACTTCATCGATTGATTTAATCATCAAAATCCGATATTCAACATAAATGACCCAAAAATACTCGAAACAAATCACTTTTTATCATGCAAACAAGTAGTAGCGACGGACAACGAGTGACATGTGGTGCAACATCATTTTGTTACTCGGAGCCCTATTCAATCCTTTACTACCCTTTTACTACCGAAGGTTTTAGGATCATCATAGCACACCAAAACACCCCATTCAAACTAGATCATTTTTTTTTATTGCTTGCAAGACTCAATGTTTGAACCCCATGCCACTAAGACGGTTTTAAGGTGCTAAGACAACTAACATTGTCGACCATTAGACAAAGTATTCCGATCATCAACCAGAAATCAGACATAAAAACAATATTATTTTTTATTATTTTCCCTGACGATGTGACTCTGTCTACAATGTTGATTAAAAACCACAAATATGCCTGCCAAAAAACCAAAATGGAACTGCTAACTACTAAACATACTAATAAACAACCTGTTCCTGGATGCACACATCAACTACGATATATCATAACGTTCGTTACACTCGTAAATATGATGATTATAATCTTAAAGTAAGGTTTAAGTTAATCTTGACAAGTCCCTATGCTTATTAGACCCGTTGTTGACATTTGATACTTCTCGTTCAACATCCACTATAAGAAGAAAAAGGATGAATTTGCACCCACCGTCCCAAAGTCCTCTATACACCAAAAAAAAAAAAAAGTTCTGCAGCTTAAAATATTATTATTATTATTATTATTATTATTATTATTATTATTATTATTATTATTATTATAACAATAACAATAAACAACAAAAATAATAAACATAAGTGCATAATAGCACGGATTGCTCTTTGGATTCCGGAGGATGATTTAGTTAGGATTTAAATTTCCCTGCATCTCTTAATTAGAAAGGTCAAGCGGGGCAATTTTATTAATACAATCAGATTATAAAGCAATGAACCAAACCTTGGTAGAACAGTTACATTTCACAATAAGATTATCGAGTTGACGGCCAAGAAACAGTATGGACTAAGAAATAAGTCAAGAAGATTAAAGTAGGGATGAAATCTTGCAACAATTTGTAGTCAAAATTTGATCTAACAACAATAGGAATTGACCATATTACCAGAGGACACAGGTAAATATTTCTACATCGACTGGCTTCTCTCACTGTTCTCCAGGCATGCTCTTGATGATGTCAGAATCACCTGAAAGACCAATAATCTTAACGGTTAGGGTTGGCTTTTAGGAAGAAAAGCCAAGCAAGCTCCATCAGGTTGATGATTGCACATACCAGGATCCATGATGCTGAGGCAACAAACACGAAAATATTTTCCGCATGCAGTTCCAAGGTCAACATTACCTGAAAAAAGTGCCGAATCAGCAAAAACCCAATTAAAAAAGAAAGGTAATCAACAATGCAATTGGCAAACCTTTTACATGCACCATATGCATCACATAATTAATAAGGAATGCTTAAACTAGAGTAGTGAAGAGCCTCGGTGGTGAAATTTTGTTCACACCAGATGACCAGATGTTCTTCTGGTCAGAGAAAATGCTTTCAGTGGCAGCACATGGTATACCAGGTTGCCATCTCTCCCATCAGTAGTAATAGAATCATGTATTGCTTTTTATGTGACAATTTCATTCATAAAATAATCCACTATAGACAGTTCTAAATGCTGGCTTGTGCCAAGAAAAAGGAAAAAAAAATTCAACACAATAAAGTTACTAATTCATAAAAACAATTCATTCCCAGAGTGACAAAAATTTGAAAGCTAACTAAGAATTTTGGTGGCATGAGTGATAACAAAGATAAAAAAACAGGGCAAGGATTAGAATACTTACTTCCATTAAAATGATGTACTCCAACCTTAGACAACATTGCATAGTACTCGATCTCAGATTTCCGCAGTGGAGGACAGTTGTTTGCGATTAAAATCAATTTTGCTATTGAAACAAAATAAATTTTAGCAGTCACGTATATAGAAAGATGTATTATGCATAACGAAAAGGCAGCAAACCAAAGATATGGCAGACGAGGAATAAAAGAAATAGGATCTCACTCGAACATTCTTCAATTTTTGAATTAAACAAATCATCCAATGTCACATCAACAGGCTAAAAAAACAAAAACAACACTTCATAGTGGTGGGTCATGCAAAAAGTGTTGAATATGCTTGAATAAGCATAGAACAGGAGAACAGACATGTCTAATAACTTGAGCTTTTTGAAATACAAAATCGATGCATAATGCAAAATACCAGTGCAATAAGGTTATTGCATTTACATATTTAGGGTCATTGCAAGCACATTTATCCACATTAGCACATTTATCCACTTTCACTAATCCATTGAAGGTGCTCCTGAAACTCAATCCTCAAATCCTACATTTGTTAATCATGTCACTAAAGAGAGAACAAACAAAGAAATGGCACGTCAAGGAACAAAGAAAACACATCATGATGAGGTTTTCATTTTCCATCAAAACTCTTGGCCATCAGAACAGTAGGGCTGCAACTTGAGCTGCACTCAATCTGAAGTGGCAGATCTAAACTGTCTAAAATGGTTGGTAGGCATCCCAATTCTTCAAGCCCAACAAATTAAGCTTACCCATCACTAGATCTGTAACAACCACAAGTTTAATCACACATCAGGAGCATACCTGGGAGGAAGAAGGAACGCAATGACAATGTCGTTGGCAGCGGCAACGACAGCAACACTGAACGTGAGAAGAAGGCTCATGTTTGATTGGCCTAATTTCTATTTTATTTTTCCCTTTTTAGTGCCAAGTTGTATGGGCCCCACCATTTCTTTTGAATATTTATTATTTATATAGAACTGAATCGAGCCACTTGAAATAGGGTGGCCCACATACCGGCCCACATCCACACTGATACATATTGCCCGTTTCATACCATTTTGTTTTGGGTGGTACAATCATCAATGGATGGCACTAGAGAACACAACGCAACATAAAGCCACCACTACGCTAGATCCCATGTTCACCGTACTAGCATTTGATTTTAAATTATGTTTGAGCCTTGACAAGGACATCAAGTCCTTAACTAGGAGAAATTGTCACACCTTAAGCCACCACATTGGAGGTGGGTGAAAATTTCAATTGCCTTTTAAGGGCATGAAAGATGAAGAACTATTAAATTTGGCTTAAAGGTTTTGATTCAACGGTCAGGCTCAACAAATTGATGGGATCAGTTATCCATCGAGTCATTTCATTACAAAATCTACCATAAATTAATTACCAAGTTCTTGTGCCCTCTTGCTAGCTTACCTCTTTCTCATTGCGGCATCTTAATAAAAGCAACAAATTGAGAATTCAACCAAGTGAAGTCACAACAAACTCTTTTGTCTTCAAAAAAGATCCATAAAAGTATTCAATATCATTTATGAGAACTCCATGACGAATCCCAATGAAATTAAGTTTCAAAATGACAACGATTGAAATAAAAGCATTAGCATTATCGTTACTATCCATAGCACAAAACATAAGGACTGATAGTGCAGAAACTTGTCTAATATATTCAAAGAATAAATCACAATCACAAGAAAAAAAAAAAGAGAACATTTTGCCTTCCACACATTCCGATAGATTATTTAAACGATCTAATGGGATTGCTCAAAGGGGAAGAAGGCCAACTGGATATGGGAAACTATATTCATCTCTTAGGCACGATAAAACAGCCAAAGAGCCAAACTCCAGTTCCGTACCATTTCCACATCAACAAATACCTCAAACTAAGATGTTTTCCTGCAAATCCCAAATCCATCTACATATCATCGGACTTAGAAAAAAAAAAGATAAGCAAGGTAGTATCACCTTTAGAGCCCCGAAGCGATCTGAGTACGGTCTTGTGCCCGAGGGTGTACTTCCCGCTCTTCATCACGAGAGCGAGTCTGTTGTTGATGCTCTCAGTGCTTTTCTTCTGCGTCAATCCATCGAAGAAAACAAAAACCCCGTAATCGATACGAGGCAAGAGGGACAAAAATCACCGATCCATGATCAAAAGGCGTGAATGCAAAAGAAGACGCAGAGACGACAGTACCGCCTTCTTGACGGCCACCATTGCTGCTCCGAGCCCAGATGTGAGGCGGAGGCGGAAGGATGCTGCGTCTCAAAGTGGGCGGCCGTGAAGAGAGTCGCTCGCTAGGGTTTCCTAAGGGATGATAACTACCCATCGAGAACGGCTGAATAGTAATTATGAATTTACTTTATTACCCTTAACGGCAAATCATGAGATCCGCGGTGTTGTTCTCATCAGGACCGTCTGTTGTTGGGACGCCAGCTTAACGACGACGAAGGTTTGTTTAGACCTCGGATTCGGAGCACCTCACCTTAACGGATCCCGTGATGGGATCCGTTATCGATGAAGCGGACTCAGAAAAAAGATGGTGCAATTAACCAAGAAAAAAGCCCCTATTTTTATGAGCCTCCTTCTAAGAATTAATTTTATATATACCTGAATTAATTCATCAAGATGATATCTTATTATATGAGAATTTGAGATGAAATTGTTAAAATTAATTTTGTTATATTCATAAATGAAACTTATTGCGTTCGTTTTTGTAAGGTCAAATTTGAATTTAGATATCTCCAAATTCACTCAAAATTATAAGTTACTACTGACTTTATTTAGATGCCTACTCCATTATGATGACAGTCCGATGTAAAATGTACATATTTATGTTGTTATATTTGTAAATGAACATTATTATTTTTTTATAATCATTATATAGATTTTAAATTCTAATCTAAATATTCTTAAACTCACAAAAATTTAATTAATTATATATATATATATATGTATATATTTTGTGACATCCCACTTAGTCCCATATTGAAAGCGGACAATGACTATGATTGACTTATATAGGTCTGATGAGTATATTATGTTAATTTTTGCTTAAGCATTTTGAAGTATTATTTCAAATTAAAAATGTATGTTTACGTAAACATTGATCACAATGATCTGCGATGAGCATAATGTATATGTGTTTTATTTTAACAGCTTTATAGATATACAATAAAAAAAATTCTATAAAATATCGATTAAAATGGTAAAATGATCATGAAATTAAATCAAACATTAACAAAATGGTTAACAATAAGTGTGTCAAGTTAGATTTAAGTAGAGAGGAGAAAATTTGCGTTTTTACTATTTGAATCTTTAACATTTTTTTCTGGTAATTTCTTTTCCCGTAACAAAAAATTAATAGTTGCCTTCCTTTCTCAAAAAAAAAAAAAAAGGAATGAATGGAATGTTTTTAGATGGAAATTAGTTCCACATAAATTATTATTTCGCTGCCACGGAATACGACAACATCTCATCCCTTCCAATAATATTCTCATCCAAACATACTTCAACTTTATCGGACGAGTAAATTCAATGTATTTGTGTTTTATGCAAAACTATATATTGGAATTATTGATTACCTAATTAAAATATATATCAAGGAGGACGCATGAGATATTTGGAATCACCATATTTATATAGGAAACCGCTTAACTATGCGTTCCAAGATTCGTGCTAGATCCCAAGATTTTCGATAACCCCGTACGCAGTCTATCGGTCCAATTAGGAAAGCCTTTGTCGCTCATTACCGCTCTGAGGGCGCGGACGCAACGACTCCGAAGGTTAACTCCCCCTGGCTTCGGTCCATACCCCACATAGATATCGAGCATCTCATCATCTATGTAGAATCTAGCAACCAAAGTAGGCAGCTTCCTTCAAACGTAGGAAGAGAAGAAGAGCACAGCATATGCGGGCCAAATATAAGATCTCTTTTTCTCATTGTTGATCAATCCGACTTCGTCGATGGAGCGGAAATGTAGAGGTAGATCATTGATCGATCCTTCGATTGTTTAGAGAGTAAGGCATTGGGTGTTCTACTGAAGTCTCTTCGATTTTCAGGTTACTCCGATTCATTGGGTTACTGGAGGAAGTACTTCCGGTGTTGCATGACCGACATATTTGACGTGATCAGGAACGCATTTCTTGTTGCTTCTACCGACAACCCTGATGAGTTTGTCAACCACAGAGATGAGATGGTGGAGATGATACATACTTGGAGCCAGTGTTCCGGCTGCAGTGCCTTGGAGGCTGAGCGTGTAGATCCCAACCGTATAGGTGAGGACGACGACGGTAGCAGGAGAAGACCTCAAGAGGAGATTAAGGTTGTTGGATCCGTTGACGATCCTGGCACCGGCAAGCAGCCCGAAAAGGGTAAAAGGAAGGTTAGATTTTACAACGATGAGGATGAGGAGCCAAGTGATGAGCCCATGGAGGAGGACACAGAGATACGTGAGGTTATGAGGATCAAGGAGTTGGTGATGAAGCACAAGGGAGAAGAGGTTTGCAATAATGCTGCTTGCATTGGAGTTCTTCAAGTTCATGTTTGATCTTTGCTGTTCTTATTCAGGCTGATGACATCCTTTTCGAGTTACTACGGCAGCTGCAGACGATAAAGATGTCAGTAAACACTATACAGGTCAGTATGCAATTTCCATTTCTTTATGGAACCGATAAAAGGCTTGCCATTACGTGCTCGTTGTTAGGGCTGACCTCCGTCGGGCTACGTAGGTCACTGGAATCGCCAGGGCATTGAGGGATCTGAGGAAGCACAAGTCAAAGGAGATCAAACGACTTTTCAGGGCTCTCATCAAGTAGCTCACACTTCTAACATTGCTGATATATAACATAGTTTGCTGTCTCTGCAATCCAATCTCCAATTTGCTAGTTTGCTTTTCACAAGTAGGACTTGATCATAGGTAGATGTTTGATCATGTTTCTTTCGAGGAAACATTAAGATTTCTTTTGGAACTACATGCTGATACACTTGCATCATCTTAGCAAGTTACGGAGAGATTCCCTACTATTTAGATTAGATGTATGCATAGAATTTGATGTGCATCATCTTATTGCTTTTTTGCTGTTTGACGACAGTGATTGGAAGATGATTGTTGAGGAAGAGATCAGAGGCACTGCTCCGACTGCACGTATGTCTCTGGTGGACCAATTCATTCTACTGTCCTTTGGACGTTGTTAGAGATTGCTATTCTACAACGCATCACCTTATACAACTCGCATGTAGGTGTGGTGGCTCTCGACTCTGAGGCCAATCCATCTCATACCAACATGGATGAAGAGGAACTCTTCTCTGCTAAATCGAGTCCTGTCGACCTCTCCAAGGTAGACTCATAATTGCTGACCATGTTCTGACCCGTTCCCTGATTCATTGACGACTAACGAATTCAGTTGCTCTTCTCTTCCTTTCCCAGAAAGATGATGATGGAAGTAAGTTTTGCAGTGAATTCATCTGTACCGATGTACGTCGATCCTGTGTTTACTTCCCAACCTGGTGCCTCTTAAAAATGGTGCAGACGTGAACCATGAGGAAGCGAGAAGAAGCCGTAGTAACCTCACGAGCAAGCCAAATGACGCGGCAGAAGATGCCTTCAGTACTGTAAATCCCCAGGCCGAAGGCCATCGTCCTCAAAAGGTTGCTGACGCTGGAACTCCGAAGGAGGTGGTTGGTGGTAGCACACACGCATGTTTCATTTCAGCACTACAGGTTTGTCTGACTCATTCTACTTGGCTGTTCTATGCAGCTGGTTGGGTCTTCCTGTAGCATGTTGACGGAGTCTGATAAGCTGGAGACTGTAAAGAGGAAGCTCAAAGAAGGATACCGAGAAGCAGAGAACGGTTTGTTCCTTCTTGTCTTCTTGTGGATTAGTCTCTACTCGTCTCTGAGGCAGTAAAAGACTTCATGGACTACTTACCGGTGCAGCTAAAAGGCAACGGAGAATTCAAATAATGGAGCCGCATGAGTTGCCGGAACCTCCTCCTCATCGGATAGAAGGGCAAGAGACGTGGAAACGTCACTACAGGGGTAGATATGGGCGGTGGTATCGCTGGCGTTGAGTTGAGGACGGCATCCGCATGCCATTTGCTGAGCATGCAAAGCTACTTCACACGCGGAGAGAACGAGGACATGGTCTCAGTTCTCTTTCTTGAACGATGTACAGCACACATATTGTACTACTCACGATGCGGAAAGACGTGCTGTTTGTATAAGCGCTGCTGTCTTCAAAGTACTGTTGTCTAATTGCAGTGGTATCTGAAGGCTCGTGCTACATGTAGATTCTCGCATATTTCCGATGCATAACTTTTGATACTATGATCCTAAAAGGAGCTCAACGAAAGAAAGTACCAAAGGAAGATTTCTGAACTGGAAGCTATATTTCACTTATTATTGGAAATTATCACAACAAGAGGTGTACAAGAAATAGAACTCTGCCGTTGACTTGTATGATGTACTGTATCGTGTCCTGCCACCCATGACACGCGAATCGATCAGATATAGTGCTGTCGTTGTACATCTTTGCAGGCATCACATGTAGGCGCTGTCCGCAAGGCGTGGGCTAACCGCGGTCTTGAGAGGCACTGCCTTGGGGAGCACGAGGCCAAACCTCTCCTCCATGTTGAGCTCTTCCACGTCGTCGGCGAGCTTCCAGTCGAAGGAGTGCACCAAGGAGCCGAGGGTGTACTGCACAAAGACGAGCCCGAGCTGCATCCCTGCGCAGATCCTTCGGCCGGCACCGAAGGGAATCAGCTCGAAGTCGTTGCCCAGCGGCTCGATGTGTGCGTTTTTGCCGCTCAAGAACCTCTCCGGCTTGAACTCCAGAGGGTCCTCCCACACGTTGGGGTCCCTCCCTATGGCCCAGATGTTGATGAGGAGCCTGGTGTTCTCGGGGATGTAGTATCCGTCCACCTCGCACGATTCGAACGAGTAGTGTGGGATGCCCAGCGGCGTGGAAGGATGCAGCCGCAGCGCCTCTTTGCAGATGGCTCGCAGGTAGGGGAGTTTGGGTATGTCGGACTCTTCCAGCCTCCGGCTTTTGCCTATCACTTGGTCCATCTCAGCTTGAGCCTTCTTCAGTATGGTTGGGTTCTTCAGCATCTCCGCCAGCGCCCACTCGATTGTGACGGAGGATGTATCGGTTCCAGCGACGAACATGTCCTACAAGGAGAAGGACAAGGTTACATCTCTGTCAAATCATGACACTGGTGATGTGTGAGGAGCGATGAGCATGATGTGTTTGTAAACGCCGGGGGTAGTTGGTTGTTCATATGATACTAATATGTTATGGGAATTATTGTGGAGGGGAGGAGGAGCTCACGAAGATGAAGCCTCGGATGTTGACGTCGGAAAGCGACACGCCATCGGCGTCCACCTTGTTGGCCAGCAAAAGGTCGAGCACGTCCGGCCTCCCCTTGCGCTCGTGCGCCGTCTCCTGGTGCTCGGCCACGAACTCGGAGAGGATGGCGTCCATCCTCAGGTGGGCGCGGCGCAGGTGGCGCTGCACCCCCTGCAGATCCATCCACGCGATGGCCGGCACGAAGTCGCTGATGTTGAACATCCCCACCCCTGTCAGCATCTCCGTGACCGCGTGCTTGAACTTGCTCGACTCCTCGCCCTGCGCCGCGAACACCCGCCGCGACAGCACCACCTGGCCGATTATGTTGGCGTTGGAGCACACCACCGCCTCCTGGACGAACACCGGCCGGGAGTTTTTGCTCGACTCGCGCATGGAGCGGAGCAGGCGGCCGACCTCGTCGGCCCGGACCTGTGCCCAGTCCGCGATTGCCTTGGGGCCGAGAAGGTGGAGGTTAGAGAACCTGCGGAGAAGCTTCCACCGAGGCCCGTAGTTGGAGAACACGAAGTTCTGGCCGTCGTAGGTGACGTCCTTCCCGCTGATGGTGGAGGGGCGGTTGGCGAACTGGAGGTCGTGCGCCTTGAGGAATGATCGAGCGGCGCCAGCCGTGGAGGCCACCACGACCCGCACGGTGCCCATCTTGAGGTGCATGATGGGGCCGTAGCGCTTGGCGAGTTCAGCCAGCGAGGCGTGGGCCATGGGACCTATCTGCGGCAGCGCGCCGAGCACCGGAATACCCTTCGGCCCGGGGGGGAGCGGCAACCGTGGGTTCGATCGTAGCCTGCGGCGGAGGAGGAGGTGGACGACAACGCTCAAGAGAATGCCGACGATGAGCACAGTGTCAACAGCCATGGTGATGGTGGTGCTGCGTTTGCTTGGCTCAATAAAGGTCCGTCTGATGCTTCATATATATACACAGGGAGAACATGCACGGAGGACGAAAAGTCAAAGTCTAGCGGATGATGTCTGCTTTGAACGTCTCAATTGGCGTTGTGGCCGCCAGAAACCCAAACGTTTATTGCACACAAAGGAAGAACGAGTTGATGGCTCTTTGAAAAGCATTATTATTATTATTATTATTATTATTATTATTATTATTATTATTATTATTATTATTTTATTCATCTTTTCTTTTTTATCTTGACTTGAAACATTAAACCTTGTGGAAATGTTTGTTTCTTTTGTGGACTATATGTCTATACATGATCTGTAGGTTGGTCTCTTATATCGATGCATCGTTCTTAGAAATATAGACACACACACACAACAAATGACAGTCTTCGATGGAGGATGGTTTAGCCAAAATTGACTCGTGAAAACAGAGTGAATTTTGGTCAGTCAAACGGAATACTTGAGTGATCAACACGTATACTACTCACGATATGATTTAATTAATAATATATATGACACTTATACGTAGATTCGAACATAAGACAAATATACTAACCAATTGAAGTATCTTAGCAAAGACTATAATACCAAAATGGTAAATCTAAAATTTTACTTATTGTATAATAATTAATACCATAATTTTTTTTTTCACTTTGCACAATAAGCCATAATTCTCTTTTTGTTGTTATAATTTGCATACCGCAATATCATAAGTTAAATCAAGAATAACAATATACTATTAATCCAATGGGGACTACAACTATGTATCCATAAGTGGAACATTTATGGATGCATATGTTAAGCATAACTCTTGATAGGTAAACTAATACAACTAATTCTAAATATTAACAAATAAATCTTTGGTATGAAAAAAATAATTGGTATCACAAGTAAATCGAATTTTGGCAACACAAATCTACTTTTGGTTAGCCTCATAGCAAGGAGCAATATGAAGAACACTACATGACTATAGATTTCTCAGCACGGCAGCTTAATTTTGTGCATCCACACCTCCTCTCTCACCACAAGACTGGCAATTCTTTGTAGTATTGAATCTGTTCCAAGTGCGTTGCTTACGGAGGACAATATTATTTGTGGAGACATGAAAAGGACTTGACTTTGTGATATGTGCAAGTTTAGGGTTCATAAATTTTGAATAAGAATGATGGTGGCATGCTTAATTATTCTCATATATTATGCTCAATTTTGTATCGGATTTTTGTTTAGGTTAACGGTTCAAAATCTCATCACATAAATCGTTATATTTAAAATATTGACTCGATAGTGATGTATTAATCTATTTACTAGGGGTTAAGGATTCATAATTTTCGTCATATAAATTTTATACCTAAGACATCCACTTAATAGTAATATATTAGGCGATATACTAGTGTATCAGATTCGCCTAAAACATTGATCCGATAGTAATATACTGATTTTACGCTTGTGATCAATATATCGGAGACATTCACTAAAAATCGAGATTTTGAAACATCATATAAAATATTAGTTTAATATTCAACTACGAATATTCAAAATCTCATTCGATCAATTTTACACCTAAAAAAATAATTAGGTAGTAGAGTGCGAGGACTAATTAGCAAACGTTATAGAATCAAAGCTCATCTAATAAATTTTCATCTATTCAGAGCCGTAAGATCTTATGATTTAACATATATTTATTTTATTTGACATGAGGTGACGTACTTAACAGTTCTCCTCCCGTCGACGTCGAGCCCTGCATGAACAACGGTGCCATCCAAAAAAGGGGAACCATGTGACGAAGTTTCTTCTGCGCTGATACGTTCTTATTCTTGCGAGAGACAGCGTAGTAAAGCAAACACCGACGAGTCCCTCTACGAAACGCTCCAAAGGGTTTGGTGGTTCCAATTCCCTTCCAAACTAAACTTTGACGCTGCCGTCCACTTGGGAAAGTTTGACACGGCAATCACATCACCTTATCTGCCTCTCCAAATCGTCAAACATCTCTCTCACGGTCAAGCTATATAGTCCAATGAATTCTCTCGTGCAGGCGAGACTGCACCTCCTTCCTTCTTCTGTCACAGGTAGCGGCGATCTGTGGCAACCTCACACGTTGAATTGCTATTCTGCTAGTCAAAGTTTGTGCATGATAGCGGGGTTGGTGGCCATATAGATCTGAGGTTTCTTTATAGGGCTCCAAACAATTTAGCCAACGAATGACTCTTTGTTTTTAACCCTTCCTACTTAAATATTGTGGATCCATTGTTGTCATTTAAGAAGGGATTCGGACAAAAATGAACTCTACAAACGGGCAATCTATCAAAAACTATATTCTTACCGATTCATTAGCCACAAGTAGATGTATGTATGCCGCTAAGAAGATGTCATCAATAATGTGATCGGAGAAATTAGTGTAAGAAGTCATTTTCAGATACAGCCAGCTCAAGGCAAGGAAGGAAGGAAGGAAGGAAGGAAGGAGGATTTTGTGAGATTTCGATTGAAAAAGGGATGGATAATATGAGGTGTTGTGTCATCGTCCTTTGTCTCTGTGCAACTGTTGTATTGATAGAGTAACTACGTAGAGACATGGAAGAGTTGGTGGCATTTTCCATGGTCTAAATTCATGAACATTGAATTGTCCCAATCACGAATTCAACCATACAAAGCATTGAACCACATTCCCGCATATATATATATATATATATAATTCAACTGTTCAACTGATGATGTCTCTATAAAGATATTAAGTACCGACGTCGTCGCCTTCTGCGGTGCTGCTGCTGTTGCAGGCGGAAACAAATATTTTTGAAGTGTGATGGATAAGTGCCATATTCGGAACAGTCACTTCTTGGGAGTAATTAATTGGCAGATCACTCGTGTTAGGCTCATCGAGATAAGTCTTTCCATCACTCTGATGCAAATCAACCCAACGTGGAGAGCTGTTCCTTTCGGTGTGCTCTTTCTTTCTTTGACTGTTGGCCTAATCTAGTTTCTTATGTTACGGTGTGTGGAGGAGAACAAAGACTCAAAACATCTCCTCTTTTTGGCATTATTTATTTATTGATCATTTTTTTCTTAAAAAAATTTATAGAAAATTTAATTACAATAGTTGTTTTTTACCAATTGATTTTTTTTGCTGTCTTTGAATGTATTATTAAAATTTATTTATTGATCATTTTTTTTGTTTCGTTTGGGTTATTAGGAGCCCAAAACTGTTGCCTCTTCACTCCATTAATAAAAATAAAAAGGCTTAAATCTTCTTTGGAAAGAAAGTGAGAGAAATTTTGGACGTGAGAAGATTTTCCGAACTATACAAAGAAATCTCTTTACTCTTTTCTTTCTATTCCTTTTTCGCTTGTTTTCTTTATCTGTCTTTCTGTATTTTTGTTAAGGAATCTATCTAATCAACCTTAGTTGTCATGATGATTTATTTTAGTTTTAAAATTGAGGATTTTGATTCTTCTATATTCGAAATTGATTCCAGATTATTTTAGTTTCGATTCTTAAAAACTTTGGATTCTACATAATTTTGATATCAAAATCATGTGTTTCGGTACGATCATCGTTTTTATTAATAAAAAAAATAAATTCGAAATCGTTAGTTTCGATTCCATTTATGATTTCTAGGAATTGGAAATGAACCATATAATCTCAAATTTGAACTATCAAACCCTTAATTAGGTTCCATTTTGATACTAAATAGCTATGATTCTTATTGGTAATGAATTAGGCTCTCAAAGCAACTCATGTAGAGAAATGATGCAAATCTTTTTCTTTGCTACATAGAAAAGAAAAAAGGGACTAAAATTAAATATTTTTTTGGAATATAATTGAACTTAATTTTAAGCGTTGCTATATCAATTTTTACTAAACTACTAACTCAAGCCTTTACAAAACATGATTCTTAGATCAGAGCGTCATTATAGGATTTAAAAAGAAAAACTCGAGATATTCATTATAATTATTTTTTTAATTTTAAAATTTTATGATAATGAATTATTAAAATTTAAGATTTTTTGAACCGATATCATAATAAGTATAACTTTATCAACTTCCACTGAGTAAATCTAAATTTTGACAGATGATTGATTTCATATTTTTATTTATTTAAGAAGTTTATAATAATTAATTATTAAAATTATGTTTGGCGATTGAGTGTAATATAGTTTAATTTCGAATATAATTGAGTCAATTTTCACTGAGCTACTCAAACTTTCACCAAATTACTTTGTCATGATTCTGAGATGATTATTTTAAAAAAAAAATTATTTATGATAACTAATATCAAAATAAGAGATTTATTATACGTTTTGTTTTGCTTTCGATTATAACTTAGTTCGATTTCAAGTACAATCTGATCAATTTTTGCTAATCAATTCAAACTTTCACATAATTATTAAGACATAATTTTAAGATGTCCTAATACCAGTTTATTTATTTTTATAACAAAAAAATTATAATAATTAAGTATTAAAATTTTTACTGAGTTCAGTTTCTGAGTGCAACTTTGACCAATAAGATAGGATTATAGGATGATCGATTTATTTATTCTCTTTTTTTAAAAAAAAATTATAATAATCAATTATTAAAACTAAAAATTTTCGACCAAGTAATAATTTAACTAAAAAAGTCTTAAAGGATACTTCCGAATACCGATGATGACATCAACCGATAAAAAAAATCAATAGTTGAGGGTTTTTTTCCAGTAAAAAATGCCCTTCTCATTTCGCACAACGTTAAAAATTGCACCAACTTTCTCCATTCAACTGCAAAATTTTGTGCATCATCACATCATCATAAAATGACACAAACATTCTCCTTTAACACAAAAAATGAAAATGAAAAAACGTTGAAATTGTTCTTTTATTCTCACGCAACGCTGTCCGAGCATCGAAATGACCTAAAAATTTTCTTATTTCACACTGCAATCCAACAGGGTTGAAACTGCACAAACTTTATTCTATCACACAATAATACGATGGCAAAGAAATAATAACAATTTTGTTTTTTCTGTGCAACAATACAACCGTGGAAAAATGATCTCCACATGCTTGCATTACAGAAAAACATGTTAACTGAGAAATAAAACAGATTCATTTTAATCCATTAACACGCATGAGAAAAAAATGCAAGAATAGCACATTTATACTTTTTTTTCTTTGCACAGCGATAAAAAAAAAAAAAAAAAAAAAAAAAATTGAACTCACGGAGCAATGCTAGAGTAAAGAAATCACATGGCCTTTCTTTTCGGCTGAAACCAAAATTTCAAACTGCACAAAAAACTAATAAACAGGCAAAAGTTCTACAGGCCGAACCGATCAGCATCTGTGGTGCATCAGCCAATGTGACAGTTTAAAAAGAAAGCCAACGATTATCCCAAGACTCGATTGTTTAATTTAAGCTTATTTTCTCATAACAGATACATTTCTGTTAATTTGAAAGGGCCTAAACAACAGATACAGTAAAAGACTAGAACAGATTTGATGCTATAGCGGGGCCTGTCATAATATACAACCTAAACCATGAAAGCTAACACGAGCCAAGTGAATAATAGGTAAGATGGTTTTTGCTCGATTGGTCCAAATGATAATCTACACCTTGTAGTTTCCACTTCCATTAGGGTCAAATATCAAAAATTGCCCAGCTCCTGAGTTACCATCCAACTCCATTTCCTCCACTCGTACCGTCTCCAGTATCGGGTTGAGATGCTACTGATCTCCTAGAATCACCCCATCCCGGAGCTGAAGCACCAAATCCAGTGTTTGAACTGCCTGAGCCATTGGGATTTGCTAATTCCTCAGTCAAACCGCCAAAGCTAGTGCCTCCACCCCAGCCACCTGTGCTGCTGCCACCGCCACCGCCACCGCTATTCCCACCCCAGCCAGGACCAGTACCACCGTTTCCAACTCCCCCCAAGCCAGCCCTGACCTCTCTGCCACCAACATTGCCTCCTGTCCCCCAGCTACTACCTCCACTGCCACCTTCGCCCCAACCACTCTTGCTGCCACCCCCACCCCATTTGTCACTGCCTCTATCAGCATAGCCACTTCCCCAATCCCCACCACCAGTACTACCACCAGTGTTGCTCCCACCCTGTCCACCACCACTGCCCCCACTGCCCCAGCCCCAAGGGTCCCTGCCAGGGGAATTCTGAACTTTGGCACCAGGAAATGTGCTCAAGCCATTGTTTTCATTTGAACCCCATTTTGTAGCACCATAACCAGAATCGTGGCCCCCACTGACCAAATTATTTCCTCTGCCATGCCCTCGCCCATGCCCTCGGCCTGGACGAGGAAGCCCACTTGGATGAACATCTCGACTGCCAATGCTCCTAGAGTCAAATCTGTCACCTGGTCAGAAAAACAACACAGGATGAGAATTGCAATTAAATGCTGCCAGCAACAAGGCATATTTACCAGAAAAGATATGTTGGTAACCAAAATTTACATGCCAACATGACTTCAGTTAAACAAATGAACTTCATCAAACTAGCACATTCAAACAAACACTGTCAAGAAGATGCAATGTCCAGGAAACAAGACACCTGACACTTGTGCCAGTCATCACTCAGCCACACCACGTGTTCCCCTCTTCTGCTTGTTGGACAGAAGAATTAGGACAAACAACCTTACAACTGATTAAATACTAATGTTAAAGTTTG
This sequence comes from Musa acuminata AAA Group, assembly GCF_036884655.1. NCBI lineage: Eukaryota > Viridiplantae > Streptophyta > Magnoliopsida > Zingiberales > Musaceae > Musa > Musa acuminata. The sequence continues at coordinate 25,477,784 of NC_088337.1, forward strand.
GCCCTGTAGGTGTTATCATAAGATGTTTCTCCCTGAATTGTGGAAGGACCACCACAGCACAAAATATTCTACATGAATACTAGCAATAAAGGTTTTTAAGCCATTTTACTAATTTGCAAGAAATTCATTTTAAATCTGGCCAAATTCTAGCCCATTGCTCAACAATTTTCATGGCAAAACCACATAATAAACCAGCCATCACTACTGATCCATGACAATGAAATGCATTTAAAATGGATCTGATGAATCTTCATACGTAAGGTCAATGTCAACTCAAACCCTGTTTTAATATGGAATGACCAAGTATTAGTTATTTGACTCCTTTTGGGGATTCTCATCAAAGCCAATTTAAGTGTCAACTAAATTTATATTCATAAATAAACATATAAAATCAGTTCATTTGAGATTTAGTAAGCTATTTGCTGGATATCCAATTTACTCTGTTCAACTCCAACAATATTTCTTCCCAGCATCATAATTAAACAATTCCACATATAGCATGAGAAATCAATATAGTATGGCTACTTTTACTTCTTATGGTAAAGCAATCATAGTACCATTTAGTTTTCTTATCCAATATAGTATGAGACACAACTATAACGATAATGGACTTTATCAATGAAAACACAGCTACTTGGGGCCAGCCACAGGAGAATACACGAAATGTAAGAACAATTATTTATAGAATTCAATGAACTAGACATAACCAAACCAAAAATCTCAATTTGATTTGACTCTGGTTTTCAATGATTTTAGGAACAGTTTTAGTTTCAGACAGCTAAGAACAAGGGGCCTGTTTAATTCAAAATTGTCACAATATGCAAAACCAAACTGAACATCCGTACCAATCAGCATCATACCATGCCAAAAAGATATCAGCACAATCATGCTACAAAAGGACAATCCCCGAGATGGATAACACAGACAAAAAAAGTAATTATCAAAAGGTAGCTGACATGTTCTTTGATAGATAACAAAATTTTAAAGGAAATAGTGAAGCTCAAATTCTTTCAGATAGCTCATCAGGAGTGTATTTAGTTTTTCAAAACATGAACTTGGTAAGAGACGGTAATACAATATTAGTAACAATGAGACAATTAAATTGACAGGTAAAAAACACAACAATTTTTTTATTTTCAAAAGCATGGTTGGTGAGAAACGGTGATACAAGATTAATAGCACTGACAATTATATTGACACAAAAATAATAACAAACAACCTTACTCAGCTTTGAGAACAACACATTTCAATTATAATATTTTATCACATACCTGTTCTCGAACCAGGCGTGGAAGATCTTTCCCGGTCTGAATTTGCATGACCTCTCCAGCCATCATTACTGCCTGCTGAGGCACTGCCTACAGATCCCCCACTAGAGGAAACCCATGCAGGGCTTTTGATTGGTACCATTGCAGCAAGTGTTCGTAAAGATGGGCCAGCATCAGGTGGTGGTTTGTCTATGTTCTTCTGAAAATAAGCCACCAGGCGATCAATGTCATCAAAATCCTTTTTCCGAAACCTAAAACCTTTTGGATACAACCCAATATACTCATGATGTGGATTTGAACTTCTGATATAGGATAAAATGAATGTCCCTGGATGTTCATGAGAAATCCCAAAACAATAGACTATCCTCATTGGATTTACTGCCTTCTCTGCTCTCAACAAATCGTCAACTTCCATCTTTGTTCCTTTTCTGAATTTGCGATAAGAAAGCATAATTTTCAGGTGAGCGACCAATGGATCAACATATCTATCCATAACCTGGAAGTCAAGAAACAACATGCCACTTGAGAGATGTCAACTCACCTAAATGTTTATTAATAGAATCAAAAGACTTGTGCATTAAATCCCTCTTTGTTAAGCAATCATATATAGACAATCAACATGATTAAGATGAGAAACATAACAAATTATCAAAACTTAAATTCTGGCAACAAAAAGAAAATGTAAACTTGAAAAAATACAGAAAATCCAAACAATCAGAAGAGTATGGTATGGGATGGAATAGAGCTTCAACGTAATAAATCTTTATTTCGTTCTGTGAAAAAAAGTTAGCCTAACACTTATCGTACATATATAAGTGCAAAATACAACAATTATGATTTTGTCCTTACCACCACCGGTTAGAAAGTTTGAAATGAGAGAAAGAGAAAAGCTTTAAGAGGATTTATTTCATACTCTGGAAAAAGATTTGATATACCATCTTAGCTTTACTTTTAAAGAATGTTAAAAATATATATATAAGTACCTAAAAAGATTTCACTTTGACCAAGGAGTGAAGTCAGAAAAATACCCTTCAATTGCATTTTGTATTATTTTTACAAGTTCTGTGGGAAACCTCTAAAAGTAGGTTAATTAAACAGTTTATCACTTGCAAATATTTAATCTAAGCACCTTTTCCTGAGCTTTTAAAAAAAGTCAAAATCATATTACTTAGTCCATATTAAAATTGAAACTGTGTACTCTTTCATAACACTTGGCAAGCTTTCAACAATTGCAATATATAATGAAAAATGCATAAATAGTAGAAATGGTCTCATGAAATATTTAATTTAGATGCTATATAATACAAGCTGAAATAGGAAATACTGAGTTTTCAAGCAATACATACAAAAAAAACTTATGATAACTGTTATCCATGAAGCATGGTGATTTTGTGTCATTTTATAAAACCAAACAATTTCAAAATCTCTTACTACAATGTTTAATATGTTCTCTAGTGTGTTTCATAATATTAAACAATATGCTTCAAGGATAATCATTACTGAGAACTGAAAAACTGCAAATGCAAGTAAAATATAATAATATATATGTGCACTAACTTCATCAAGATCTTCAAATGTATCTTTATCAATTGTCAATGTCTTTCCCAGTCGAAGTAAGCTGGTAATATTTTTGTGATCTTTTCCACCTTCCACTATTTCTTTATGAGCATATACTCCATCAAAAACTTTCAGTGTCAATGTCAAAAATGAAGGCCCTTTAGAACTGGGTCGGATAATGCTCTCACCAGGTTCCTTATCAGATAGGTACTGTTGCAATAAATTATTTTAAAAGTTAGTCTCAAAATATGAGGGCATTAAGTAAGAGGCAATACTGAATTCCATCAGGGGTGCAACTTGTCAAAAAAACACACCTCCATTGTTTCATCAGCTGTCAAATTCTGGAAACGGGGATGAACAATCATCCTTGGTTTGAAATGTTTCTTTGCACGTTCCTTGTCCTTTCGGGCCTTCTCCATCTCACTCTGCAAACTGATCTCATCCTCATGGTAATAAGGATCACGATTACGAATATTGTAAGGTCTTCTCCTCAAATCACTAGCCTTGGTTGTCAGGTAAACCACAAGTCTATTCTTATTGATCTGCTTAATCTTGCAGGTAAGTATATCACCTTCATGTACCTTCTCAGGATCATATCCGTCGTCTGAGAAATCATCAGAGAAAATCATCCCTTTCAAACCAGAATCAAAAGCACAAATGATACGATTTTCTTGTACATGGCGCACTGTGACCTGAACAATTCTCCCTTCTGAAATGGTATCATCCGTTTCACCAGAGAGCATAGCAAACTCCTCCTCTGCACCAGGTTCTTTGAAAGGTGTCCGCCAATCCTGGAATCCATGTAGAAGCTCCATCTTTATATCATACAGGGTCTCCCTTTTGTTGGTCCCATACTGATTAAAAATGCTTTTGGCATACTCATTGATGTCGAGCACTTTAAGCATATGTGGCCTCTCCCTCACATGTTCGATTGCCATCTCTTGTACATCATCATCCATATCGTTAGGTTCATTCGGAACATCTTCAGCATAAACATCCTTGGCCAGATTCTTTGCTAGATCATACGACTCTGGATGAATTCTTGTGTCATCCAGAAGGTCCATAATGTGACTGCTAGCAGAAGCTGCCCCACTCCGGCAAACACGCAAAAATCCAACAGCATTAATGAAAACTTTCTTTCTAAGAATCTTTCCCATAGGTATCTCCTTACGATTAAAAATGGATCCGGCCCTAACAAATGCTTTTTGCAAAGCAGATGCTTTCCGTGGTCCAAGACCAGAAATGAACTGTAAAGGAGCAAAAAGCCATTCATGACTTGAAGCTAGATTTATATCCACACCAACCTGGTTGGTTGCATCAATCATAACCTGCTCAACAACCTCATACTTCTCATCTGGTGTAAGAAAATGTTCCAGGGGACAAAGTTTCCAAGATAGAATCTCTTTCCCTGGTCCACAGAGTGTAGCAACCATCGCCAAAGGGTTTTGCAGATATCGACCAAGAGCCACGGCACGTTTCACAATACCTTCAAGGAAAACTACATCAGAAGGATCAAGAATAAAATTAGTATATTATTCAAATAAAATAGCCTTTACCTGGTTGACCAGGGAGTTGATCCGAAGAAATTCTTGAATTCTCATATAGGCGAGGCAAGGATTCATCCCCGAAGACAATACTGAAATATTCTAGATCCTGGCTGACATCTTTTGGATGATCTTCCACTATCTTGAAAATAACCTACAAAACATAACATATGGGAAGTCTTAGGTCCTAATAAATTCTCAGAATAACTAATATCCATCAAACAGTCATCAAGTGGATATATATTTCTTCAATTGTATATGCATGAACCAAGTAGTCTTTAATATTCTTAAAAATGCATGATTACTTGTAAAGTTATAATTGTATTCAGAAAGTAATATATGCAGCATTCACTATTGAATTAATCAATTCATTCCCAAAAACAGAAAATTATAAACTACAAAACAACCATTCTTTGTCATCCATTCACAATCAACATGTTTTCTGAGGCATTACATAGTAATTTTATTCAAGTTACTTCATATCATCCAAATTGCATGCCATTATATGCTGTATTAATTGGAGTATTTGTAGCATGAAGCCGTAGTAGATTATATATCAGCAGTCCACAGTAGAAAGTAGACTATATGTCAGCAATCAATGGAAAAAGAGGTATTAAGTTGAGCATGTCTTCCAAGAATTAGAGGATGTGGCATTCCTGATCATTAGAACCTAAACTGAATTATTTCATCATCCAACATCAATTCCTTGGTACTGGATTTTCTTTTTGAGCATTGTTGCACCTATTGCTTCTCCAAGGACTTCGCTAGTGGTGTAAGATGCATCTAAAACCCATGTATTAAAATCTCAGTCCAATACTGATACCGGCTGGTGTCCAAACTCATATGGTAACTCATAAGAGCAGTGTCCGACACTCAATATGAGTCAGTACCACCCAGACCAGAGAAAAAAAAAACACAGAGAAAAGAGGAAGGTATATGGGCAGAGGAGGAGAAGAGGAGGGGATCAGGAGGAGGCAGATGAAGAGGAAGAGAGGAGGCAGACAAGGACAAGTACTGGCATAAGGAGGTGACAATCTTGATGAGGGGACAACGTCGACCCAGCAAGGAGGCAGTGGCAGCGACACGACGAGGTGGAAGAGGAGGCAACAGAGAAGGGTAGAGAAAACAAACAGAAAAAGAGAGAAGCAGAGAGAAAGATTGCCAACTGTTAGGATGTAAGAAACCCAAATAGTTGCCAGAATTTAAAAACCTGATGTGACATCAAGCTATAGGCTTAATGCATGGTAACCATAACGTCAGTATGTTCCCTGCTAGTAAGTCCAGAATAATGAGCTTACCCAGCAGTTGCTTGGTTTCAGACTTCGGACAAAAAAAGCAAAAGAGAGACAGAAAAAAGAAAACATGGATCGCTACAAGATTCTAAAAACAAGATACCTGTACTGTGCTACAGGTGTAGGCTTACCTTTTGGTACAACTTGGTCGATCTGTTTACTTCCCAATAGGCCCCAAAGTGAAAAAGAAAATCATTCTCTTACATATCAAACACAAATTCCTTGCAGAACCATTTTTCACGAAGTTCTTGATACCTTACCAATCCTTAGACAAAATCCATAACCTAGTAATTCCATTCAGGCTGACAATCATGCTTCTTGAACTCCCAAAGATCCATTCTCCACATCTTTCCTCCAATATTTTCTTTTGAACTAAGGCCTAAACAGAAATATATAGTACGTACTACAATTTTGGCAACCAACTGACACCTAATTTGAACACAGCCAAAAAAATGGTCTTACTGCAAAGTAGTCATCATATGTTAACAAATGGTAAAATTTTGAAGTAAAGTCAGAAACCAAAATTGAGCACAAATCACAAGAGAAGAAAAAAGCTTATTACTTCAATAAGACGCTGCTTGTATTTGACATGGACAACTAAAGTTGAACACAACAGGAAAATAACAAGTAATGATACTCTTATCAGTATCTTAACCAGCTTAGTATAAATATGCAGATATTGAGAAATCAAAGCTGGATAGAAGTATCAGTAATTGCATCTTAGGCCACAGTTTCAGAAGCTACAGAATTTCATATACAGCAAACAACAAAACTAATGAACTAAAGTGCAAAAGTTGCAACCAAGCAGCGATTTAAAAAGGCACTTGGGTGCTCGCCTAGGCGCTCAGACGAGGCGAGGCGAGGCCCGAGCACCTCGCTAATCTTCCAGGCAACGCGCTTCAAAAAGGCGCCGCCTGGGCGCTCGCCCGAGCCCAGGCGCTAGGCGCTTCGGGCGAGCGCCTGGGTTAACCAAGGCGATCGAACCAGGATTTTAGGTCTGGTTTGGTCCTGGTTCGGTCTCCGGTGGTTAGTTGGTTCAATCGAACCAACTAAAAATGATATCAGTGACAACCCAACCCTAACCCTCGTTGCCACTACCGTTGCCGCTGCCGCTCCCGATCCCGCTGCTCGCCGCTGTCGCTGCTCGCAAACACTGTCGCTGTCACCGCTTGCGCCTCCTGATGCTCGCCGCTCCTGCTCCCGCTCCCGCTCCCGCCGCTTGCCGCTGCCTCCTTACACTCCGCTGTCGCTGTCGCTGCCACTTCCTCTTTTCTCAGTCAGCAGGCTCAGCACCCCCTTACACTTCCTTCTTCTCCTTCTGTTAACAGTATATTGTATACTGTTAATATTATTAGGTTTATTTGAAATTATTAATTTTTAATACTGTTAAAAGATTAATAATATATTATTTTAATTTTTAATACTGTTAATTTTCATTTATTTGAAATCATTGCTAGATTTTAAGATAAATGACAAGTGTACAGAGCAACTCAATTGAGTCTCCAATGGCATAAAAAAAAAGATTCAATGAAGATGATTTATGTGAAAATGACTATAATATTGATTATGATGAATGACTTTGATATAAAATTTTATTGTTTTGAATTTTAAAACTTTTTGTTAATGTGACATTGTGATTTTGTATTTTAGATTTTCTTAATTTAATAGCATATTTTAATTTAAAATTTTAAATAATTATATTTATTAATTATATTTTATATTTTTATATTTTAGCATCTCGCTTCGCTCGGGCGAGCGCCTAGCGCCTTGGGCGTTTTTTGACCTTAGCGCCTTTTGACGCCTAACGCTTTTTAAATCACTGCAACCAAAAATTCCAACAAAAAAAAGATGTATATGGAACATGAAAAAAGGAAAGAAACACAGCACGCACTTCATAAATGTCACCCTTCAGAAGCTCTGTTACTAAAGTGCAAACAGCAAACCTAATAAACTAAAGTGCAAAGTTGCAATCAAGAATATAAAAAAAGATGTATATGGCAGTGTAGTCAAAAGTGCTAGGCACCAAAAGGTGCCATGGACCCAAAGTGCCCAAAGCGCGTTGCCCGAGCGAAGCAAGGCGCTCTTAAATATTATAATTCAAAATTATATATCATGATTAATAAAAATAAACTAAAACTAAAATAATACATCAAACTTGCATTCATTTAAAGTACCAAACTACATTGTCTATATCAATAACAAAAATGACAGAATAAAACAAAATTAAAGATATATTAAAATCCAGTTCATCATTTTCAATCTTGTCACCATCTTCCTCTGTAGGTGATTTATATTCCTCTTCTTCCTCTTCCAATAATTGCAGCTGTTCACAGAGGAAGGGGCAGCTGCTGTTCACTACAGGCAGCTGCTGCTCACTACAGGCAAGACGGGAGGCAGCAGGGCAGCTGCTGTTCATTACAGCAAGAAGAAACAGCCGCCACTGCCGCTGGATAAAAGCGTCGCTGCAGCCTCCGGAGGGAGATGCTGCTGCAGTGCAGAAACGGGAAAGAGGGTTCTGCGTTAGGGTTCTTCTCGTGTGCGAGAAGAAGGGTTTCGTGCGACAGATAACTGGTTCATTTGAACCAGTTCACTTGCGTTCATTTGGTTTGACTCAGGCTCAACCTGGACTGAGTTAAACCAGGAGGGCACTCGGGCCTCCACTGGGACCTAGGCAAGCACCCAGGTGCCCGGTGACTTCAATGGTATACGGAACATAATAAAAGGAAAGAAACACAGCACATACTTCATAAATGTCATCCTTCAGTTGTCTGCAGGCCATATTTGCTGCTCCCACACAGACAGCATGAGGTTGATGATCTGTCATGAACTTCAGAAGCCTTTGATGGTCATTTTTCTTTCTCTGTTGATCAGCAACAGCCTGGGATCGAACACTAACAGAACCAGCATACAGCACATCCACCATTTCTCCTGCCGAGTCCAACATAACAATTGTAGTTGCAGGCTTCCCAGGTCCCCAACAGCAAGCCATTACCCTTGATTCAGATTCATCCTCCGGATCATTGTCTGCATCCTTCCGCTTGAAAGGGGCAACAGAGACTTTATTCCACAACTGTCTTCCATATTCCATAAGAAGCCAACTCTTGGCCCTAGCAGTCAATAGTGATTGAGCTTCCTTTGCCATTGATGGAAGAATAAGGGTGAGAAATGAGTCGTCCAATATCATCTTCCGTTGCTCATTCCAAAGCTGAGCAGATCTACTGACACGCTCACTCAGATAATACTCGGAAGCATCACTTAACAATTTCTTTTGGATATCTTCTGGTAATTTGATCGTGACCTTAAGCAGCTTCTCTTCTTCACCTTTTTGGATAAGTAGCCATTGAGCATCCACAAACTCGGATAACGGCTTATTGCGGAGCCACTTGACACCTGCAAGCTGATGATAGGAATCAATTGCCATATTTCCCTCAGGAGTAGGACTTGTTGACACGACAGCCTTCTCCATAAAGATACTGCGCACATGTCTTCTAACATTTGGCTCACATCCAATCTCCACTGCTGCCTGCAAGAAAACAAAGTCAAAGTTGCGACAAGATCAATAAAACTTGAGACTAAGAACATTACATCCACACAGAATCTTTAAGAAGAAAAAGATGAATACAGAACACACATACCATGTGCCGAGCACCTTTAAGCACATCTTGTGGTGTTTCAAACAAAGCACATGTAAAATTTGCTGCAATTTCTTCAGGAGTTTCTTTTGCATCTTCAAATTCATCTGATATCTGATAAAAAGGTAAAACAGCATTCAGAACATTAATTCCTAGTACGACAATGAGCAAAAAGTCACCAGAAACAACAGGCTAGAGGCTCGAAACATACCACATATACACCCCCAGTAAGTATACTAGTGAGTGATACCAAAGGCAAATCACCAATTCTATGAACGTTGACTATTTCTTAAAAACTAATAACAATTTTTAACTTCTTGGGCAAAATAAAACCAGAATAAAACTCACCTTTTCTAATGAGAGAAGCAGCCCAAACTGCTCAGAATTAGCACCAAATTTGTTAGCAACCTCCCAGAGACCAGCTTTGTGGAAACTACTGTACAATGATTTCCGCTTTGGTCTCTTAAATTGAACATCCTCTGTATCAACTTCACCTGGAGGAAAATGCAAATTGAACTTGGCATCAATATCATCGACCTCTCTCTCTGATCTTGCATCCTTCAGAGCTTCCGTAATTGATTTGAAAAGTTGTTGATTTAATGCAAGTCTCGTTTCATTATCAATTCTTCGAGCTTCCTCTTCAAAGCGTTTGTTATAGTAGGAATGGAGGGCACTTTTCCTCTTCTGAAGCAACAACCATTTTCTGTCCAATGTCTGAACAGCCCAGAGCACCTGAAGACAATTGAGACTGCTTTTAAGAATATGTTTTACTCACCCACTATAATTTTTTTATAAAAAAAGCTTATACAATAGGTTTACTAGGAAAATTGAGATTGCTCCACAGAATATGCTATAGCCCACCCACCACCAAAGAAAATTATGCAACAGACTTACTAGGATTTAGTAGAGGAGAATTTAAGTACCTTATGCCACTTCATCTTTGGCGTTTCTTCAATATCTGCCATGTTGGCATCAGGATCTTTCAAAAGACTGTGACATAACTCCTTGCGGTACATGCTAATGAAAGGAATCTGAGAAACAACAGCAATTACTGATCAATATCCTTATAAAACCTTAATAAACATAATTGAATACATCAAAGAAGTCCCTACATCAAGCTTCTGCACATGCATCATTGTCAAGACATTTCCAATTTCCTCCTTATTTATCTCTTTGACTATTTGATCATAACCAACTAGAGGAGAAATACCACCACTAGTAAGTTGGCTGTATATCCACGTACTCTCGTCTTCTATGCTTTTATCATCGGTCGGAGGTGACCCAGTTTTGTCCTCAGACAACTGCAAGGGAAAAGAATATACCAACACCAAGAGATATTTCGTAATTTACAAGTCCACCTACCATATGCTACATCTTAAATTTTATAAACATATGATGAATTGTGTTATTACCTGAATTCTCTCAGGCACATCTGTTTCTCGGATAATGTCATCCTTTGGGGTCATATACTTCTCTGAGAGAATAAAAGGTTCAAACTCATCCTCCAGTCTCTTCTCACTCCAACTGCCATCAGCAGAAACAGCTGCAAGGCCTTGCTTCCGTAGCATTAGAAGCTCATCAACATCACCAAATATTTCATGGGCTTCTTGTAAAGCAGATGATGAAACTCCTGGGGCTTGGCGTGACATCTTTTTCTTGGGCTTTTTCTTTCTATAAGAAGTCATTCAATGGTCAAAATAGTTAAGAGAACAGTAAACGTGGCAACGGAGCATATTGAAAAGTTCGAGGAGAGATAACTCTTCAGACCTTACAACAGCACCAGTCTCATCAACATCTTCTTCATCCACGATAAAATCTGCCATTTCATCTTCCTCCCCAATAATGTCCGCTTCTTCTTCTTCTTCGGGCTGCTCTTCTTCCTCAGCGATATCCTCTAATGGCACCACTGTATGATGAAAGAGAAGGATAGTTAATTTCCACAAACTAATCATCTCTGCAATTACACGAGTTGATTACCTTCGTCGTCTCCAAACAAGCTACGCTTAAGTTTTTCTTCAGCTGTTCGGCCACCACGACTGTCCCTATCAAATTCTTCATCATCTGAAAACCCAGACCGCTCCACTTCATTGTCCCTTCCAGCCTTCTTCAATCGCTTAAATTTGCTACTCTACATGCGATTACCCAATAACAACTCAAACAATACATAGCCATGTTTGAGGAGGAAACACACAAAAATCCCCAAGGGTCTTAACAGTGAGAAGCAAGGTCAGGAGACATACTGGTTGAGGTCGACGGAATCCGGTTATGTTGTTGTCTTGAAGTAACTCATAATCATCCTCATCAAGAACGTAATTTTTCTCTGAATCCCTGAAGTGCAGATCATACAGTTATAAATATGAAGAGGATTTCACCTATTAAAAAAAGCCACAAGGGAAGTCAAGATGCATTACCTTCTCTTCTTCTTCCTTTTTCTATGTCTCTCCTCGTCACTCTCCTGTTTTTCCTCCTCCTCTTCTTCCTCTGCTTCCTCCTCTTCCACATCGTCCACTATAAATCCATCTTGCTCGTACTCATCCTGCCCCTCTTCTGCTGACAGAAAAAATAACTTATTACACGCTAAAAAGACTGTTACCCCAATCACCCAAAAAACTAGGGCCTCTGACCACCACAGGAGAAAAAGATCAGTCGAAATCCCAACTGTACCTTCTTCTTCCTCCTCATCATCGTTGCCCCCATCACCAACGTCATCAGCGTCCTGCTCCATGGCTCGTTCTTCCTCATCCTCTTCGACCTCATCTGCACGCAACGAAAAAAAAAAAAAAAAACTCAAAGATGAGGAACTAAGAAAGTCACTTGATTAAGACACACGAAATCACATCGAACGAGATGCAATTTTGGACCTTCCTCATCGGAGACCACCGCTCGTCCGCCCATCTCGTGTTGGAACCGGAGAAAAAGGTTAGGCTTCGAGATGCAGCCTGGCAATTTTCGACAAGGACACTGTTCTCTGCAAGATTTCGCGATCGCAAGGGAACGGATTAGGGTTTCCCGAACCCATCGCAAACGGCGAATAGAACGAGAGATCAGAAGAGTGATAGAAGAAAGATTAGATGATCGTACCTTAGATCTCGAAGTAGTGAACCGCTAGGGTTTCGGAAGAGGGAGAAGGAAGAAACCCTGACCTCGGAGCTCCACGGTGAGTACGTCGATCGATAGGGAGCGGGAGAGGGAGGGGGAGAGGGGTGAGGAATAATGAGATGAAATTAATACTTAAAAACAGATGGAGGGGCATTTTTTCTAGAAAATACCTCTTCCCAATTGGTACCTTCTTTTTTTTATTTTTTTATTATTTTTTTAATTTAAAAAATAAATTAATTATCTCTTAATTAATTAATTAATTATATTATTATTATTATTATTATTATTATTATTATTATTTGATTTGTTTACCGTATTTTTATTATGGTGATCATCACATTATGATCAATTAATTTTTTTTATTTAAGTGATGTTATTTTTAAACTATCATAAATATTTATTTTATTTCGTAATATGATATATCATCAATTTTTTATTATATTTTAATTGTATTTAATTTATTTATAATGTTTATTATAAGTAGCTTTTAAAGTATCTTTTATTATGATTATCAAAATATTATGTCATGTCAAAAATAGATCGAAACTTATGAGGGATAATTTGAATATTTTATAAATTAAGGATACTATATTAAAAAAAAAGAGAAAATATTATTTGAGAAAATAAATATTTTCTAGAAAAACCATCCAACCCTCGAGACCGAAGCCAAGGATTACTCTATACCCTATCAATTATAGGGTTTGAACGTGAATCTATTTAAATTTGATTTAGAAGTAGTTAAAATTAATGAAATCATAATTTATGTCAGAGTTCTCCTCAAAATTAAAAGATTAAGATAGTTGAGGGGATATAAAATGAAATAAAATTTTTGTATATGAATAAATACTACCAGACTATAACACACAACGGAATTAAATGAAATCACAATCAAATACAATTCCGAGATATACGTGGAAAACCCCTCCAATGTAAAGGATAAAAACTATGAAGCAAACTAGAGATAATCCACTATAAGAATAATGAATATATAAATCTCAATCTCTTGTCCAAAACCCTAGCAACAATCACAAGAAAATAACTATGATACAATATCTAAATCCTCCATAATTCTCCCCAAGTAATCATAGTAAGAATTTACTGTAGATCTGATCTAATCTGAGATGAAAGCTCTACTACATGATTGAGAATACTCTCTCTGTGTTGTCATTGTCTTCTTCCCTTTCTTTCTCTTCATTTTCTGTCTTGTTCTCCTCATTTTCTTTGGAATCCCATAGCTGCAATAAACTACCACGTTGTTGCCTTTTTCTACCTCTTTTTATAGCCACCACACCCCCCTAATATAATATAAATTAGGATTGGATTAATAAGGGGTGAGCTGTGGGCTGATAAAGCCCACCTTGGGTTGAATATGGGTTGTCGGCCCAACAATAAGTCGGGTATTACAAAATAAACGGAGGAACATTTTAAAATTGACTTTAGAAAAATCATAACATCACATAAGAAAACAATCCTAATGGAGTTCTTTAAGTTCTAAACCTTCCAATTTATACAATTTTATTTTATCATTAAAGGCATTTATTTATGCCCTTCATTTTTATTTTTTCTTTTACCATTTGTCATTTTTACCAATAACACCATTCACATTAAATTCTTTGTGTTTAGTCTCTTTTTTTTAGTAGATATTTTTTAAAAATTAGAAGAAATTTCTATTACATCAAATAACATATCATGTTTGGACTTGAACTTAGGCCCTATGTAACAACAACTTTAATGAACACATATAATGATAGATTTGTGTTTTTTTAATTCACTAAGTCTAAATTGAAGCTGATTTAAATTATCATGCATGGGGTTAAACATTATACGATGTAAAATATTAAAATGATTAAAGAACATATCAATATTTTTTATATACATTCATCTTATGTTTAATCGATCTTTATGATAATTTATGGCAAAAGGTCTCTATTTACTACAAAGAGTTAAAGCGGGACAAAAGATCCCCAACTACAAATAATCTCACCTACTCTCACTTAGGTCAACAAATAACGACACAAAGAACAACAAGTAACGACTTGCAACTCGTAATAATTAAGGTTATAAGAGTTCCGATTCTCGATGTTAAAAAGTTTCAAAAGCAAGTGTTTTTTAATAGGCAAAAATTCATTTCAACAGTTTTTCGACCGGAAATTATTAATTTTTATATTTTATTATTTTTTTCATATATCATTGACGATTTTTCCCAAAAAAAAGTCATAAATTCTTTTATGTCGTTGCTAATTTCTAATTTGATTTTGATTAATTATATATTAGTTTGTTAGATTTTTATGATCCTTTATAATTAGATAAGATATGTAACGTAACTAATTAGATTTTGATAAAATATATTGATCAATAGAAAGGAAGTCATATTAAAATATGATTCATTAGGGGATGTTTACGAGAGAAACTCTCAATAGACGATTTAGTTAAGGGATTACAATATCTCTTTTAGATTGATAATGGATCTAAAGATGATGATTTTGTAAATCACATAAAGATCTCTTTTTTTAGATGACATCAAAATATACGCATTGTAAAATCAAATTTAATTTTATTTGATTTTAATTCTCAAATAGGACAATCAATTCAAAACTTCTAATATATCCATATTGAACACCATCATAAACTATTACAACATAAATTAATTTATTTTTTTAAATCATGACAATTGATTCAAATTAGAATATATATATATATATATATATATAGACACACACTCTCTTTTGCCACTCCGTCAAGCTATTACCGGAGAGTCTCGGCCTTGTCTTCTCAGGCAAAAATCCTTGCTTTTGTTGCTGTAATTGTTGTCGTTGCTGCTTTCTCGCTGTTGGTCTTGCAACTTCCCCTTTGGCAGATAAGGTATGAGCCTCGTCATGTCTGAGAGTTTTATTGGTTTGAGGAAGAACTCCTCTGCTCCTCCCTCCAAGCATCTGTTTGGTAGGGGCACATCGAAACACTTCCACTTTATGGATTGCATCAACTCCAGAATATTAAGCAAGTCTAGCAATTACAAGGAGAGGAAGATAGAAAGATTCTGAGCTTTCCCTTCGTCGAGTTCCGACATCTAATGGGAAGGATATGATGCAGTTTTCTTGATTCCGACATGTAATGGTCAATATCCGCACTTGAATCTTCCTAGTCATTTTTATGGTGATATAACTCATGCAAGAACTTGATAGAATAGAGTCCCTGTAGTAAACGAGCAGTCGATTCATGTTTTTTACCTGGTGGTCCAGGATGGCACATTCTCAGAGGACATGATCACAACTGGAATGTTCTTCAAGGATGATGATCCCTGACACCAATGCAAACTCATAAAAACATTGAAACATAGTTAGGAAGAGAGAGATCGAACAGCCATCATTATCACCTTAATCTTCTTGAGCAGATCATACCCTGTCATCCCAGGCATACAATAATCTGTCATGACCAAGTTCACCTCAATCTTCTACAACCAAAACCACCATCTAAATCTCATCAGGATAAGGAAATCCATGCCGCAAACAATCAAGGGATCATCTATAGATCTCACGTTCTTATCTGCTGGTACAGGTGATGTGCTTTCCTCATCCTCTCTCAGACCCAACATTTGCAGAGCCTTGCTCCCGGAATCCACCGTCGTAACTGAAGCACCAACACATGCCTTTAGATCCCACCCCCTTCGCTCCACTCTATCAAGGAGTGTCGTCGTTACCTTGGCAGGATGATGAGGTCTTGAGGAGCCTCTCGATGAGCTTCCTGTCAATGAGGCTGTCATCCACAGCAAGTACATGAAACTGTGCCTCCTCCGCAGCGACAGCCATTGTTGTCTTCCTTTCTTCCGACGACACCGCCACGCTCTTAGCGAGCGATGAAGATGACAGGAACCGGGTGTAGAATAAGCCGAAGTTGGCGTCTTGTTTGGTCGAGACGGTCTCTTGTCTTCTCTTCTCTTCACCTTCGCACGTCTTCCGGCATCCAGCAGTGAAACACCACCTTCCAACCCACCAAAATCTCACCTCTCGGAAAGCGAAGATCCGAAGGCTTTACTCTATCATTGAATTGGATCCCAAGCAAAGCCACCACCCATCCATCTCTCGCTCTTCCTCTCTCCCTCGCTCCGTGAAACGCCAACGCATTCGTCTTTATCCAATTACCTCAAGATGAGTGCAGGTGATAAAAGCATTTGGATGACAATATTCCATGCCATCCCATCTGCTCTCGGCTGTCTCCATCGTTTATGCTCGTATAAAAATAGAGACCGAATCAGAGACGCCACCAACTGTATCTTCATGCATATATGTTATTATTGTTCTATGAATGATGAGATGGTGGGATAGGACAACGCATCCATGTAGCATGCATGCGCCTCTGACAACTGCACACTTCATAGGCTGTCTACATCGATCGCAGAACCTAATGCAGATATTGCTGCTTCCTATCAGTGGTTTCTTATTATAATTAAGTAATATATATATAATATCTTTAGGATATATTTTTGAAAAAAAAATCTAGTTTTGATAAATAATCGTAGGGCACTCCCTTAAAAAAAAAAAAATCTTTGCAAAGCGTTTTTTTCGTAAAAAAATGATTTTGCCCTTAGGTTTTTCGCTCGTGGCATAATCCAAAGATCTCGGACCCACCATTAACTACCTTTATGCATCGACCCCTAAATAGTGGGGTAACCTTCGTCACCTCTTATAAAGTCAAAGATCTCAACCAAAGAAGGCAAAGGCCTCGGACCCATTCGATATCAACCATCATGTCCTCTCTTTCGTCGTCTTCGTCATCGCTTAAGGGCTCAAGCTTAAGATGACTAATGGTAGAGGCGTAGGAGACTAATGACCTAAATACAATCGACCTATGCAAAGGTGCAAGCGATTAGGATGAAGGTGGCCATCGACGAAAGTGCAAGCGACCATGGGTGAAGATGCAAGGGTAAAATATTTTTTTATATAAAAAAATGTATTGTACAAAAAATTTCGAAAATGAGAATGTTCTACCAAAATTTCTTAAAATCAAGGACATTTTCTAAAAATTAAAATAAAATTTTATATGCATAAAAAAGTAAAACTATACATTCAGAGGAATCTATATGATATGCATAAGATATGTAATATCTTAATATTTTATTCGAGGATGAACTAATATTAGTAAAAAGAAATGTGAATAAAAACTAGTTAGGTGTGACAGGATTAATTTTCTTTATGCCAATGCTGACTTTTTTTTTTTGGGACGTAAAGTGGATGAAAAGAAAACATTGAAACTGTAGAGATTATAACTAAATGAATCATGTTTGATTTACATAATAAGTGTAAACTATAGGAATTATAGCTAAACTGTAGGATTAAAGCTTCCCTCACGGAAATATATAACGAGTACAAGTTTTGAATTATAGGACCACTTGTTTTAAATTTTTTGATCACCATTATTACTACATCTACAAGCTTAAACCTTCAAAGGATACATCATCTACATGCGAGTTCCTAGCTGCATGCATTTGTTTGTTGACCTTTCAAGAGGTAAAACTTTGTTGCGTCTTCTTTTTACTGCGAAGGCTGAATAAATTGCAACATGTACGTATTGGGCTCAGTTTAATGAATTAAACACACCTCTCTTAATTGTCAAGTATCTTAGAAGACCACATCTCATAGAACATTGTCGAGCTACATTCAACCATCCAATAAAACAAACACATGGCATTTCAACTACACCATCGAGCTACATCTTAATTGGCACGATTCCTCTCGAGCGACCCACTGATTCCATCCGAAAGAAGATGGAACGGAATCAGAAGAAGCCCTCCGTCGTTGCCCAATTACGAGTGGCGGAATTCATGAACAGCAATGAGGGCACCGTAACAATCCATTCTCGTTGCACGCGTCGCAACGTCGCACGCTGCCTTCCTCCTGGACGAACACCTTCCGGCTACCATGGCAGGTTGAGCACAGCACGAAACGCACACCGCCACAGCCGCCGCAGACGAAAGCAGGGTCCTGAGCCACGACCCCCTCGAGCATTCTCCCGAGCTCACCGGCGTCATGCCACTGCCGGACCTCGTCGGCCCCTCCGAGCCACCTGTTCCCGATGAACACCTGGGGCAGCGAGAACGGCGGGCCCTTTCCGAGCAAGCGCTGCAGCTCGCAGCGGTACGAGACGTCCATGGAGACGTCGCGCTCGTCCACGGCGACGTGGAAGCCGCGCAGGATAGCGCGGACGGCGCAGCAGTCCGCGAAGGTGCGCCGGACGCCGCGGAGTGAGGTAGAATAGAGGATTACCTTGGGGCGCTTCGGCTCATCGGCGAAGCGCTTATAGGAGGTCTTTGAGGCGGGGTGGCGGTGGTGGTAGCTGAACGAGCGGAGGAAGGAGGAAGGCTTCTTGAAAAGGGAGGCGGCAGAGGAGGAAGACGAGGACGGCGACGAGGACGACGGCGGCGAGAAGTCGTCGGCGAGGTTGGCCATGAGGGCTGCGGCGTCAACGGACGGTGATCAGGGGTGGGTTCCTATGGAGTCGACGTGTCTGCATCCCACTGCTGTACGACCGGCGGTGGGCTCGCCGGACCCATTTCATCCGGCATCTCAACCATTCACCTCCCTCAACAAATAAATAATAATAATAAAAACATTTTGACCAAATCAAAAGCAGAAATTAGAATGCCAGTTGGTGAATAGGTAAAACCGAATCAAATAGGATAAATCTAGATTTTGATCATCTTGAAGCAAACACTTGGTGCCGTTCCATAAGTAAATATATGAGAGAATCCTACCAAAAAGAACATGCAGTTATTGTGAACGACCAAAAGAAATGCGATAAGGAACAAAAACATCAAGAGTACGAAACCAGGGGCTTCATGTAAGCCGCATCTCCCGCAAAGCTCACAGGGCGCATCCAAGGAGGGTGGTAAGCATCGATTGCAATCTCCTGGTTGGCTTGGAGCTCACCTTCCCCTTCATCACAATCATCATTCTCCTTCGCAACCTGAGAATGCAGACCACATGTCAGGATAACCATCACCCGAAGCTGCTTTAGTGCAACCAGATAGTAGTTGCGTTGGAACACCCATATAATATGGTAAGGTACATGCACAAGTACCATAAGATTGCATGCACACAAACCAAACAGTGTAGTAAATCGGATTATATTCGTGTCATATTCTGTCAAATATTTCCAATGGAGATAAATCATTTTCCGTTTATGTTAGAAGATAAATTAAATTGTCCTGAAGACAAATCGCATATTGATCAAGCAGAAACGAATAAGGAGCCAGTTCACATGGATCATAGCAGTTTTTATCAGCAAATGAAAACTCAGGTGAGAATGCTCATTAATTGGTATAAGATGATTGCTTAAATGGAGAGAGAAAGACAGTATGCAGCAGACGGCCTAGTAGATTTGTGAAATTTAGCTTTTCAAAGAAAACAAGCCAAGTTTCCTACGAGGACTTGTGATAGGAATGAGGAATGGTCTCATAAGAACACAAGGGGAAGAAGCAAGGTTCGCAATACCGTATCGTACCGGTATTTCGACCTGGGCTCGGTACCGGTACGATACGGTATATCGAGTGGTACACCCAGATGTATCGAGTACTATAGTACTGTTACAGTACACTCGAACCGGTAACAGTCGGGTCCACGTACCGAAAACATGGATAATAAATTTTATGCTAGAAACAAGTTGATGCTACCAAGATCTTGAACTAATATTACTTTCATGTTCACATCAACATCTTCTAGTTCGGAAGAACAGGGTACAACAAAGTAATTACTGATTGATCGGCCAAAATTTTGGGAAAAGAAAAGAAACATCTTAACAATAAAGAAAAACCTTGGCAATTAGCCACCTTGTCTTGGAGGGGACGTTTTCATCAATTTCAAAGTGAATCGAAAAAGTAATGAAATGCACAAACATAATAAAAAACAAGGAGATGATGCACCAGAAATCATCTAACAGTATTGCCAGGAAAAATAAACAGAGCATCTGATTGCTGGACAAGCCATAGTACTTCACCTGGAGTGGTGCTAGAATATGAGCCACACCAATCTAAATATCATTGGTCTCCCAGAAAAGGGGATGAATGATGACTAACTTGACAAGTTTGCAACTTACAATAAATAACACACCCCTAGTGGATAAAGAGCACGATTGGCATCAAACTTACTGGAATATAACCACCAATGGTTATTGCTCAAGTTAGTTAAACAGGAAGATGACATCACTATAACCATTAATGTAAAATACCTTGATCGGGCAATGACAAAATGTCGGCACAAATCGAATTTTGCAATACTCATTGAACAATATAGTCATGAGTAGGAGTAAAATGGTGGAAACTGAAGCTCCCGGCTTAGACTTCAAACCAAAGATACCAATCATGGTAATTTGCATGAGAATAATGGTGATGAACAGATAGTGATGAATGTGTGGCCAGTACTGTCCACATGTATCATAAGTGATATCATACACATCTTGCATCTGCAAGGGGAGTATCCAAAATTAAATATACAGATTACAGATACCAATGAATTAGACAAATGTAACCCCAACAAACCATACAAAGAGTGATGAGACCACAACCATAAATTACCACTAAATCCATGATAGTCAATAAGCAATTGATTATTATTAGTAACTCATTACAATTAGATGATGTAATACATCTCTGTCTCAGGAGTTTGTTTAATAATACTCGTTGATATGTACTTCTCCATGATACTTGTGGTAGTTATGAGGAGAATAGAACAGTAATGTCATATAGTGTCACCCAAGTAGACAACAATGGGACTATTAGCACAGAAAGATCTTTACCTTGCATGTAGTAGTGTAAACTAACTGGTATTTACTATTCATAAAATCATGTACCCTTATTAACTATTCTACCCACTGGCACAATTATAAATTCTTTGTGATGACCCAGCAATTTCCCAATTAGGCTATGGAAATCTTGCATATCGGTATAAACTACCCAGAGCATCCAGGAAGCAAGAGTCAAACCCTATAGCACCTCCTCAGCAAGTTGAGCATGCTTGGACTTCTTCATGGATGTCTATTATAACTCATGCAGAAATTAGATCCACTTTGGTCGACGTTTGACAAGTTAATGAGATCATTCCTAGTTGTAGTAGTTCAGGTTAATCCATTTCTCATATTAGTCCTAATCCATTCAATCTCACCAAAAAGGAAGAGACAAGGATTTAAACCCCTTTTGTAATGCAGATAGACAGCATTCAACAGTGAGAGCCGACCAGCTGTCAACCCCTTGGTTATGGCCGAACACCCACGAATGCCAGGAGAAGTTGGCAAGGTCAATAAGCCATCACCTGAGGGAATATTTTCGAAATAGTGTGAATACTTAAATAGGTTACAGAAGTCCCCACTCCTGGCAGTCTATATATCATGGATGTAGCTCCTAAAGCAAGTCTCAACTAATCTAAAGAGAATTTTCTCTAGTTTTTCTTTATTCTCTCATCTTCTTTGTCTCCCCTTAATTTATCTCATCTCCCTCTATCTCTTTCTCCCCTTAATAGAAAGAAGGCATTCAATGTAAACGATAGAAAACGATAGAAGTGATGCTCCTATAAATTTAGTATCAAACCCCATTCAAGATCTACACTGCTTCCAAAATATTGGCGCACTCATCAATTGTTGTGTAAATTTAAGTAGATCATATGGAGATAATGATGGAAATGTTGACATGGTTGACTATGAATTCCCCCTTAACAAATCCAACAAATTTCACACTTTGATCAAACAAATGCACAATTCAAAACTTGGTCCAAATCGATCAGAGTTGAAGAAAAAAAATTCTGACTTTTTCCTTCCTTCATAGAAATGTATCAAAACTGACTCATGATAATCCTAACAATTTGCAACTTTTTATTTAATGTACATCTGAAGCAGCACGTTACAGTTTAGATGTTAAACATAGTAAGGGGCTGCTTCAATTCATATGGACCACCAACAGACCTTCAGATAGGCCATAATTTCTGATGAAGAGTCTCGAAAACAGGCCTCGAGATATATCCTCACACCAGAATGACAAATGCAGAATGTGGCTGTATCAAGAGCATGGATAACAATCTATCTGAATCTTTGATAACAAGGACTAAAAAAGATATTTGCAGTGCATTAAAACTAAATATCACTCATGTATAAGAAAGTACTAGGATGTGTATCTTCTTAAGGACTCTTCGAAAGAGGTGCAAGAACATGACTTTTTGTAAAGTAAAACTGATTATCAATGTGAGCAAATGTGCATAAACACAAACATGATGCCAAATATTGTCATACCTTACGAAAAGTCTAAAAGAATGAAAAGACTAGCAAAGAGCTAACTCAAATACTGTATAACAATGTAGAAAGTATATGAAAACATAAAGAATTAAAGGCGATGCAACAATTGCATTCACAGTACCGATGGTTACTAGCAGGAAATATGTTGCCATCTTTTTGGAAATATTCGGAAAGACAGCATACCTGATTTACATAAACTGCATAACCAAGTAAGAAATAAATGATAAGGAAAGGAAGCAACAGCGGTGAAATGACAGCATACACCATCCCGATCAATATTGCAAGTGAAACTATTGGAATAACTCTGTAGTAAGGGAACCCAAAAAGATAAGAATCATTCTCTATGCTTTGACCAAACAAACAGGTCCTCACAACATGCCAAGTAACCAAACCAAGCTGCAGAATTTCCAACGAAAATCCCGATAATCCATCTGTCAAAATGTATGTAATAAAGAAATCCGACTGCAAGAAAAATACAATAACCACAAGATCATCTCGCTGACTGCTCCTTCAGAAACCATGAACAAAAGAATAGGCCTAAAAAAGACATGTTACACATAGTTAACACTTAACAGTGCTTTGATGGCAAATAGGTTAGGTTACTACCATTCTCACACTTGCTAACTTATCAAGTCTATGGTAGGTGAGAACAAAAGCCTTACAATCGAAAAGGTTTCAACCCTTGCTTTGCAAATAGTAACATTCTTATTCAGGCTTCGAAGGAACTGAAATATTTACTACGTTTTAGTACAATCAAATGTTGGGGAAAAAACTCTTAATTTGAAAGAAATCAAGGCAGAATTTCAAAATTTTCCAAATTGATTTCTTTTAAGGATATGAAGTTATGAACCATGATTATTCTCGATGTCTGATGAACAGCTTTCACAGCCTACATAAGAAAAGAAATATAATTTCTTATGAAGCAAAAATGTCATTCATGGATCTCGCTTGGCAAACCAAGGATTAAAAACCTGATCTAGAAACTAATGTACCATTGGTTATCAATTAAGTTAACGTTAGTAATACTACATTTTATAATGGTTATCAATCAAATTAGTATGGTACACCAAGCTACACTATACGTCAATATGAGTTTATAGTCCATACCATACAAACTGGTACAAGAGGGGAGGCTAGGTGGGATGTGGCATGGTAATTTTCATGAAGAGACCAATGACAGTGGTGACAAAAAGGGCAACGAATAGTTGGGGGGGGGGGAAGAAGGTGATGCCAATGTGGTTGGCATGGCGAGTCTTGATACAAGGCCCCAAGGGCTACCCAATGGCTAATTGGGTAGTCATATTAAGGAGGATAAGCTTATCACCTGGTACAAGCCTATACCAAGTCCCTGTTCAGGGCGACATGTTTTAAAGCGAGCTTAAATCACCCAGTTTACTCTGGCTCACGTAGTGATAGATTATTAGACCAATAAATGTTGCATCATACCAGACGATATTAAAAAGCATGGTAATAGAACATTAATAATGCATGACATATATAATTTTAATTTTTTACTTGTCTATAATGTCAAATAAATGTATCATGTGTCCTCACTACTAACTTTACAAGGCATTTTTCATATGTTCTCCTAATACATGATTTGCTAGAGACTTTAAAACATTTTAATTCATTATTAAACTAAACAAAACAAATATTTATTTTTTGCAATTTTAATAGGGTGGAACTAGTCCGATTGGCACAGTACCATACCATCATTGACCCACATCGTGTCGAAACTAGACCTAGATTTTAATCCTTGGCATATATAATGAAATTTCTTCCATAAGGTATGTTTTTAATCATCAGTGAGATACTTATACTGGAACTATGACTTCAGAACTATAAATTCACATTTTTGAGATCTTCATTTTAATGGATCTATGGCATGCCAATTTTAATTGGTCAGCTAACAATATTTCTGCATCCATATTCACTTCATAATATTTTTTCTTAGCATATAGTTATCATACTAACTAGATTCCAAATCAATATGGAACCTTGCAAATATTTCTAGTAAATAAAAAGAAAGAGCAGCATCTCATCAACCCATGCAGCTAAATTGATATTGTTTTGAATATAGTTTAATAACTGTTAATTTTAAAAGCTACCTGAGCTGAAACAGCACTTGCAAGATGACTAGGAAAATCCTTTGGATGAGTGAATGACTCTCCAATTTGTTGCAGTAATGACCCTGATAACAAGCTTAAGAAGAAAACATTCCCAACCAAGAAATAGAAGACCATGCTACAAGCTCTCATTTCTTTTCTGCTCTGAGAAATATAACCCTCTAATGAGGCCATATAGACCATTGCATAGGGAATGACATATATGAAGCTATTAAGAATCACACTTGGAAGATAGCCAGTCAGGAAAGAGCTCAACCCTGGTCTACAATTCAATAGAATATACGTTTGTTTAATAGTTAAACGACATAAAAGTTATGCCGAAAAGAAGGAGAAAGGAAAGTCAATGAAACTAACATAGTAAATTTATTCATAAATTTCCTTCTACTAAATGAACAGATGCAGGCGCCACAAGTTGAGTGGATATTTGATCATACAAGGTTAGAAATTAAGAATTTCATTCTCCTTAATGAACATCCTTATGGACTCGATAAATTTGAAGCATCAGAAGATGTGGCAAAAGAGTGAAAAGGACAGATATAAAGAAGAAGGGAAACAAGAGAAAAGCAGAAAGGATAAAGATAGAGAAAGGAAACAAAATAACAAGCTGAAAATGAAAATAAACTGCACAATCTGTGTGAATGATTTTCATCGTCAACAGACAGATTCTTTAAGAAAACAATCATATACATGAACGACGATAGGTTATCTTTAAATTTAAACAAAACAAACAATGGCGTGGTGGCAGTTTAAAACTTCAAATAACCAATATCAAAAAATGCATAAAAGGATCGGCCACATTCGATTGGTGGGTCTCAAAAGGATCGGTCTATAAACCACGTGTCGTCATATAACGTCTGATGTGTCTGCCAAGTGTTTGCCAGGTTATCCCTTACCTATCAGTAAATAAAAAGATTTATATATACTTATAATTATAGGCATCTAAGGGACTAAAATGTAAAAATGCCATTTTTGACACCGAGGACACTAATGTAAAGTTTTAATTTGACAATTGTCTAGGGACCTACTTGTAATTAATGTTCTCAATGATTAAAATGTAAAATTATACTTTCCATACACATCCTTTCCTCTTCCACCTCCTCAACCTTTCACCACTTCTCATCACTGCCTTCAAAATTTCCACTACCTCATCACCCTATAAAAAGACATGTATACCCTTAATAAAACAGCAAGATAAGAAAATAAGAGAGAGAAAATTAGGTAGTATTTATTATTCTGTTATTTTATTATTTATTATTCTATTGATTAATGTTGTTATTTAGTTATAATGTTATGATATCAATTGGTTAATTTTACGATGTCAAATTGATTAGTCAAAAATTGATAATTTAATCAGCCCAATTAACACGTAAGGTAGCCCAAATCTGTGAACCCAACCCAAGCTAGGTTCGGGTCTATATAAAAACAAAATAAAAATTAGATGCCCTTACCATAATTCAAACCTTAGACCTTTAGTTGGATTCAAATTAAATCTATATATCATAACTAACCTACCTTTTCATATGATATATGCCATTATTTGAACTTAACATTTTCTGAGATCAGATAATACTAAATAATGATTGGTAATCATGTTCTTATATGATTAACTTAAAATTATGATATAAATAATTTTTTATTAGATTCATTAAATATTGATGAATCTTTTTTAGTTGTTTCTCATTGTTATCTGAATTTTTGGATTTAAATGGTGTACTAAAGCATTTTATAATATGTGCCCACATGATTACTAATGTTTACTGAAGACATTGGTCCTTGATATTGAGCAGGCAAATCAGTACTGGTACAGTGAATCCTTTCGGTGATTTAACAGGCCACTAGACATGGCGACTAACGATCTCCTACTATGGCTATGAGAGACATATCTCCACTTGTGGCTAGTGAGAGATACTACCTCAATGGGAGTGTGACATGGACCCGTTCCATTGTTGTTGGAAAGTTGTCCATCCCGAGAGTTTGAGCGTCCTCAGTAAATATCAGTAATCATGTGGGCATATATCATGCAATGCTTTAGTACACCAATTCAAATACAAAAATTTAAATAACAATAAAAAACCATTAAAAAAGATTCATCAATATTTAATGAATTTAATAATAATTGATTTATATCATAATTTCAAGTTAATTATATAAGAATATGATTAACAATCATGATCTATTCTCATTCAATCTTAAATAATCTTTAATTCCAAAATATTTATCACCCGTTTTGTTGGTGACACTTTAAGAAAAACATGATCGCTTATTTTGAATTCCAAATCTCACCTTTTCCAATCAACATAAGTCTTTTGTTGACTTTGGGTTGTTAGCAATCTTTGACTTATCGACTAAACAATTTTCACACCTCTTTATTTCATTTGAGGGTTGAACAATTTTCATATCTCTTTGCTGAATCGATTGAACAATTTTCTTTCTCCCACATCATCCCAATAAATGGAAGATTGATATCTTCTCGCATATAATGCTTCAAAAGGAACCATTTAAAGTCTAGAGAATTAGTTAATTCTACCAAACGTAGATGTTCATCCCAGGCTCCCAGCTACCACTAGAATCCATAGAACAAGCTCTAAGAAGATCTTCTAGTGTCTGTATAGTTTTCTTAGACTATCCATATGTCTAGGGGGTGAAAGGTTGTCCTAAATTTATGTTCCCAATGCCTTTTGCAAGCTACGTCATCATCTCGAAGTGAATCTAGGATCCCGATCTGAAATGATACTGACCAGTACCCCATGGTATCGAATAATCCCTTTGACATATAATTCTGCTAATTGGATTAAAGAGTAATTCTTTTTTATCAGAAGGAAGTGTGCTGACTTTGTTAGGCAATCAACTATCACCCAAATAGTGTCACACTCTCGTTGGGTTCTAGATAGACCTGACACAAAGTCGATAGTCGTGTGTTCCCATTTCCATTCAGGTATAGGCAAGTCTTGTAATTTCCCAACAGGTTTTTTATTCCAACATTTACCTATTGGCACACTAAACATTTGGAGACATTCAGCAATGTCTCTCTTCATGCTTCACCTTTTCTTCCCTTAAAACCATAAATAGAAACAAAGTATTTTCTCTAACTATTTTCTTATATCTAACTCCCAATCAAGACCTAGATATACTCATATACATAATGTATATATAACAACAAATCCTAATTCACTAAGAACTTATCTTCAGACTTGAATCTCTAATCCTAATCTTTATCTTTCAAGAAGTTTGAATCAAATTAGGTTTTATCCACGAATTTGAAACCTCTTAGAACTCCGAAAGTACTTGCTAACCCCAACAATCTTCCCTTGGTGAGTATTTTGTCCACCCTCCCGAAGAGAATATACTTTGCCTCAAACTCCTCTCAATCTTCATCAGTCATCCTTATTGAAACTCTAATCACAAGATCTTTTGGACTTGATACCACTTCATCGGGGAGAAGATTTCCAAAACCAAACAAAGATTATAGAGATCATTAATAAAAAATATACTAAAAAGCCAATATAAGATTTTGACACCCTTTGCTTATATATAAAGAAAATATCTAATTTTTCATCATGTGAGTTCAATTACAAGTACCCTTGAATTAACCTCAATCAAGCATAAATCAGCTTGTACAGCCCTCCACATAAATTCTGAATAATTTCTCATACCTTTTCTCTCACCCTCTTCAGAAAACTTAGGTGCACCCAATGTATTTTCTCACATCTTGCTCTGCCTCAACCTACACAACGTATTTATAACAACAAAAGCTAATTCACCGAGGACTCATCTTCCTACTTGAATCCCTAATTCTAATCTTAATCTTCCAAGAAGTTTGAATCGAGTTAGGATTCATCCAAATAATTTGAATACTCTTAGAACTCTAAAAATACTTACCAACCCCAACAGTTAACAATATTAACAACATTTATTCACTAGAAAAATTGGCTTTTTCTAGCTGACAGACAGAATCAACAACAAAGACGAACAAACTTTAATGAGAAACTAGAACAAAGAACCACTTACATTATCTGTACAGCTCTGGCAGGAGGGAACCACTTCTTTAAGTTTTCAAATTGAGCGATTCCTTGAACTGCTGTCACAGGCAAGGCAAAGAAAACTGTGAGTAAAAGTGCTGCAATGAAAATTCCAGTTCTGTATAGTGCCAAAAGATGACAAGGGATAGCTAAATTTTTCCATATGACATCTCTTGGCTCTGGTGCAGCTTCTGTGGTCCATAATAGTGGATGCATGTGCTGCTGTGTCTGTGCAGCAAAAGCAGCACCACATCGAGACTTAAATGAGACGAAGGCAACAGGTAATTCCTGGAAAATATGACAAGATCTCAAAAACCTAAAAGAACTCATATTTTAAGGTTGACCAGATTACTTGTAAAAAATGCATGCTGTAGATTTAAATTAAAATACAGACATCTATGTAGCAAAAAAAATAGACATTAAGTTCTCAAATTATCATAAGGTCTCTTCTAAAACTTGTCACATCACACTGCAAGACTCAATGTACTTGTGCAACAAGCTACGCCATATAAGTTGGTCAACAAAAGGCAGAAAAACAATATTTTGATGCAGCCAAAATGCAACACAATTCAGCCTTTATAGACATTTTAGTGATCCTAGCTCATTAAAGAAGGAGCAATACATTAGACATGAGATTACTTGAACTTAAAATAAGGTATTAGTGCAGCTTATTTGGGTCCTTACTTTAGATCTAAATCTGTGGTACTGGGTAAGTAATAAACAGTGAGTTCCCTTGCAAATTTAAGAGAGAATTTTCTTTTGTTTCATTTGTTGGTTCCAGGGCGACCACCGGTGGCCTAAAGTTGGTATTAAGAAACTGATGTGCTGCTCCAAGATTTTCCAAGAGTTTTAACCAGGATCTTTAATTCAGAAGTTGCCCAGTCCACGTACTGATTAGCCATTGGACTGTTAAATACCAGTCCATACCGAGCAGTACTATGAGTATTTGAATCTACCAAGAATTATGAAGATGAAAAAGCTACATTGGCTCCTCTGGGTTACCATCTGATCCTCTTAGCGCCGCCTCTGTCTTCTCCTCCTTATCCTCCACTTTCTCCTCTGCTAATCCTCCTATACCTCCTCGTCCTAATCCACCTCCTCTTCTCCTTCTCCTCGTCCTCCCCTGCTTCCTCTCCTGTAGCTAAATGATATTAAGGAGTAAGTTTGCTTATTGTTTGTTATCAGTACTGTTAGTTTTATTTATTTTTGATAGTTGTCACAATTGTTTTTTTTTTTTTCTGTCCTTTCTCTCTTTCTCTCACCACTCTCTCAACCCTCCTATGCCACATCCCTTATGTCTCAATCCCCTCCTCTGCACCACCATGTCACCGCTTCCTCCTCATCTAGATCACCACCTCATCCTTCTAACGCCTTTTTGCCTTCTCCTTCATCTCTTATCCAGTGTTTTCTCCTCCTTTGCCTCCTCTTCCTCCTAATCTGCCATTGCCTCTTCTCCTTCTGCTTCTCCCCCTCCTCCTTCCCCTTCTCCTTCTCCCTCTTCTCTTCATCTCTTTCCTAATGGCATTGACCCATACCAAGAGTTGATACATTGATTTGTACTAGTCTAGCCACGAACCAGTATCAGCACTAGATGGAGATTTTAAACCTAGGTATTACCTATTTAGGAAAGGTATTTTCTTTCAATGTTTGACGTACTGTTTGAAACAGTACAAAATGGGTGTAACTTATTGGTCCACAAACTGACACTTATGTATGTTGACCAACCAGGACAGTAAGAAAAGGGTCAAGTATTGGCTGAGTGATATATTGACCGATATGGGTCAGTATCGATTGAAATTTGATCGATACCAACCCAAATCGGATCAAGTTTAACCCCAATGATCAAACTGACCATTGGGGCCTCTTTTGGGACTTTAAATCCTCTCATGCTCCTCTCTTTTGCTCACTCTTATTCTCACTCTTTCTCACACTCTCACATGTGATTAAAGTTCCTAATTGGTGATTAATGGTAATCAAGCTATTGATTAGGATAAAAGAGGGATTCAAACATAGGATCTAATGGAATTTTTATAAAGATTAAACATGATTAAGATCATTTTCTTGCGTTAGTCCTAATTAGGTCTATTGTCTTACATTTAGGCCCAAATTCAGGGTATTTAGGGTTAATCATGGCCTTATACATTTATTTATGCCTCAAATATATACTATTCTTAATTAAATATAATAAAAATATCATTAAATTAGGATAAAAACCTTAAACTTTTTTTTTGTGAATTTCTGGCTTTTTTTTTTTTCAGAAACTATCAGTATGTCAGTATTGACCGGTATATATTGGTTCACCCATGGACCTATGCCACCGGTTGACACGATACGATGGTCCTTCTCTCCTATACAATAGGTAGTGAAATCCTAAAAGTCCAAAACTGAGAATACTAACCACTTTTAGAAAAGAAACGTGGGAAAGAATATGTCTATATTAAAATCATCACTTTAAAATGGTCTATCGAAAGAATATGTTCATCACTGATGCCCATGAGCCCATCCAAGTAAATTTAATCTTGCTTGTTTATTATTTAGCTTCTTTTAACAAAAAGGTTATTAATGCAACCATGCATCTCAAACTCACAAGTGTTAGTACTAGCACAGTGTAACTACTTCCATCCAACAATATGTAATAGGCAACAATAGAAAGGAACCAATCAGTAGACAGATGATATATTGAAGTCAGCAAAAAAGATATATGGCACATGCTTCAATTTTTGTAGCCCCCAATGATCCAATATTTCCATTCATTACTAAAGCAATTGTATAACATGACATTACTTCAAAGTTCAAATTTCTACTGCACATTTCCATTCATTAATCTTTGGTTTCATTCATGAATAGAAGAATTGAATAGTAGTTAGTACCTTTTTGTTGATGATATTTTCATGTTGTAGCAGATGTATTCTTTGGCGTACTTCCTGAAGACTTTCCTCATGAATCTTTGGGTCTCCAATATGTGACCAAAATGTATCACAAAGACACAACCACTTCATGGGTTTCTCAACAGCTTTTCTATGCAAATCCTTAATTTTGTGTTGAAGTGAATATGCCAATTTCTGCAAAATATTAACTTCTATAAGAAAATGGTACAGAAAAATCTCAAAAACATTAAATAAGATGTACTAATCTTGACTCTAAGTCTGTGGCAATATCATAACTGCATTACTTTTTCTAACATTGTTAGAATGTAGCCTGACCCCCTCATACAGTGCAGAGCTGTGTAGAGAACTTTATGCGAGCAATAACTCAAATGTACTCATGATGTCTGACAAGCAATCTACTCTAATCAAAAGAAATTTTGAGCAAAAAATGATATGCAAGGTCAGAATTTTTTCTGGCAAAAAGAGGATTCAGAAAGGCTCATAGAAAATAAAATGTCCATGTAACAACAATCTTATCAGCAATAAGATCATAAGTAACATCTTATAGATGAAACCAGAAAGGTAGTTTAGTCATTAGAACAGATAGAATAACAAAAGAAAATACAAATAGATATGAAACAGAGACAAATGGTAGGAGCAAAATGCATCATATGTATATATAGTATGCAATGCAGAGCATAATAGGTAAGATTCAAAATTCTAGCATATTGAGTAATAGCTTACCAGTAGCTTTCTAATGCATTTCCCATCATGGACTATTTTGTATGATTGATATGTGAATGGATGATGCTTGGAGAAGAAGTGGTCTACACAGCATCCATAAGCCTTGTGTTCAATACAAAGTGGAACTCCTCTAACTAGCACAGTGAATTGGTCAGGCCGCTGCCTGTTGTTATCAATATGTTGAAGTCGAAGAAATAGTATCACCTTATATTCCTAGTTATGGAATCATGAAACAGAACATTAACACAACTACACAGTAGTCCTCTACTTAAAACAATCATAAATTAGACCAAAGTAACACCAAATAACTTATATAAGCAATTCTAGCTACCACAACAATATTGAAATCATCACCACAATCATCCCTCATTCAGAAGAATATAGTCTTGAACTACATTAAAGGCACACCAATAAGTATAAAGTGATATAACATGACATTGATTCTCTTGAATTATGCTTGAGCTCTGAGTCCTCTGACACAAGTAAAGTTAAATAGAAGGGGCTTCAATGAATTGTGAATGGGACGCTGGGGTATTGACCTTCATTATATACAAAGAGAAGTGATCAATTATGTTCAAGGATGGGCAAGGAAAAAGCAGATACAGCTTTTGTTTGGAAAGCTCAGTTTCATATGCAATTAAATTGTTATACACAGCTCACCACATCAGATCTAAGAACCTATCACTCATCAACAGAGAGACTGCAAAATAATTCATATGCAAGAAACATATAGGACACCAATGGATTTTCCCCCCCCCCCATTATTAGAACAAAGTATACAAGGGAATAGCAAGTGTGACATGATTGCTATGGATGCTTGCCAATGCTTATGAACAGGTTAATATCAGATCATCCCCAGCAAAGATGGAAATATTATTTTTCATCCACAGTGAAATGAAAAGTTATCATACTTTCTAGGTAATACAAATTAAGCCAAGATCGCTCATTTCTTTTCTAGCATTTAATGCAGCCTTATTTTTCTGTCCAAGACCATATCAGTCATTAGCTGGATCAATACAGGTTTAATGTTGTACCACACAGGATGCTAACATACGGGTCGGCACAGATCGAACAGAAAGAGGGATAAAAGAGGTGGGAGGAGGAAGGGCAGAGGAAAAGGAGGAAGAGAAGGTGGCAGAACAGAAGTGGTGGAGCAGCAGCAGGATGAAGAGGAGGCATATAAGAAGAGGATGTCTTAGGCCCTTAACATAGCACAGTGGATGCCGAGGTGACATGATGAGGCAGTGGAAGGAGAGGAGGGAAGAGTGAAATCATCAAGAGGAAAATAGGGAGAGAGAGGATCAATGGAAGGAAAAAAAAGAAAAAAAAAAAGAGGACTAGTTGTCATCAAAAACTTAAAAGAAGGATGTGAATATCAGTGTTAAGACTTCCTATCCAGTACCCCTGAATGTCAAGGGTGGTTTATTAAGGGTTACTAGACAATAACCCTTGTTTCTTACTGGACTATGTCTGTGTTATGTTTTTTAGTTGAACTGGTAAATATTAATCAGTGCAGACTCATCCAACTGGTTTTTAAATCTTTTCTTCGACCTATTGTTGTCATGAGCATATGCTGTTTTAACTTCAAAGTTCAAGGTATGCTCTCTTCACGCTAATTGTTTATCTGTGTTTTCTGTTTTTGTATTGAGAAGTGTATGTAAATTGGACTAATCACCCATTACATATATGGTGAAACTCATATAACAACTTATTCACCTGCTACCTAAACAACACTTATGGATTCTTTATGGATTAGTGAAAATCATGAACAAACACAAAGAACTCAAATCAATGACTAGGTTGTTTTGGCTTTGGCAATAGTTTTACGGTAAAAAGCATAAAGCCTAAAGTGTCCACACTTGAACATCATAATGAAATTAATAACATGAAAATGTTGCACACTACAACTATAAATCTCCTGGTTTCAAATGAAACCTGTTCATTCCCACATCAAATCCAAATGTTTAATTAGTCTAATGTCTATGTTTAGAGTGAAGCTTAAATCATTCCCATATCAGATCCAAACCATATATCCATGTAGTTCATGTGTTTCCCCATAGTACCATTCATGGTCCACCTTATTGGTTCGTATAGGTGTACCGAAAGGCTATCAGTACAGTATTTATTGATATATCCACACATGGTACGGTGGGATGTACCGACAAACCGATATATACCACCCATACCAGTCTCCTATTAGATCGATATGTACCGCCCATACTGGTTAATATGTCACAGTACGGTGTACCTGAGTACCATTTCTCTGCTAATAAAGAATGTGTGAGTTCTCCTATTATCTATGATAGGTTTTTCTTGTAACATTTGTTCCCCTCCCACGAGAGCAAGTGAAAGGTGCCGGATATCTTGGTTGATTAAGCATGTGAAATTTTAGAATATAACTATGTCGTTAACAGTGTAACTTAGTCAATAAAATCTTTATACAATACTCAATTCAGACAATTATCCAAGTTTCTATTCCAATTGTTCAATATCTTAGTTCAGAAAATGGTTGTGAAATCTATTCAATTTATTCTCTTATTGTTCTGGATAATTGACTAAATACTAGTTAAACATTAAAAGATACTACGGATGATTGGGAATTAATAATGAGATGAATATATAAATACAAAATTGA
This sequence comes from Musa acuminata AAA Group, assembly GCF_036884655.1. Lineage (NCBI taxonomy): Eukaryota > Viridiplantae > Streptophyta > Magnoliopsida > Zingiberales > Musaceae > Musa > Musa acuminata. The sequence goes on from NC_088337.1 coordinate 25,512,839, forward strand.
AACGTGACCAACTAATCTTTTTTGTTTTTGACAACCACTTATTGAATTTGTACATGTAACGTGGTCATATAGTGTTTGTTTAGGATAATGTGAACCAACAATTTCTCGATAAGAACAAATGAAGAATCAAGGTATGAACTTAGAAAAGGTAGAAAATCAAATATAGACATTTCTGATTTATGATCTTATACCCTACATGGAGAATATACTGCTAGTCATAAGTATCCTACAAGCGAATCACGTGAGTGATGACACGTGTGACTTGATACGCAATCTTTTTGCTTATTATTATTATTATTTGATATTTTATCATTTTATATTGTCTGTTGTATGAATATATTATTATATTCATGGATCTGTGTAATGGAAATCAGATCATGATAAGATCATGATATTGAGACCGGTTCGCCTTTAAACATGGATCCTAAATAATCTTGATAATAAGTTACTCGAGAAGGACATCGAGATAACCAGACAGACTGGTGTGTTGTATACCTGTCCATATAATGGATGCAGCTGATCTCATAGCTGCTCATGTGGGGACAATAGGGATATAATGCAGGTGCTCATTAGAGAATGAGTTCACTGATTGATCCGCTCATGGAATGTTGGATGGTTGATGATGCCTTATTATCAAACAGCGATTCCGTCGTCCCAATGGTGTATCTGGTCCTTAGACTTGAGACACCAGGGATGTCCTGTATGAGTACTCCACTCTTTGATACCGGACTTATAGGTCTGGAGGTTCCAGATCTAGCACAGCCGGTCATTGGGAGTGGTAGCTAACCTTACAAGGGCTATTGAGTGTCGATAGAGGATCATCCGCTCTCGATGTCATGAGAGGAATATCCCATGTGTTTTTGCTCAGACAAATCCCTGGTCAGGGTCATTCGGATTGAGAGAGAAAGAGTTCTCTGGGAGAATCCAATTAAAGTGAGACTCGTGAAGAAACTATATGGGCCTGACAGCACCATGTCCGGTATACGGTCTCTAAGATATTAGATAAATGAGGGACTAGAGGTACACAGTAACTGAGGATAAATATGTCCAAAGGATTGAATTCTCATGTACCGTCTGGGGACTGCAACATAGTGGTCTAGTACGTCTACAGTCGATGAGTCGAGTTAATTATTATGGAGATAGTAATTCATTAGAGCCGGAAGGAATTTTGACAGGTATGACTTACGGCCAACTCAATATTGGGCCTAGAGGGTCCCACACATATGGTAGGCGTTGCGACGAGTAGAGGTTCGGATATGAGATTTGTTGGAGCCCTTATCTTATTAGATATCTAATAAGCTCCTGAATTGTTGGATCTTATGGATGAGATCCAATAAGAGCTAATAAGAGATTATTGGATAGAGACCCACTAATCTAAGAGGCTTGGGTAGTTGGATGAAGATCCAGTACCCAATATGGTAGGATCCATTACGATTAAGTTGACAAGGGATCTCTATAAATAGGAAGGAATCAAAGACCCATAGGCTAGAGGTTCTTTTTAGTTGCCTCCTCATATTCTCCTCTCTCCCTCTCCTCATATTGCAGCCCCTATTTGGGGCGTGTGGACAGCAAGAAAAGACAGCCCCTTCTTGATTGCATAGTGCACGCGAGGAAGAGTTTTGGACAGCGATTTGATTAGCATTTTCGTAGCTCATGCCGTGTGGATCACCGTTAGAGAGGAGGATATTTGACCTGCTTCATCCTCTCCCACAGATCTACAGGTTTTCAGGGATATACGATCTCCCTAGGTAATTCTCTTACGCACAATTTTTCGGTTTCGCGGGTTTTTGCGCACTAACTTTTGCATAACGATGAAGCCTTCTTTTCTGCGAGAACTCTGGGTTTGTTTTTTTGTTCTTCCGCTGTGCATATGATGTCGCCCCAGATTTCTCAACATATACACCACTTGTATAAAAAAAACGAAGAACCTACAGGTGATAATGCCTCAAGTTAAAACAATTTCAAAGCTCATTGTTGTTGCATTAGGAGGCCAAAAAGGAATAAATGGCCGAAATAATAAAATCTCAATAAATTCAACTATTTCACAAGATCTACATACATCAAAACTTTTGCTTACAGCCATGAACAATCGTTTCGCCTAGACCAATAAGAAATAAATGGTATGTAACGGTCTAATCGTGCACCAATGCACGGACCACCCCTATTCGTATTCACCTCCTAATTGTCACGAACGATCATCGCGCACCCGCAACAACTCCATTCAACGATGAACTCATCTACATGTACAGTTGCTTGGCAGCAAGTTTTAGCTTGGTTTTAAGTCCTTTTGCTTGTAAAAATGTAAGTTCGAACAAGTTGCAACGCTACAGTGCGACCGCTCACCGAACCGAGCAAAACAGCCCCAAAACAGCCCAAAACAGCTCCGTTTTTACGTGCCACGGGTTGTTTTCTGTAGCTCGCTGCTGCACGCGAAACATCAACCATCTCAGCACCCTGGAACCACCCGAGTGGCACCATGGGGGATGGGGCTTCTATATAGTGTCGGGCGTTGAACAACCTTTTGCAAGTTCGCACGTTACCTTGATGGGAACTTGTTGTTGCGCCCGGCACTCGGTGAGCAGCTTTTTGTAGACTTGCAGTTGTTCGTTCAACCCTCTAAAGTCCTTGTTTTCCTCCTCTCCCTCTTTTCTCTTGTGCACGCAAGGTGCTCGCTGAATTGCTTGTAAAGCTTTCCCTTTTCGCGAGGCGTCGGGACTTGTCCGTTGCTCGTTCTTCGAACAAATCAACTTTCTCTTTTACAGGTCCTTCGGGACCTGCGAGGGGTTGCAAGTGGGTTGATCTTTGCAGACACAAATCGCAAGGGCGAAGCGCGACTTAGGCAATGCAAGCTAAGTTCACGTCTTTGCCGCAATGGTGCCTCGTGACTTAGGAAACGCAAGCTAAGTTCGCGTCTTTGCCGCAAGGGTGCCTCGTGACTTAGGAAACGCAAGCTAAGTTCGCGTCTTTACCGCAATGGTGCCTCACGACTTGGGCAATTCCAGCTAAGTCCGTGACATTGTGGTATCAGAGCGGACAAGCACTTCGAGCGAGCAGCGAAGGAACTTCGCAACTTCGACATGGCAAAGCATCGTGGCTAATCAAGCAAGACAGGGCAAGCCAGAACCTTGCCCCAAGCAGCCGCAGGTGGGCAGAAAGTGCACACTTGCGCTCATGTTGTTGGAGCCGCTCAAGAGGAGCGCGGCAGCGAACATGATGAGCGAGAAGTTGGCTACTCTCCGCGAGCGGAGGAATCGTAATCTGGAGCGCCAACGGAAAAAAAAGAGTCACAAGGAGAGACTCATAACGACGGAAACCCGCTTGGATATTCTTAAAGCGAGCTTGGAGGAACTCTACCATGGCCAACGAAGGCATGTTGGGGTAGAGAGCTCGCAAGAAGAAGCAGAGTCTAGGATCGACAAGGTTGAGGCCTTAGTCGACCGATTATCAAATGACACCAAAGACTCCGTGCAACACCTACAGGAAGTTATGACGGAACTCACTTTAAGGGTGACCATGCTCACAAGAGCACTAAATGCGGGAGGAAGCAACACCCGCGTTGCGCCGCCACAAAACTTGAGGGCACCTGAGCCTCATGTTTATGGAGGGGCCAGAGATGCCAAAGAGCTCGAGAATTTCCTGTTCGACATGGAACAATACTTTCGAGCTACGAAGCCTAATTCTGAAGAAACCAAAGTTTATATAGCAACAATGTATCTGAACGGAGATGCAAAACTTTGGTGGCGAACCTGTTAGGAGGAGATCCAACAAGGTCGGTGTCGAATTGACACATAGGAGGACTTGAAGCGGGAGTTGAGAACTCAGTTCCTACTGGAGAACACAGAGTTCGTCGCAAGAAGGAAGTTGAGACAACTCCGCCAGAGTACTTCCATTCGAGACTACATGAACCAATTTTCTGCGCTATGCTGGACATACAGGATATGTCCGAGAAGGATAAGCTGTTCAGCTTCCTCGATGGTTTGAAGCCATGGGCTCAACAAGAACTACATCGAAGGAATGTCGCCGATGTGATCGGGGCAATTGCTGCCGCAGAAAGGCTCACTGACTTTGTTTCCTCTGAAGACCCGGGAAGAAGGAAACAACCTTTAGGCAATCGCCCTCCAAAATATTCTCGAGGGAAGGAGCTCGGGGACGAACAAAGGAAGAAGACTTCCCACAAAGAGCCAAGCCTGAAGGGCAAGGCCCCGAAACCTGACGGATGCTTCTTGTACGGAGGGCCGCACATGGTGAGGGAGTGCCCACAAAAACAGGCACTCAATGCTTAACAGCTTCCATCCACCCCCCCCAGATCGGACAAAGGCAAGGTTGTCGCTCTTAGTTCGAGTAGTTCTGAATCCAGCAGCGATGGTGAGGAGTCGCAAGGACCCGGGATGGGAGCAATGCATTTGTTAAACACCATGCGGGGTCAAGTGGGGGAGAACACGAAGACAAGGCTACAAAAAGCAGGAAGTGGTGAGCTGATGTACGTAGACATCAAGCTCAATGGCCAAACGACCCGTGTAATGGTGGACACGGGCGCCACCCACAACTTTATTACCGATCGAGAAGCAAAGCGACTTAGGCTGATCTTGGAGAAGAGCCCAAGTCGAATGAAGGCGGTGAACTCGGAGGCCAAGCAAATCTCCGGGTTAGCAAAGGGAGTTCCCATCAAGATCGGAACATGGAGCGGGAACACAAACATGATGGCGGTGCCACTAGATGACTTCCAAGTGATTCTTGGAATTGAATTTATACACGCGACGAAGTTGGTGCCAATGTCGTTCCTTAACTCCCTATGTGTGATGGGAGGTGACGACCCCTGTGTGGTTCCCGTCTCTCCGAGAGGAGCCAGGGAACCCTAACATATATTGGCATTACAAATGAAGAAATAGGTACGAAAACGTGAATTAACATTCGTGGCTGCTATGAAGCTAGAGCCACTCAATGAGAAGGTCATTCATGAACCTGCTGTGGTGGCGAACGTCCTAAAAGAGTTCACTGACGTTATGCTACCCGAGTTGCCGAAGACACTTTTGTCATGCAGAAGCGTGGATCACAACATTGAGCTGGAGCCAGGAGTGAAGCCTCCAGCGAGACCACCCTACCGCATGCCCCCGCTAGAGTTGGCAGAACTCAAAAAGCAGTTAGGTGAACTGCTAAGCGGTGGTCTTATCCGTAGTTTTAAAGCAAGAAGCGTGGATCACAACATTGAGCTGGAGCCAGGAGTGAAGCCTCCAGCGAGACCACCCTACCGTATGCCCCCGCCAGAGTTGGCAGAACTCAAAAAGCAATTAGGTGAACTGCTAAGCGGTGATCTTATCCGCAGTTTTAAAGCACAATTTGGAGCTCCAGTTCTCTTCCAGAAGAAACAAGATGGGAGCCTTCGACTATGCGTCGATTACCAAGCCCTCAACAAAGTGACGGTAAAGAACAAGTATCCCATCCCGCTCATCACGGACTTGTTCGACCAGTTGGGCAAAGCCAAGTATTTCTCAAAACTCGACCTTCGGTCGGGGTATTGGCAGGTGCGCATGGCTGAAGGCGACGAAGCGAAGACTACCTGCATGACCAAGTATGGAGCGTTTGAGTTCTTGGTGATGCCTTTCAGCTTAACCAACGCTTCGGCCATGTTTTGCACTCTCATGAACCAGCTATTCAAGGAGTATTTTGATAAGTTCGTAGTCGTCTACTTAGACGATATCGTCGTCTACATTCAAACGCTCGAGGAGCATGTCAAGCACCTTCGGACAATTTTCGAGGTTCTCAGGGAGAACACTTTGTTCGTGAAAAGGAAGAAATGCTACTTTGCTAAACGGAGATCATATTCTTGGGGCATCGAATCAGTGATGGCTCCATTCGGATAGACAAATCGAAGGTGCAAGCGGTTGCGGAATGGCGAACTCCAAAGAAGGTGCCAGAGTTGAGATCCTTCGTTGGCTTCGTCAACTACTATCGATGCTTCATAGCGGGGTATTCGAAGTGTACAACTTCATTGACGGAGTTGCTGAAGAAGGAGCAGCCTTGGAGGTGGTCTGATAAATGTGAGATTGCATTCCAAGATCTAAAGGCTGCTGTATTGGAAGAACCGGTGCTCAAATTGCCAGACTATGGGGAGCCCTTCGAAGTCCATACAGATGCTTCAGACCTCACTATTGGGGGAGTACTCATGCAGGAGGGTCATCCGGTGGTCTATGAGAGCCGCAAACTCAACGAGACCGAGCGGCGATATCCGGTGCATGAGAAGGAGATGACCGCGGTGATCCACTGTCTACGAGTTTGGCGACACTACCTTCTTGGATCGCGATTTGTACTAAGGACAGACAACATCGCTTTGAGCTATTTCCAAACTCAGAAGAAACTCTCCCCAAAGCAGGCACGATGGCAAGACTTCCTGGCTGAGTTTGATATGGTAATGGAGTACAAGTCCGGAAAGGCGAATGTTGTGGCCGAGACATTAAGTCGGAAAGTGGAGCGTGTGAATGCTGTACAATTGGAGGGCAGAGGTGTTAGGACTCTAGCTTGGAGAGTCCTAATTGAGAGGGACATTCATGTAAAAATGTTAGGACTCTAGCTAGGAGAGTCCTAATTGAGAGGGACATTCTGTTAGGACTCTAGCTAGGAGAGTCCTAATTGTGAGGGGCATTCATGTAGGAGGTTTTTTCTTAGAGAAGAATTAGGAGTTGTAAGGGAATAGGAGTTGTAAGGGAATAGGAGTCTTGAGTACGAGTCATATTAGGAGTTGGTTAGAAGTAAGAGTCTTAAGTAGGAGTTAGGGTTTAGAAGCCCTATAAATAGCCATGTATTCCTTCTCTTTTCATAAGCAATAGATAAATCTTTTATGCAGCCTTTGAGCAACAACTTGGAGGGAGGAACTCCTATAGAGTTCCAAGGAGGCCGATCCCCTAAAGAGATCAACCCCAAGTTTAGAATCTGCAAGGGTTCTAACACCTGGTATCAGAGCAGCGTTCTTGGCGTCTCGCTGCCCTTCCACAGCCATCCATCAACCCTCCACAACCATCCAAAGCAATTCCCACAATTGCTTAAAAGATCGTCCCCGAATTCCGCCATCATCTCCGCCACCGCGGATCATCCTTTGATCTCCCCGTGAATTGCAACAGGTTCTGGTTTCCTACCTTACTGCTGCTGCAATTTAGTTATCCTTATTCGAAAATAAAAATAAAAAAAAAAATCGTTCTTATATTGCTGCATAAACTTTGTCACAAAGTTTTCATCTCTACGATGAAAGATACATTGCAGAATTCCAGCCGCATAGCACAATCTGTTTGATCTTGTTACTGTGCTTTTTCTATCCAAATTTCTACGAAATTTTTATGACATCTTTGACACTTCCTAACAGTGGATTTCCCTTTAGTTTCATCAAAAAATTCTCAGTATAAACTACTGATCTTTTATGTCCAATCTGCTGCACTTGAATTGCAGAATTCAAGCTGCATAGCACCATCTGTTTGATCTTGCTACTGTGCTTTTTCTATCCAAATTTCTACGAAATTTTTATGACATCTTTGACACTTCCTAACAGTAGATTTCCCTTTGGTTTCATCGAAAAATTCTCAATATAAACTACTGATCTTTTATGTCCAATCTGCTGCACTTGAAAATCTATGCTGCAGAAAATTTCAGCTGCATATCGTTGCCTTAACCCATCTATTTGCAATCTTTTTTGAATGAAATTTCTTATAGACTTCATATATCATCTTGGCTTCCATCTAAGATTGATCTATTAAGAAATTCATCTCTAAAAACGATTTTATGTTGCTGCAAATTTTCATCGTAACCCGCTGAAATTTTTCGACGATAATTCTGCAATTGCAACTTGCACCAATTTCTTTACTGTTATACTGCCGAAATTTTCTTTATTAAATTAGATATCCTTGCTGTCATATAAACTGTGATTTTTCTATCAATTCCCTCCTCAATTCTCTCAAGTTTTTGGTGGAAATTACGTCGATAAACTGTTGTTTCTTCGACGACAATTCTACTCTTACAAGACAGCACATACTTGCTGCAACTTCCACGGATTTCTGTTAAACCTTTGCTACCATCTACCACAGATCCAAAACTTTCATCCACAACCCTAAAACTCTACCAAACCACACCCTCAAACTGCACCCAAAACAGCCACAAAACAAGCCTAAACCGCAGCCTACATCCACCAATCCACCAACACTTTCGACCATCACTTCTCTCAACCTATACATGCCTTTAACCCAACAGCAAAAGAGAGATCTTAACATCACTGATTTGGGGCCATATACTATGGCATCTAAGGAGGCAATCAATGCTAAATTCGAAGCCTTGGAGGCGCGAATGGAGGATAAGATTCGGACGCTCTTTACCGAACTCAGATTGGGCCGACCACTAAGCCCGAAGAAATCATATCAAGGAGAGAGCTTTGCCCAATCACACCAAGCCCGAAGAGATGACTTCCAAGGGAGGGTAGGCTCTATGACCAACCCCAACTATCCATGCATGAGAGTGGACTTCCCTAGATGGGAAGAAGGAGACCCGATTGGTTGGATCTCGCGCGCGGAGCGATATTTTCGGTACCACAAAACCGCGGATGTATCTATGGTGAAAATTGCAGCTATACATCTTGAAGGGGATGCTATACAGTGGTTTGACTGGTTTGAACATACTTATGGAGTCCTTTCATGGCGACAATTCAAAGAAGGACTGCTGATTCGCTTCAGACCAACCGATTACGAGAATATTGACGAACAACTAGCAAAGATCCAACAAACCTCCACCATTCAGGAGTACCAAACCAGGTTTGAAAGGTTATCTAATCAAACGCATGATTGGTCTCAAAAACAGCTATTGTGGACCTTCATTGAGGGCTTGAAGCCGGAGATCCGAGGAGAAGTTAAAGCGCGACAACCGTATACGCTTATGGCAGCCATCTCTTTCGCACGACATCAAGAGGAGCAATTGAACCATGAAGCTCGGAGGACTAGGGTCTCTCCTCAACCAGTAATATTGAAGCCCTTAGCCCCCCCTACTGTCGACCAAGTCCCTACACTAAAGAGGTTACCAAGAGAAGAGCTTCGGGAGCGATATGCGAAGGGGTTATGTTGGCATTGTGACGAGCTGTGGAGCCGTAAGCATCGCTGTAGTAAAGGGGGACTTCTTATGATTGAACCGATAGAAGAAGAGGTCATTGAACATCCAAAAGAGAGCCTTAAACATGAAGAAGAAGATGCAGAAGAAGAGCCACAACCGACCGAAGTTACGGTACATACACTAGCTAGCTACTCAAACCCGCAAACGATGAAAATTGGAGGCATTCTCAAACAACAACCAATCACTGTTCTCATCGACACAGGCAGTACTACTAACTTCCTAAATAGTAAGCTTGCTGTTCGGATATCATTACCTATCGAGAATCGCTGCAGGTTTGATGTTAAGGTCACCGACGGACGGATTTTGAATTGTGATCATAGGCGCTTGCAGGAGAAACTATTGCTGCAGAACCAAGAGATAATTGCAGATTTCTTCCTTCTCCCTCTTAACAATCATGAGGCCATGCTCAGAATTAAATGGTTGACGACATTAGGTGATATTTCTTGGAATTTTATGAAACTAATTATGAAATTTTACAGTAAGGAGAAACATGTGACATTGCACGGGAAACGTGGGGGCGACATAACAACGATTTGCACACAACAAATGGAGAATGTTTTGCATAAAGTATGCAGCAGCTTTTTGGTACAACTTGAGCAGCAAACTAAGGGAGAGCCAACAGAATTTGAAGATCCAAATCTACTTCCTTTGCTTGTTGAATTTTCAAATATATTTGACGAACCGCGCAACCTACCTCTTACCTGTCGGCATGATCATTGTATAATGATTCTTCCAGGCAAATCTTCAGCAAATGCTCAGCCATATCAGTATCCACATCTCCAGAAGGATGAAATAGAAAGGATTATAAAAGAGATGCTCGAAACAGGAGTTATTCGGCCAAGTTGCAACCTCTACTCTTCGCCGGTGCTACTTGTACACAAGAAGGACGAAACAAGGCGAATATGTGTTGATTACCGAGCTCTCAATGGCATAATCATCAAGGACAAATACTTTATTCCAATAGTAGATGAATTGCTAGATGAAAGGGAGCACAAATCTTTACAAAGCTGGACCTTTGATCCGGGTATCATCAAATACGAGCATGCGAAGAAGACATACGGAAAACCACCTTTTGAACACACAACAACCACGAATTTTTGCTTTCTTCAACAAAAGGTGGAATATCTTGGGCATATCATATCAGAGGAAGGTGTGGCAGTGGACCCCTTCAAAATTGGAGCAATGCAAAACTGGCCGACCTCGAGAAACATAAAATTGCTACATGGCTTTCTGGGTTTAACAGGCTACTACCGCAAGTTCGTGAAAAACTATGGAAAGATCAGTGCACCACTTACTTCCTTACTAGAAAAAGATGTCTTCCAATGGTTGGACAGAGCCTCCGCTGCCTTCGACAAACTTAAGGCACCCATGACGACGACGCCGGTGCTAACACTACCAGATTTCAACCGACCCTTCATTATTGAGGCCGACACATCTGGAGTCAGAATTGGAGCCATTCTCATGCAAGATGGTCGACCACTCGCATACACTAGCAAGGCATTATCTCCCTCCGATCAAAATATGTCAACATATGATAAGGAGATGCTCGCCATTGTGCGCGCAGCAACGAGGTGGAGATTGTACTTGATCAGGCGATACTTTCAAATCAAGACCGACCATAAAAGCCTAAAATATCTCTTGGAGCAGAAGATATCTTCCCCCGAGCAGCAAAAATGGGTAACAAAACTTCTTGGATTTGATTTTGAAATAACTTACAAAAAGGGGAAAGAGAATGTTCTTGCAGATGCGCTTTCGCAACTACCCGAGCAAGTTGAAGTTTCGACCGTTTCACTTCCGACCAGCGACTTCCTTGAGGATATTAAGATGGAATGGCAGGAAGATTCAGATACTAGTAAGATTATAAAAAAATTGGAGGAAGCACCAAGCCCCATGGCTCATTACAATTGGGACTCAAAAGAATTACACTATAAGGGACGCATTGTGCTTGTGAAAAATTCTACTTGCATCTTCAATAACAGATTTTGGACAAAGTTATTCTATATGCAGGGTACTAAATTGAAAAGGAGTACGACATATCACCCACAAACCAACAGCCAACCGAAAGTTTTAAACAAGTGCTTGGAGACAGCCCAAAGCCACCCACCAAATATGACTACCCAAAGAGAACTCTAGACCCAACCAAGTGCCATTATTGATCGACGGATCGTGACTCGACAACGATGACCCACTAATGAAGTGCTAATACAGTGGGCGAACCTACCAAAAGAAGATGCCACTTGGGAGAACTATGACGACTTGAAGATCAAATTCCCAGAATTCATGAATCATCAGCCTAGAGGACAAGGCTGATTTGAAGAGGGCGGGTCTGTTAGGACTCTAGCTTGGAGAGTCCTAATTGAGAGGGACATTCATGTAAAAATGTTAGGACTCTAGCTAGGAGAGTCCTAATTGAGAGGGACATTCTGTTAGGACTCTAGCTAGGAGAGTCCTAATTGTGAGGGGCATTCATGTATGAGGTTTTTTCTTAGAGAAGAATTAGGAGTTGTAAGGGAATAGGAGTCTTGAGTACGAGTCCTATTAGGAGTTGGTTAGAAGTAAGAGTCTTAAGTAGGAGTTAGGGTTTAGAAGCCCTATAAATAGCCATGTATTCCTTCTCTTTTCATAAGCAATAGATAAATCTTTTATGCAGCCTTTGAGCAACAACTTGGAGGGAGGAACCCCTATAGAGTTCCAAGGAGGCCGATCCCCTAAAGAGATCAACCCCAAGTTTAGAATCTACAAGGGTTCTAACAAGAGGCCAAGCAAGTCAGTTGCACTTCAACTTCCTTTCCAGGATCAGGGATGGACTGTACAGTGATCCCTAGGTAGAAGCCCTGATACAGCTCATTAAAGAAGGCAAGGCACGACGGTTTTGGGTCCAAGAGGGACTCGTTTACACCAAAGGGTATAGGGTTTATGTTCCTCGAGTGGACAATCTGAGACGTGAACTCTTAAGAGAGTGTCACGATTCCCTTTGGGCTGGACACCCAGGCATTCATAGAACCTTGGCTCTCGTAGAGAGGGCCTTCTATTGGCCGAAGATGGGGACTGATGTGGAGGAATATGTTCGAACGTGCCTCACTTGCCAACAAGACAAGGTGGAGCAACGAAATCCGGTAGGACTTTTGGAGTCGTTGCCCGTATCAGAAAGGCCATGGGAGAACATTTCCTTCGACTTCATATCAAGCTTGCCTGTAGTAGGGAGACTCGGATCGATACTCGTGGTGGTCAATCAATTTTCAAAGTATGCAACTTTCATTGCTGCTCCCCTACACTGTTCAGCAGAGGAGGTGGCCAAGCTGATGATGAAGGATGTGGTGAAGTATTGGGGAGTCTCGCACAATATCATCAGTGATCGAGACGCTCGGTTCCTGGGACGATTCTAGACCAAGCTATTCAAATTGTTGGGGTCTAAGTTATACTTCTCCACAAGCCTCCACCCCCAGACGGATGGCCAAACCGAAAGGATATACTCGCTCCTAGAGCAATATCTTCGGCACTACATGAGTGCCAACCAACGAGATTGGGTGAAGTTGTTGGACATTGCCCAATTCTCCTACAACTTGCAGTGGAGCTCTACGTCCAACAAGAGTCCCTTCGAGATCATTACAGGACAACAACCGTCAACTCCTCACACCATGGCAATCGGGTATACTGGGAGTAGTCCGTCAGCCAACCACTTCGCAAAGGAGTGGCACCGAAATACAGATATTGCGCGGGCTTACTCGGAGAATGCGGTAAAAAGGATGAATAAGTGGGCAGACTTGGGAAGGCGACCGTAAGAGTTCAAGGTCGGCGATTTGGTGTTGGTAAAGCTCCAACCAGCATCACTCCAATTCTTTAGGAACAAAGTACACAAAGGATTAGTGCGCAAGTATGAAGGGCCCTTCCCAATTATCAGCAGGGTGGGCAACGTCTCCTACAAGTTGCAGCTACCGGCGTGGTTCAAAATTCACAATGTTCTTCACGCCAGCAACCTAAAAGCCTATCACTCGGATCCGCAAGATGCTTCCCAAAGTGTTCCAACTCGGCTACCCCCCACCAGAGTCTCCTACGAGAAGCGAGTTAAAACTATTTTAGCGGATCGCAAGATAAAGCTACCAAATGGAGCTGAGCAGACCGAGTACTTGGTGAAGTGGCGAAAGCTTCCCCGAACTGAAACCAATTGGGAGCCCGAAGATGCCCTGCGACATGAAGAAACAATTATCAACAACTACCAACACGCGTCGACGAGGGCGTCGACAGTTTGAGTGGGGGAGAATGTCACGAACGGTCATCACGCACCCGCAACAACTTCGTTCAACGAACCATTCGTCGCTCTCATCTACATGTACAGCTGCTTGGCAGCATGTTTTGACTTGATTTTAAGTCCTTTTACTTGTAAAAATGTAAGTTCGAACAAGTTGCAGTGCTACAGTGCAATCGCTCACCGAACTAAGCAAAACAACCCCAAAACAACTCCGTTTTCGCGTGCCACGGGCTATTTTCTGCTGCTCGCTACTGCATGCGAAACGTCAGCCATCTCAGCACCCTGGAACCATCCGGGTGGCACCATGGGGAATGGGGCTTCGGTATAGTGTCGGGCGTTGAACAACCTTTCGCAAGTTCGCACGTTACCTTGACGGGAACTTGTTGTCGCGCCCGGCACTCGGTGAGCAGTCGTTTGTGGACTTGCAGTTGTTCGTTCAACCCTCTAAAGTCCATGTTTTCCTCCTCTCCCTCTTTTCTCTTGTGCACGCAAGGTGCTCGCTGAATTGCTTGTAAAGCCTCTCCTTTTTGCGAGACGTCGGGACTTGTTCGTCACTCGTTCTTCGAACTAATCAACTTTCTCTTTTATAGGTCCTTCGGGACCTAGGTTGCAAGTGGGTTGATCTTTGCAGACGCAAATCGCAAGGGCGAAGCGCGACTTAGGCAACGCAAACTAAGTTCACGTCTTTGCCGCAAGGGTGCCTTGCGACTTAGGAAACACAAGCTAAGTTCGCGTCTTTGCCGCAAGGGTGCCTCACGACTTAGACAATTCCAACTAAGTCCGTGACATAATGTCACCCGTTGTTACCCACTGTCTGCCACTCACCATGCACCACCGAGGAGTATGGTTCCTCCTCTTCCTCTTCATCTTCCTCTATTGCTTCCTCCTCTTCTCCCTCTTCCTCCACTACATCTTCTTCCTTTCCTTTCCCCTTCTTCCTCTTCCACCTGCTTCTTCCTCCTCCCCTCCTCTTCTTTCTTCCTCTTCCTTCTTCCTCCCTTTCCTCCTTTTCCTTCTTTTCCTTGACCAAGCCTCTCTCTTCTCCTTCTTCTTTCTCTTCGATACACTGATTCTTACCAATGTAGCATGTGTTGCTACACCAGTATCAACCGGTATGTACTGGTTTGATCAGGGAATACAGTTCCGGTACTTGAAACAACATTCCTTGGGTGATACAGAGAAGGTAGAAGGTCTGTTAGATATTCTCTTCAACGTTCAACCATTCACAATGAATTGTCTGCCAAGTCACTGTTGAAGGTGAAAGTTCGATTGCATACTCTCTTCAACCTTCAAGAATTCACTGTGTCACCCAAAGATGGCAGTAACACCCAAGAATTTATGTATTTACTTGTACATGTAGACTCTGCACTCTGACATACTTATATTTAAAATATTTAGAACAAGTTTTGAAGTGTGTCACCACTGCAAACATCTACAGATATGCAATATAAAATAGCATAATTAATGTTACTTTAACATATATATTATTGTTTTTCCTAATGATAGCCTAAAATATACTGCACCAAATCAATATATAGATCTATATTTGATACTTCAATTCTTGGTATCAATGTCCATAAAGAACCAAAAAAGGCCCACTTTTATCACTTTCAAATTATCATAAAAAACCCATAGAGAACTATAAAAGAATTATCATCAATCTCAATCCTATCCTCCGGTGACCTTTTCTCTGGTCCTCTGTAGACTATTCTGCATAACTGAATACTAAGACTCTATTGTGTATCATAATGTCCTAGCCGAAACTTGAAACTTTTGCTACACCTACTTATAGTTTAATAATTAACAGCTTGTAGCCTTAGTTAATGGATAATCATTAAAGAAGAACCCAGCTAGAAAAACTAAAATAAGAAAAGTACACTATGCACCCAAGAATGTTTTAGCTTCTGATTAACTTTATAAAATAAGACAAGGCTAACGATGATCCACTTTCAACAATGGAACAAGGTTTATGTAAGCAATATCTATTTTGCTTGGAGAAAAATATATGAGGATCCTTCCAGGTGATGATGTAAATGTTAGAAAGGCTACAAGTGAGAATAAAACTAAAAACGTGCAGCTTCTGTAAAGTAGTATGAACTTGTTGAACCTTACCATATACAGCAAGTACAGGATATAAAATGATATAAAGCATAGGCATGCAAAATGGATCCAAAGCCTGCAACAAAAAATATAAATACTAAGCTCAATGTGAAATTTTGAATTTGAATTATTGTATATGAACTAAGACGGAAGAAAAATGTCCGCGTGACAAGATGCATATAACATAATTAACCAATCAATAGGGAAATTGAAGAGTAAGGATGATCAATAAGAAATTCTTGCCTCATGTAAAAGAAGAAAAAATGTTGATATATATAGCAAAAGTCCAAAATATATTAATTTATGTTGATTAGGTACAGTGACCAATTTCTGTGAGACATTAAGTCCCAAAATCTCGTTGAATATTTTATCATACTAGTCAGTAAATAGAAGGTAACCCAAGATTTCAATAAAGAAGAAGACCAAAGAAAATGCCAAAATCTCTGTCAGAATATAAAAAGAAATTGATGATCATGCAAGAACAAAATAACAAGAACTAAAAAAGCTTCCTGGCAAAATGATAAAGGACATATTCCAAAATGAGGGGTTCTGAAATCAGTTTGACACTTTTTCATGCAAACAGAAAATTAGAACTACCAATTCAGTCTTTCTAAAATGTGTCTGACATATGAAGAAATGACTAGAAATGCTAATCCCAATTTCAGGAGAACTGAGAATACCAACTGTTGCTACAAATTGCACACACAAAAACAGCATGAGAAGTTATGAATTTTCTGATCATGAAAATTTAATAGTTGATGGTAGCAGGTGAAGTTCAATGCCATATAATATGACAATCCTTTCATGAAAGAAAGTCAATCAAATGAAGAAGACACTCATGTCAAAGTTTCTCACCAACAGGAAAAATTATGCTGTGGAAAGAAAAGGAAATAGTGACTTGGGCGGCAACCATTATCTCACAAAATTGCTAATCTGCTAGTGGCACATAAAACCCAAGCACAACCTTGCAATTATTTAGGCAAGCATCATGTTGATGCGTCTTCTATTCAGATGAACCTTTTTTTTTTCTGGCATTTAAATTTAACTAGTCTATGCATAAGTACAAAGAAAATAAGCTTTGGTAAATAAGTGTTTACCCATGTCAAAAATCCAACCCCATCCTTCCATAACAATGTGTCTTGGCACATGCCTGGATGTGATCAGCATGGAATCTTATCATGCCAACTGGACAGGACATGCTTGGACTGCAAAATACTAATCATTAATTCTTACCGTGTTTGGCGATGTTTGAGCCAACACACAATAATGTAACTCATACTAGGGCAGCCCAGTGCTAAATGCTCCAGCTGTTGTGGGATTTGAGGGTTAATTATGCAGTCCTACCTTCCTAATAAAGTGGTTGTTTCCACAACTTGACCCTAATACTTCACTTTTCATTAGACTGCCTAAAATAATTCTTGCATAACTGAAAACTTCAAATGCATGACAAATCAACATTTACAAACAACAACAAAGTCATTAAATCTCAACTATTTGGGTTTGGTTGCAAGCATCTTTTGTCACTATTGAGATCCATAAAAGATCATATGTTTAGTTAAGTTCAGAGTATATAAATCTTTTTTTTTATGATTTCTACTAGTCCTTCTACGTCTTCCTCTACCTCTCATCATAGCACTAACATTAATCATTTTAACTCTTCTAAGTACTGCCTTTATAGATCTTTTAAGCACATGTCCATACCATCTTAAATGATTATCTATCATTTTATCCTCTATCGAGGCGATACCTAGTGATTCACAAATAATTTTTTTTTTAATCTTTTCTTGTAACTCTATACATTCATCTCAACATTCTCTTTCAGTAATATAAACTTTTTATATATGTTGTTTCGTAACACCCAATACACAGGTCAACGTTTGCTAGACAAAATATAAAAAATAAAAAGGTAAGATTGAACAAGGTAATTAACCTAAGACTCGATATGTGCAAACATGATGATAATCAAGTGTTTTTATCAGGTATATTATCTCTTTACTCAAATTAATGTACTAAACAGTTACCATAGCAGTCAATGAAGACAGTTACAATTGTGCCATGTCACAATACAAATACAACAGCCACAAAAACCATTACTAGAAGTTAAGAACTACATTTAATCTAGAAGATGCATTTATAGGTATTCATCATGGCATTAAAATCAACCTATTCCCCTCAATATCTTCCATAGCTATCTGCATTGCAAATTTGATTTTAGCATCTTCAATTATTTAGTGATTAAGACAATCCTTGGGTGGGGCTATGTGCTGAGAAATTCTCAGATTTCTTCGTCCCAAAGAGTATGAACCAATGTTTTAGAATCCAGTTAGGCTGATATACACCAAGTTACCGGTTCGACCAAATACTAAAATTGAAATGCTAAAGCTCGATACATGATATATTAAGCTCGAATTTTTTTTCTTAATTCAATGATACCAAGCAGTACAGATCAGTATAGTACCCATCAAGGTTCTCAATTTCAATGTGTACCACCAGGTACGGGTAGTATGTATCGGTCCGAGAGGATATTGGTACGTGGACGGCCCTCTACAGGGTGGTACCAATGTTTTGACCTCGTATCATGAAATACGACGTCTGTACCGGGCGATAACAGTTGAAATCCGACCATTATTGAGACGTACCGATCAGTACGCTCCGGATTTCAACCGTTATCGAGGTGTACCAGTCGGTACGACCTAGATTTCGATTGTTACTGAGGCGTACCGGTTGGCACGCCTCGGTATTCTTGAACCGCTACCTACAAATATTTTTGGAAGTTTTTTTTTTTTTTTGGGCATATCGTTGGTACACCTGGCGTACCATTGGTATACCTCGATATGTACTGTATCGAGCAAGGCTCGGTACATTGGTACGAAACGAAATTGAGAACTTTGGCATCCACTACCCGGTATACCGATACCATACCTATCCAACAGATTATTAAAACTCTTATTGAACCGATATAAAAAACTTTGTACAAAAGTAGCAACGACTATACTTCTTATTCCATTTAGTAATATCTTCCATATACTGGCCACTTTAAGTCCTCATACAAAGCAAAACAGCTCTATGGACTTTAACAATGTATCCCACTTCATCTTAGAGGACGGACAACAGAAGGAAAAAAAGATGTAAGTTTTGATTCACTACTATCTTGGTAGAAAATGTGTGCAGAGTTCTCTGCCTGCTAGCCATAAAATTAATGTATGTTTCACTATTATTCTCCATGTTGTACGATCTTATAACACCAGGCACTGCAGTCGTTTGCAAATGAGAACTAAAGTTCACAAACCGATAATATGTACATATTGTAGTAGGATATACCAGATAGGCAGATACTGTAAAACAGCATACCATATATGTATGTACTAAAACACAATGAACCAATTAAATAACAGAAATAGCATTACCTGTTACAGCCTTTCCCAATATTAGAAATTGTAAAAGCATCCATTGAATATGAAAATTCACTTCGAGAATGGCCATCTTGACAAGTAAAGTTCACAGGTACAAGTATCAGCAACCCAATTATTGAGCAAACTGTGAAAAGTTTAGTTCTACAAAGTAAGAAAGATGATGTATTAGTGCAATGAATCATATAGATTAAAAAGCAATTCCACTATTTTAACAACATTGAATCCAAAAACATTTGGGAGTATAAAGGCATAAGATCATCCGAGACATAATTGCAAGAAGCCAAGAATATATACAGAAGCATGACATAGTCTAAGAAGATCCGAAACCTTCCACAACCCATTTTTAACTTTCAGAAACCACAATTTCACTATGGATTGTGAGAAAATGTTCCCTAAGTGCATTAAACCCCATATACAAGTAATCCATGTTACGAGACGCAAATCAATGATCTTGTCTGCTGCACTTTTCAGCTTCCAACAGGACATGCTATCTAGTGTCGAGTATGCATAACATTTGTTAACATTGGGTGGAAAGGTCATTTAAGAAATAGTTCAACTATATTGCACACCATACCTACTCTGCAACCAAGATATCCCCATCATGACCCTTCTCTCTTCACATGAAAGAACGATTGTGTTTGCCTACAGGTGTACCAAAACATCAGGCTCACCAACTGACCAACAGCCATTCGTTAATAATAATGTGACTGCTGCAGGCTCCTCAAGCTCCCAATCCTTCGAACCAACTGATATACTCTAGAGATATTTGAGTCTCTCCTAGAGTCAGAAGTCTTTTATTGAGACTAGATGGAGCAAATTACCCCCCTTTTCTTGGCTTTCTAGATTGTGTTAAAAAATGCAATGCTCCCCTCTGCTCTGTCCGTCACTAATCTGATGACAGAGTACAGCATATAGTCTTCAAATATCTTTTTACCACAAAATTTCTGCCACTTCCGATAACTGAATTGAATTATACTTTTAGTCATTATTCTGATTGGGCCCAAGGGGCTTGAATTACTAAAGAAACTATCGTTCACAAACAGTATGTCAGCAAGATTAGGGCCTTTGTTGCCACCTCTCTATGGTTGTTTGAATTGTAACAACTCCATATTTCACAATAGTGGAATCCAAATTTCAACATTAATTTGCAGTACCATTGATGTAAGCAACGAGCAAAACCAGCTACCCTTCATGTCTAAGGAGACACTGACAAAACCATTTCTGTTCATGACTACCTAGCTCTCACGAGTGTATATTTCATGATTGCTCTTTTGGTACAACTAACAACAATACTAGTACAAGTTATATTGTCTATGATTCCAACAACTACTGATGCAGCCTGTTGCTGCTAAAACAGGTATAACGCCCTGACAACTGAGATATGGGCTCCAGAGGACACTACAGGCAAGTTACAAGAACTCAGGAGCAAACGACAGGCGTCCTCAGCTGTGAACTGGACCCTCATTAGCTTCTGCATAACCTATCTTGGGCATGGCACATTCACTAAAGAAAGATAAACAGCAATGAGCATAGTACTGGTTACCCGAATTTGAAGAAGCGGAGGACGACGAGGGCGTCAAGGCCTTGGATGCGCAGGACCTCGTCCTCGGTGACGCGGAAGGCGCGGCTGATCCATGAGGCGGTGGGGCGGAGGCGGGCGAGGGAGAAGGCAGGATAGAGGGGAAGGGCCTCCCGGCGGGCTATTCGACGGGCGAAGTAGACGTTGGCGCTGCAGGGCTGTTTCTTGATGACGGAGAAGAGGGAGAGCACCACCAGCGCCAGCCCTATGTTCATCCCCGCCGACGCCAACAAGCTCGCCGCGTTCATCTCTTCCGATCAATCAATTTGCTAACCTTTCGCCTTCCCCTTCTATTTCGTGGAACCAAAAAAGAGCGATGTGTACGAATTAGTTTCTGTTTGTCAGTTAAATCGAGCAATAGGTTGTTCGAGTCTACACCTGACTAACACGTGGCAATCAATGGGATGTCGAATTGGTCGACGACTCCTAAGAAACCGCCACGTCGTATACTATGCTGTCGCGAAGGAAACGCTTCGCCTATTTAACCCTGAAACATCGGTCGCTTTTGCATGCGGCTTCCGCAACTTGTTATATTATTATAAAGATTTTAATAAAATGAATAGATTTTTAGCGCAACTTGTTATATTGTTATATAATAAAGATTTTATTATATATATATATATAAGGGGGAGCAACAGCAGAGAATCATCCCAGTATTTCTTGACGACTGACAAGCCACAATTCTTTATCAATATCTGATGCATAATAAACATAATGATTACAAAAGGACTCCTCTCTTGAGCAGACCTGAAAGCTAAAAATCATCTACAAAAGTACAGCTTTTGATCTACAAGAGAAATAGATCAAGAATAACCAAGAAAGGCACTGAGCTCGAACATTACATGTAATCGATTCTGAATCAATGAATCATAAGCCAAACACAACTTAGATCGCCCACGGATCATCCGGTGGGCAAGTCTGGCCGCGATGCATCACATTTAATTGTGTCGATGCAACTATATATATACATACATGCCGAGATGCAAAGCAAGCAAAGGCCAAACATGTTACAGGGGAGGAAGTTTTGGACGTAAATATGATCAAGTGTCTTCTGAAAATACTTTGTAAATGAAGTCGCGGAAGCGTTTGGAGTACTGCTTCGGATCAACAGCTGATATCGAGGTTGGATCATACTGAATGGACTTGTAAGCATGTTCGAGCTTTTTGCTGATATCGTAATCCTGCAGAATATCTATGATGCCAAAATACAGAATCACATCATAGAACTCGCCCGTTGGTTCCATAACTAGCAAGGATTCACCCTCATTCCTCACTATTTGTTCAACCCTTGCTGGCATATTTACGCCTAGTTTTGTTGAAGGCAATCTGCATTTTCACGACGATGAAAAGAATCCTGAAACCTTATTATGTACACAAAATGATCGACAAGTCCTCGCATCATACCGTATCAAATCCCAAAGAAACTCATCCATGTCTACTCTTGACAGGCGGAGGGTTGCATCGTTCGTATCGTCGACTTCAGAGGAAGCTGTCAGGAAAAAGAGGAGAAAGAAAGATGACATCGTTAGCATCAACTCATCAGTCACAGAGAAAGCTTTTGAGCACCAATTTGAGTTGGAGAATGACCATCAGTTGTCTCCTGCGAGGTCGATGCTTCTCTGAAATGTACTCCCACCAAAAGACTGTAATCCATTATCCTCTCCTGCTCCAGGAACTCGCAGTCTTTATCGACTTGCCTGCAGGAGGAGAGCGTAAGCTGGCTCAAAGAAATGGAAGACCAGGTGAATGGGAGGAATCAGCACACCAAGACATGAACACCTGTGGAATTCCTGAAACCAGGAGTTCTGCAGCCGGAAAATTAAGTTGAGATCGAGGTCCTTCAGGGTGGTGGTCTCGTCAATCTCCGCCTCGGGCTTGTCCGTCATGCGTCCATGGGAGGACCCTTTGAGGTCGAAGCGCTTATGAATAGGGTGCTCCGAGCAAAACAGGTTGCCCATTATGACGAACCGGACCTAATACATTTGGTTTGGCGAGGCATTAGAGGTTTGGCTTCACTGAGCTGACATCGAACTTGAAACCAACCTTTCTCTGGGCAGCCCCAGTTAGCTTTACGCAGTGCAGACCGAAGAACTTGGTGACCAGAGTGTTCTCAAAAGCTCGGAAATGGTTGTAGTAGGCTGGAAGCATCCGGAGAAGCACCTGCAACAAGCGTAGATAAGACAGACGTGCATTGCTGACACTCAGAATAGCAGAGCACGCACTCACTTTCACTTCCGACTTCTTCATCGTTTTTATCATGTATCGATCATCATTTGTGAGGTAAAAGAAGCTGCCACTCTTCCCCGGGGACGAGAGCTCGCGAAGGGCGTCGTTTCCGCAGATCGACATCATGTAGTCGGCTGGGTCAACCATGAATAGCTTGCGAAGCGTTCTGAACATCCATGTTCAAGAGGGGAAAGATGAGCTTGCTCACACATGAGCCGAAAGAGAAAGAGAGAAGCCATGGCAAGAGACCTGAAGACCAGTGGGCAGTAGTCCTTCCACTTGAACTCACAAGATTGGTGTGGGGGTGTTTGTTTCGTTCCTTCGGGAGGAAACCTCGTCCATATCTTCTCCTTTGGATCGAAGACTGACGTTTTCAGATCAAGTGTTTTGGGTTCAGGTAGCCTCCCTACTGCATGTCTGCCAACGACAGAGTCGTCATGATATGAAGACATCAAAGACGACAAGATTATGAGCTAAACAAATAGCAATAAAGCACTTCAGATCAAAGTACCTGACACCAAGCTGGAGATTGAGCATGAGTTCATAGTTCTTGTGCCCCTTTGAGATCGCCTCCCCCTGCTTCTTCATCTCCCTGGGCGTCCACTTTATCGGCTGCTGGATTCTCCCCACCGCCTTCGACTCCGCGTCGTCGAATCGAAGGCCACCAAGAATGTCATCCACCGACACCTCCGCTTCTCCCTCGATTCCGCCTTCGTTCTCGACGCCACAATCGGTAAGCTCGTCTGTGTCCCATACCCCGTTGTTGTTCCACGTACCGATGACAGTGTTTGCATGGCGATTTGAACATCTCGGCACACCCCCTGTCGAGACGACCTCCACCGAGGCTCTTCTCCTAGGCCGCGAATCTGTCGACTTGGAGAACCTCAAGGCTGCCTGCTTTTGCAGCAAGTCGGATCTGCCCGACCGGTTGACTGCCTTCTGCGGAGGAAGCGCGGATGCATTGTCGCCCGTGGAGACCTTGCAATCTCCGAGATCGACAGAGAAAACTCCATGAGGATCCCGGGCAGTGGGGGAAGATGCGGTCGGCGAAGGGTAGTAGACGCCCTTCTGCTGAAGGCTGCCGTTCTCCTTGCTCCAATGCCCGACGTAAACGCCTCCGTCGGCCCAACGGAAGCTCCCGTCACCCTTGGGGAGTCCATTCTCCCACCCTCCCTCGTACCGGTTGCCGTTCGCCCAGACGAGGGTTCCGTGGCCGTCAATGGCGCCCGCCCGCCACTGCCCGTCGTATTCGTTCCCGTTCTTCCAGACGTACCTTCCATGGCCATCTTGAACGCCGGAGCGCCACTCGCCGTCGTAGTAATCGCCGTTGGCGTAGGACTTCACCCCGTGGCCATGCTTAAGGTTCACGGACCAGGTGCCGCGGTAGGTGTCGCCCAAGGAGCCCGTGTACGTGCCAGAGCCTTCCATGAACCCCGACTTGAACTCCCCCTCGTAGGTGCCGCCGGAGGGCCACGAGAACGTGCCCTTCCCCATGGTCTTTCCGTGGTGCCACTCGCCCATGTACATGCAACCGTCGGTCCAGAGGTACTTGCCGGTGCCGTGGGGCAGGTTGCCGCACCATTGCCCAGAGTAGAAGTCTCCGTTAGCGAGGACGCGCTCGGCGTGGTAGATCTCCTCCTCGCTGTCCGCGGGCAAGAGGTCCGTCGGGGCGGTGGCAGCGGACGGGAGATCGCCGCATGACTCGGGGGTAGCGAGTGCGCCATCGGGGACGTCAGTGGGGAGAACCGACATAGGGTGGGAAGACAAGGTTGTGATGGCGGGTGGCTTGCCGCTGCTACTAGGGCTTGTGGTTGGTGGACTCCCGATCCTCGGGAAGTTGGTCATCCTGAAACATTCTCCAACTTCGCCTCTTCTTGTTCTTCTTCTTCTTCTCCTCCTCCTCTTCCTCCTCCGTCAATATGCTTTCCGCTAATTTGCCATCATTTTCCAGATTTGTTTGCTTAATCCTAATCTTTTCTTTTTCCACTTGAAGAAAAGATTATTACACAGAGTAGTAGAGGAGGAAATGCATGGGTTTGTGTCGCTTGAAGAGTAGGAGGTCTGGCTGGGGCTCCGGGTAGAGCTCTCAGACCAAACACATGGAAGGAGCGAAGAGGAGGAAGTCATATCCATCGTTCCTTAGTTTAAGGTGCTTTAGACGATGGTCAGAGGAAGGAGGGAGGGGAATTATTTGGGGAGAGGAGAGCGGATCCGAAGAAAGAGGTCGATGCATCGTAGCTCTTTGTTATCAAGTATTGGCAACAGATCGTGAGGTTTCAATGGGAGTGCAGATGCACGTAATGGAATATACATAATTGTAAATAAAATAAAAATTAATAAAAATATAATGGAATTATGGATGAGAGTACTATCAATTTAAGCTAATTTTGACGAAATATATGTGTTATGCAACGCATAACAATGACAAGGACAACTTCATAAACGGGGAAAGAGAGGATTAAAAATCAGAATATGGGTGTTACAATGGGTATAACATCATCAAACAAAACCTTTTATGGAAAACATAAGCAAAAGAAAAAAATACCAAAAATATCATTTTTTTTAACTACCAAAATTTCAAGAAAAATTTTGCTTTTTATTTTTTGTACCTTTATCTAACTTCTTTGTATCTACTCTCTTATCAACTGGTTTAGCTTTAAAAATCAAAATTAGGTGATCTTTATTCAATATGTATCTTTTAATATAGGGTAATTTATAAATAAAAGTTTTTTATTTTAAGAAATTCTCATTTAACATCTATTTTTTCAAAAATCTTCGTAGAGCTTTTTTTCCTGAAAGATAATTTTGCTCCTTGCCTTTACTTTGGAAGCCACAACCTCCACCCTTGGTCACTAGCACTTTCATCTCTCTGGTCATATCTGTCTCTCTGGTCATATCTGTCTTGACTCCTATCATTGGTCATCTATGCTTTTATATTGGACCCTTAGTCGCCTTCATATGTTGGGCCTCATTCTCGTTTGCCATTAGTGATTTTTACCTCTGCACTCAACCGCGATCATCTTTGTCCCATTGTCTCCATACCCTACTAATCATCGACTCCATCCCACACCACTATTCTCACTTGCCCGTTTTATCGTTGTCATTCTTGCTCGTGACCTTTTTTATCAAGTTCGATGATGTGGATGATGAAGACAACAAGGGGGTTGAGTGCTCTCAACCGTAGCCCTCACTTATTCTGTGGATAAAATTATTTTTGAGAGAAAAGAGATACTTTTTAAAGTTTTTTGAAAAAGATGACACTAACTTGACAATTTCTCAAAATAAGATTTTTTAAAATTATCCTTTAATATATATCATACTAAAATTAAAATTATCTTGGTTGTCATTAAATGCTTATTCTGCATGAAAATTTGGAATGGCATTCAGTAACATTTATTAATTTTAGTAGGGTATCTATAATTCTTTTATGCGAATCCATAGAAGTTTATTATTTTTGTATTGATTCGAAGTTTAAATTTTATGAATAATAGTAGTAATACATACGAGTGGAGGTTTAAACACAAAATATTCCAAATTAATAATATACCTTCTCATTTTTTAAAGAAAAATTGAATTGTGCCAACTATATCAGGTGCAACGCACGTGACTCTGATCACCTACTACTCCAAAACGTTAGGAGGCGGGGGCGGCCGTCCTGATTGCCACGTGTTCCCCTTGTGTCCCATTCACCGTTCTTGAAGCGTTACGCACCCTCCATCTGCCGGTGCAAGAATGTGGCGCCAAACGGGGGCCACCGTGGGGCCTGCCTCTTTGCAGGTACGTGGATTTGATGGTGAGTCTTCTTGCGTGAAGCTAAAAATATCTGCCGTTTATCATCTACAAAGATAAAAGAGTACCATGTCCAAAGTCCACATGGCGCTTCCTCGACATCACCGCCGCTGCACTCTTCTGTGATGTTCTCCGCCACCGCCGCATGTCCTCTTCTCCGCTTCCGCTCCCTCCCGTTCGGTTGCTACATCTCGCCGTCTCGCTCGTACCGCCAGCGCCGCCCCATCGACTGCATCAGAGTCCTTGCCATGGCCGGGTCCTCGACCTCCGCCGCGCCCCATCGCCACACCAACCGCCTCGCCTCCGAGCACAGCCCTTACCTCCTCCAGCACGCCCACAACCCGGTACCCTCTACCCACAGGACCTTTTTCGCTCGTAATTATACTCTGTTCCTCTTCCTTCACTCTTTCTGTCTTCCAATTTGATTACGTTTGATCATTCCGCCTATACCCCGTCGGTGAATGAAACAATTTGACGGCTTCTTGAGTTGTTTGCTCGAGGTGGTTGTCGAATTTGATGTTTTTGTGGTCCAAATCGGTACTTCTCTATCTGATTTCCTCGTGGACATAATTAAAACGCCGGAGCCT
The DNA here is from genome assembly GCF_036884655.1 of Musa acuminata AAA Group. Classification (NCBI taxonomy): domain Eukaryota; kingdom Viridiplantae; phylum Streptophyta; class Magnoliopsida; order Zingiberales; family Musaceae; genus Musa; species Musa acuminata. Next base: position 25,539,920 of record NC_088337.1, read on the forward strand.
AATTGTCTCGCTGTCCTCAAATGATATTTCCTTTTAAATCAAACATTGTTCTCATATGATATGTTTGGTTTCTTGGAGATCCGAGCATTCCGGTGATTACTTGTGATTGCATTTGATTCGCTTTGACGTCATAGATTATGTCTATTCGTTCTGCATGGATAATGCTCGTGCATATATTGTCGACTTCAAGGATGAAACCAAGTAAAACAACTGTTGGAAATTATTTTGGTGAATTATCTTTTGACAGCTGATTCTCTTTTCGTTTCTGCAATTGAAGGTTGATTGGTATCCATGGGGGGAGGAAGCCTTTGAGAATGCTCGTAAAAGAAACGTTCCCATCTTTCTATCAAGTGTGTGCACTTAACTTTAAATCTTCTGAGAAATTTTGCATCTTTAGGATTTCTGTTTGGTCAAAAATCAGTATATCTTCTTATCTTGCTTAACATATTTGTCCTGTTGCGTTTATCTTCTCATCTACTTGCGTTGACCTGGACATTTCGGTTGAAGTTGGATACAGCACGTGCCACTGGTATGCTTTTTCATCGTACTGTCAGTCCTCCCCGTTTTCTTGTATATGCAGTCTTCGTGTCTTCAGCGCACCTTGCACACTGCATGATGTGTTATGTTGGAATCATCTGCGGGGCTGTTTTAATTTCTTACAAGTATTATGTCAAACACCCATAAGGGAACTTAAATAGATGTTCCTTAAAAACACAATATGGAGAACTATGACTAACACAGGGAGAGAGAGAATGCATGCCATTTTGTCGTGGTCTAGTCATAATTATTGGTAGATCCTTGACTTCCAATCTTCTACTATCGTGTTCATTTAAAACATTTCTGAATCCCCTTGGCACCTCCTCTCCAAGCTAGAAAGATAAGATCCTTACAAGAGACATCTTTGTTTTATGCAAGAGCTAATATGAATCTCTTAAGCCTCGGAGCAAATGCATACAACAACAAAAAGTCATATTATCTCAACTATTTCGGGTGGGCTATATTGAATCTTTTCTTATTGTGTTGTGTACAATACAATATCTCTAGTTAATTAAGAGCAATCAATTCTCTTTTTATTGTTTATAATAAAGTCTTCTTAAATCTCCCTCCCTCTCTTGAAATACTAAATATAATCAACTCATCTTTTCTAACAAAATTTTTAGGCCTCATTTGAATATACTGATACAATATTAATTGTTTCTTTATAATTTAATACTCAATAGAGATTACACCTAGTTGAAATTATCTTAGAACACCTTATATCTATCTTAGTATTCTCATTTCAGCTATATGTTCTGCATGTTATTTTTGTTAGTTGTCCAACAACTGAATTTTTCTTGGTCAAACTAGAGTCTTATATAATTCTCATTTTTATCTAAGGAGCTCTTGCAATTATGGATCTGTGAAACCAATAATGCTTTATGGATCTGACTGTTGAGCAGTTAAAAAAAAACATATACAAAAATTTATGTTGTCAAGATGAGAATGTTGAGATGAATATGTAAAGTTATTAGGAAAGATTGAAAAAAAAAAAAATTTATTCATGAATAAATAGGTATTGTTTTGATAGAGGATAAGATGAGAAAAAATTATTTAAGATGGTATAAGCATGTGCTGAGAAAACCTTCGAATGTAGTAGTCAGAGAAGGTGAAATAATTAATGTTAGTGGTATGATGAGAGATAAATGAAGATATAAAAAAACTTAAATAGAAACTATAAACAAAGGTTCAAGTATTTTGAACTTAACTAAACATATGGTTTTTTACAGATCTCACTGGTGCAAAAGATTTATGTAACTAACCCCAAATAGTTGGGACTTACGCCTTGTTATTTAGAATTTGTTTAGAATATCTAAGGGGCACTTGATAATCATACAAAACCGAAGATATCCCTTTCCATTTCTACATACCCACTTTTACTCTATGGATAATATATTTATCAATCTTCTATTCTGTTGAATAATTGAACAAGGGTACCTACAACTTTTATATACCAGAACTTGTTGTCCATCTACAACTGCAATTCTCTTTATTTTATTGAAAGTAAGTTTCATATGCACTTTTAGTCCTGCATAATCTAAAGCTCAAGTTTCTGAGGTTTATTCATAATGCAAGTTAAAATTGTTTCTATATAGACCTTCATCAAAAAAATTAATCTCATCAGCATATAATACATATTATACTTGACTAGTCAGCTCATCTATTACAAATGTAAAAAGCTAAAGACTTGAAGTTGATTGTTGCGGCAACCTTATAACATAAAACTCATTACACTCCCTCACAAATCTAATTCTAGTGCTAAACTATAATTCATATCTTTCATGACATCAATAGTTTTCATTATATTAATTCATTTGTAATTAGAGCAGCCTTGATTATCTCCTTCTATTCTTGTAAATCGGTACCAAAAAGCTTTCTCACAAGTCACCAAATATCTTCTCATTCTTAAAATTTTGCTAAATGAATTAGTTGGCTACCTTTAGGAGACTTTAAAACCTCAATAGGGCTGCCATTAATATCTACATATTTTCATCCTTTTGAAATTGCTTCTGTCTCATTTTCTGTAATTTTATGAAAAAAACTGTGATTTTTAGACTCACTATTTTCTAACTTTAAAGCTAAATTATCTGTAGGAAATTCATTAAATAATATATAGAAATGGTTTTTCAATCTTTCCTTGATCTACATATCATTAACCAGCATCTTTGACCTTCATACTTTATACACCCAAAGTCACTTAAATCCTTGAGAGTTTTTTTCTTTATCTCTGGCAATCTAGACTCTAGAGGATCTCTTTTTTTTATCTTTAGAGTTTAGTACTTATCTTACCATGAAAACTGCATAGTTCTAGAATTTTGTCTTTTGTGCCTTTTTTTAGCTGCAATGTTATATTCTTATAATTTTGCCAACTTTTTAAGACATAATCTTTTTGTAGTAATTGCTTTTTAAATTTACATCCTTACCCTTAGATTCTCCAAGAAACTCCTTTGACATCAGGTCCACATACTATTAATATCGCCCTTTTCTAGGTTTAAACCTCATCTCTATCCTCCTTGCTTTCAAAAAGCCTTACATGACTGGTTGCAATTTGCTAGATGCAAAATTTATTTCCGTCTGCTCCAGATGGAATGTAAAACATTGTTGATGTGTTCTCTTGGTTTTTGTTAATATTCACTGGTCAAAATTCCAGGTGCCATGTCATGGAAGTTGAGTCATTCGAGAGCAAAGAAATTGCCAAAATGCTAAATGAGTGGTTTGTCAGCATCAAGGTGCATATCATTTCATACAATAATTATCTAATGCTCTTTTTTTGTGAAAATTGTAAGTTAGCATATCCAAAATAATTATAATAAAATGAATTTTAAAAATAAAAGGAGAAGAAGTATACTGTATGTTGTGTTCATACATTAGTGCAACCTACTTTATTTTATGACAATTGTCTCATATGTTCAATCTACTTCTTTTGTGCTTTCGGCCACCGTTGTGCTTCAGTTCAGGAACTTCCAAATGTTAATGCTTGCATATCTTGTAAAATACTGGTTCTAATTATTGGTTTTAATAGGTTGACCGTGAGGAGCGACCTGATGTTGATAAGGTAAAAAATTAATGGGTAATAGTTTTCAGTTACCATTATCAGTCAAATCCCTTTTTCACTTTTGAGAATGTTGTGAAGAGATCATTTCATGTGGTTGATGTGTTTACCTTAAGTTATATAATTGTTTTTTCTAGGATCAGTTTAGGTGCTTAAAGCCTTCTCATGTGGATATGCAAATAATTATATTCTCTGAGTTCTCTAATTATGATCATATGCCTTTACAGGTATATATGACCTATGTTTCTGCATTATATGGTGGTGGTGGTTGGCCTTTGAGTGTTTTCCTCTCTCCTAATCTTAAGCCTCTCATGGGTGGGACATATTTCCCCCCTGATGATAATTATGGACGACCAGGATTCAAAACAGTCCTTAGGTACCTGGTCTTGTCTATTGCAGTTAGGATTAAATGACACTAAATTCATGACCTGTTTAACTCGAGTTTTTGTTGTTACTTGTGCCTAGAAAGGTGAAGGAAGCTTGGGAAACTAAATGTGAGATGCTTGAAAGGGGTGGGACTCTTGCAATTGAGCAACTTTCGGAGGCACTTTCTGCAGCTGCTAAATCCACTAAGTTATCAGATGAACTAGCTCAAGCTTCATTAAAAACTTGTTCTCAACAGGTATATTATGGTAAAAATTCAGTTTCTAACTCATGCTTATAATTTTCCAAATGTACTGCATTTTGTGGCATTGTTAATAAATGTATATCTAATGGTCATGAGGTTTAATCCCTTAATCACATCATTCATCCACTATTCATGCTTATGACATGTGACAAGTTGTTGAGCAAGTATGCTTATATTGTCTCACTATTCTTTTTCAGGACATTATATATTAAGCACCTGAATTGACATATATAGTTAGTTCTATGTGAAAATTTTCCTGTATTAAGTGTGTATTCGTGGTTAGAAAATCTGTTTAGTAAATTATAGACTGATATTTAACAAGATTGTCAAAATAATTTTTTTTTCCTTTCTGATGATTTTGAGACTGAATCTTTAATCTTGTTATGAGTAAGACATTTTTTCCTTTGGGTATTGAACCTAATTATCTCTGTCCCATATTTCAAGTCGCCATTTTTCCAATACTTTCTCCAAGGATCTAATTGGGAATAGATGAATCAGATTGCTGAGTTTTCATACTAACTTGTATGCTATTTATATTACCGTTCAGATCATTCTGGATCGAGCTTATTCTTTTTAAGGTAAACTTGAGTTTGCTGAACCACCTTTTTCATCTTGAGTAGTTCAGCAGTTGTATAAGATATTGATGTAGATGCCCTGAAATGGTTTAGACAAATTGATTGTCTTTGCGTAAGAGTTGGAGTCAGGTCTGGTTACTTTTAGGTTTGCGAAGTAATATAATAAAGCTTGCTTGTCATATAGTGTTGTCTTGAGGGTTTCACTTTCTCGATGTCTTGTTTTATCAAGTGCAACTTCCTCTACATGACCACTTTTATTATTGCTTTTACCACTGTTTTGTTGGCTGCCACCGGTGCTGTCACTGTGATCACCACCATTGCTTCTGACTCCGGTATTCATTGTCTCCACCGGCACCATTATGACCATAATGTTCATCATCACAATTGGTTACCACTTGGTCATCAGCATGGTCACAACTACTACCGCAACTACCACCAACCTTCACCTTCACCGTCTTTCTACTACTACCTTATCACTAGTGGTGCTACCAGTACAACCATCGTCATCTATTATTACTGCCACCACCATTGCAGCAACTGCTAGTGCAGCTTGGTCACTACGATCATTACCACCACTGCCATGAGCGTCATTTTTATCCTCCATCACCATTATCATTGTGGCCACTACTGTCATTGCCACCGCCAACGACAATGCCATTGCTGCCGCCATCATTATTAGCATTGGTCTTTGTAATGTCTCACAGACATTACTGGCCATTGTTACCACCACAATAACTGCCAAGACCATCACCATTAGCTGTCGATACCACTCCATAATAGCAGCCAACCCTGTCATTGCCACTGATACCTCCATCACCATGCCTGTTGCCGCCAACTCCACCGTCATTATTGGCACAGTTAATACCAGTGCTTGTCAAGAGGATTCTCTAACAAACATTTGTTTGGTTGAAAACTCACATGGAACACAATACTTATTAACCAGCCATCTTCACTAGTATGCAAATGTCTCTGTGATTCAGTGTCAAAAGGAAGCTTTTCCAAAAGCTAACTCATGTAGTAGTACTGGCAACACTTTTCTTTTAAGTTTTAACAGTATAAGTTTTTTTCTTTAATTTATTATTGTTAGTGACTAAGTTTTGTCATTGCAAGCTCAGTAGTTATGTGATAGTTAAAAGTTATTATCAGACCCAGCTGGTGGGTTAAAATCTTGTTTTTCTAAAAATGAAAAAGAGGAAGTTTCTATGTGGTGGAAGAATCCAACATTCAGAGTCTTGGAGAGGCATGCTAGATGCTTGTACCTTTGGAACAAATTGACATATTTCCCAAGCATAAACTCACTTTTTATCTTGACTTCTGAACAATTTGACTTAGCTATAGTTAAGTCTTTTTTTTTATAGTAATTTTATTTCTAAATTAACATAAAAACTTCTTTGGCCACTATTTGTCGGGTAGAGATTAGGTTTATTAGCCACTATTAAGGTCTCAGTCTGTGTCTCAGCTTCAACAACACTATAAGCAAAACATGAGAGCGAGGTTAATAGACTGTCTAAACACAATAAGGATCCTATTGTACATTATCTGCAGATTGACGGAGGAGATTTGTTTGAAGCATCTTATTTATGAACACCTGTTTTGTCATGCTGCACTGATTAGTTTGTCATTTTCATTTCTTTGTTCTATTCTTCTCCAAGATACCGTCCTATTCATTCTGACACCAGATTATGCCATTTGAATGTTTTTACTAGCTTGCAAGTAGCTACGATCCAAAATTTGGTGGATTTGGTTCTGCTCCAAAGTTCCCTAGGCCTGTGGAAGTCTGCCTTTTGTTATATGAGTCAAAGAAGTTGATGGAGAACGGTAGGCAAAGTGAAGCTAATAAAAACATGCAGATGATATGTAATACCTTGCAGTGCATGGCCAGAGGTGGTATTCATGATCACATTGGAGGTGGATTTCATAGGTACAGTGTGGATGAGTGTTGGCATGGTGAGTACTTAATGATTGTGGTTTGTGGTTTGTTATATATTAGTCTCTTGGTTCCATTGAGTTATAAAATGATTCCAATTTTTACCATGTGTATGATACAAAGAATTAAATGACTGATCGTCATTAAACCTGCGACCTTTATCATATCAATGGCAACATTTTCAATATTGATTGTGATAGTAAGCAAGTTACATGTCATCATGTGTTGAAAAGTATCAATGATACTAATATGCTGGATTTAAGTGGTAACATAAAATATTTTGCATCATTTTCAAGATTTTGAACAATTTATTAGTTAAAATAATTTTTTTGTTATATATATATATATATATATGTATGTATATGTGTGTATATATATATGTATATGTGTATATGTGTATATACATATATATGTATGTATGTCCCATCTCTAATGAATAGCATAGAACTAGCCCCCATAATTTTTAGGGCATGCCTTTTGGCCTCCCCTGCAATGTGGTCATGGGGTATACTTAACCCAATTATAATATTTTATTTTGTCAATCCTCCATAACAATATGCATAAAGGCTTCATGGTAACAATAATCTCAGCCACGGGATCCCAAAATCTGGCATATGATAATATCTGCTTCTTCAACCACTTGTAGTAGGCTAAATAGGCATAACAAGGGGCTCACATATTGGTGGTGAACATAGTTTTGAGCAAGATTTCTTCAGTCCAAGTCCTATATCGATACCAAACTGGTACAAGATCGATACTTTTCAATGTATCGATCACATGATATGCTGGCACACTGATTGGTATGGACCAAATTGAAAGAGGGAGAGAAGAGGAAGAGGAGGTGGTTGAGGAACGGAGGAGAAGATGGTGGCAGAAGAGGACAAGCCAAGGAATAAGAGGAGGTGGAGTACCAGAGATTGAGCAAGAACTGGCAATAGTAGAGGCGACGCAGCAAGGCAGTGGTGACAGTGGGTGGCTGTGCTGAGAGAGATGCCTAAAAGAGAGAATTTGAGGTGAAAAAGGATGAGAGAGAGAGAAGAGCATGCAAGAAGTAAAAATAGGAAAAAATAAATTAAAAAAAGACAAGTGTTAGAATTATAAAAAATAATAATAAAGGTACCTGGTGGTGGGCTTACCTCCCATTGCTGCTGGTTTCATCCATTAGAAAGGTAGCATTTAATGCATATCTCTACCTAGAATTTCTTTATATATATATATATATATATATATTCACTCATAAAGATAGTTTATATATTTGTATCTTGTTACTGAATTGTCATGGCTTCCTTGATATGCAGTTCCACATTTCGAGAAGATGTTGTATGACCAGGGTCAGGTCGCTAATGTCTATTTAGATACATTTTCAATCACAAGAGATACCTTCTATGCATCTATTACTCGTGATGTTCTGGATTACTTGAGAAGAGAGATGATTGGAGATGCAGGTGAAATTTATTCAGCAGAAGATGCTGATAGTGCTGAGCATCATGGTGCTTCAAGAAAGAAGGAAGGAGCTTTTTATGTCTGGACAAGTCAAGAGGTCTGTTTATTTTCTCAGATTAATTGACAGTTGATTTATGATAGAAAGCCAAGTCATGTAACATGCAAATGCTATTATTCCTTGAATGGTTGTCTGGCAAGCAAGATTTCCTTCCTATCATAAACTAGGGATATATTGTCTTCATTACAAAGTAAAGTAACATGAATTGAAGTGTGCACATTATGGATTACAAACACCTTTCTGAAGTTACTATTGAGCATTTTTCAATTGCTAAAGACATTATCTGGGGCAAATTGTTAAAGATAACCTGTGCTAATATCTGAAATTTTGTGATCTATCTCATCAACGGCCTCCTTTTCTCCAGTAGCAATATTTTGCTTTTTCCTAATTATTTCTATTGAATTTCATACAATTATTTGCCATTTATATTTGTTAGTTATATCTTATATTTCTTTGCTTCTCTATGTGCTTTTCTGACAAACAGGAGTCTTGTCGCAAGTGACTTGGGCTTGATAGTTAAAACTACAACGCTGTTTTGCGTTTTAACTGTTGCAGCTCATTTCTCCTATGATATGTTCAATTCCTTATTGTTATTGTTGTTCGACAATCCATGCACTATGTCCTTGTGCTCAAGACCTTATCATTGTTTTGTATATGGAATCTTAATATCACCTTTAAGGTAATCATTGTTTCCATAAAGATTGCTTGCACTGTAAATCTGTTTGTGTCTTTTGCTTTTGATTGGGTAGGTTGTATCTCTATCTCCTTGTTGGTAACATGGAGATGTAGAATCCCTTGTTCATTTTTATATTTTTAAATGCCTAGTAGGTGTTATAGCTCTTCTTCTCATTTTTTCCTTCTTTCTCTCTCTCTCTCTCTCTTCCCACCATCACCACCTCCTCTCCTCCAGTGCCTCCTCCTCCTTTTGATCTTCTGCTTCCGCTTCTTCTTCTTCCACTTCTGCTTCCTTGTCTCTTCCTCTGCCGCCTCCTACTTGCTGCGAGAATCTTCTTCTCCATCTCTGCTCTCTCTCTCTGGTCGTCCAGCCAACTCACACCAACGATATATTGTACAGCACCTGAATGGTCCAGCCACTGACTGGTGTTGGTCGCAGACTAAGAATAACATACTAGAATACACAGTAACATCACCTTTATGACAATGTATACAGCCCCTTAGTTTGGTGAGATCATTCATTGCAAAATTGTACCATGCATAGAACCTGTCACCTTTGCGGCATGCTGTCCTGTTCAATATTCCTAGTTCAGACTTCCAGGTGCATGCACCTGTATTGGTTCTAGACAGAATTGAACATACTCTAACACTGTAATATCACCTGTATGACAATGTGTATAGCCCCTTAGTTTGATGAGATCATTCATTGCAAACTGGTACTGTGAGGAAAACTGTTGCCATTGAAGCTTACTGTCATGTTTAACATTCCTAATTCAGATTCCCCGGTGCATGCACAGAAAAAGAATTGGAAATGTATGAGGATGTCTAACAAATATAAGGTAATATGATGCAAAATATTCATTTTTAATTCTGGCCCATCTCTTCAGGTGATCTAGCATTGCCTCGTGGAGTCTGCTACCGTCTTATACTTGCACTTGTTTGAATGAATAAAATGTTAACAGAATTTGTAACTAGTAGAAGGTTAGATCCCATTGACTGGTTCAAAAATTTATTTTAATGTTAATGGATTATATTGGTGTTCTTTTTTTTCATACAGGACATTGTTTAACTTGTCTTTTTTTTTTTGCTTTAATTGTCGTTATGTCACTAATATTCTCAATTTCTGCTAAAGGTTGAAGAGCTGCTTGGAGAATATGCAAATTTGTTCAAGGACCATTATTATATAAAACCGTCAGGAAATTGTGACCTTTCTAGAATGAGTGATCCTCATAATGAATTTAAGGGCAAAAATGTGCTTATAGAGAGAGAAGATATTCCCTCCATGGCATCAAAGTGGGGAAAGTCTGTGGATGAGTACTGTCATATTATGGCAGAATGTTGTAAAAAACTATTTGATGTGAGATCAAAACGGCCAAGACCACATTTGGATGATAAGGTCTCAGATTTTTATTTTCTCATGCTCGAATCCTTTGTCATTCGTGAAATTATGACTATGAACTTGTAGTCTCTAGCAAAGCTTCTGAATAAACCTGGTGCATTTTTCAGGTAATTGTTTCATGGAATGGGCTTGCAGTGTCTTCGTTTGCAAGAGCTTCTAGAATACTCAGAACAGAACCGAAAGGAACCAAATATTATTTTCCAGTGGTTGGATGTGATGTAAGCTCACCTCTTTCCAGTCACTTCTCAGCATGATATTAGTTTTCTTGCATGTCTTTTGACATCTTCTAGGTTACCTTGGGTTCTGTCATATAAATGTTCTGTAATTTTCATATATCAAAATGCATGCAATCATAAAACTACTTGTGCAGTTGCTCAGAATACAATCGAATTGAAAACTAATTTTTTGGTGCATATAAATTAAGTTTATGAATTGTCATATATATGTTGGGAAGTAAAGAGGAGAGCATGATGCAACACAGTGAGCTAATGAGGCCGTGAGAATATTCTTTTAAGAGACACTTACTGCTTTTTTATTAGGAGTTCAGTTATTTCTATGTCAAGTTGTAAGTATTCTTTGACATATGCATGTATTCTAATGTTATTTTGCTTCAATTTGAACTCGTCAATTCTTAGCTTCTGGATAAATTTCACCAAGGAAGGCGACATATTAGTTGTAACATATCTCCAAGCAATTGTCATCTGGCATAACTTATCTAGATCTACTTAGATGTTCATGCTGACCAATTGGTATTATTGACTGTTAGAGCTTTCAGTCTAGACATACCATTTTTAACCAACAACCAAAGTGTGAATGTGTACTGGACAATAGTTAAATGCAACTGATGCTTAGGCATAAGTAACATGCTTCTGCCAGGTTCATGTAAGCGGAGCCAGTATATTAAGGAATGTGTGGCCATCTCTCCCACTGTTGATGACATGCCTCCCCCTCCTCGCTCTCTCGCTATTGCTCTCCTTCTTTCTCCTCTCCTTTGCGGTCTCCCCATGCCAAGCCTCCTCGACAGCTCCCTTGCCCTCCTTCCTACTCCTCATCCTCCTCGTCCCCTCCCCTAAAGCTCCGCTCCCCTCCTAAAAAAGGCCTCACCTTCAATCAACAACCTCCCCAGATCCCGATACCCTTCTCCCTCTCCCTCCTCCCAATCAGAGTGAAGGTTCACTAATATAATACATTTTACAAGATGAACCATTGTTGTTGAGAGAACTCTTTGGTATATCTTGACAATCAAGAATCATCAACTTTGTTGAACTCTAAGATGTTAAAAGCATGTCTAGTTATGTATATTCTCAAGAGTAGTGAAAGAGTAAATCTGAATACCTTTCTGTTTAATGATACGTTGGCCTGACATTATGAAGTTCCTGTGTCTTAAATCTTTCATCTTGATGTTTTATGTCACAAAAAGATGTTGAAAAATGCCAATTCTAGCCAGTTCAATTGAATGTTTTATGATTTAAATACCTGAATAATGCACACCTCATTAGCATTTCTGGAATTTAGTTGATACCTGAACATTCTTGGCATGCTACATGTGTTATCAACATTCAAGAATATTCAAACTTGTTCAACAAGTAATAACCTATGATACTAATTGTTGTTAAGTTGCTTCTCTTTGCAGCCAAATGAGTACCTCGAAGTTGCAGAAAAAGCTGCTTCTTTCATTAGGAGAAACCTATATGATTTGAGCACACAAAGGCTACAACATAGCTTCCGAAATGGTCCATCAAAAGCACCTGGTTTTCTTGATGATTATGCCTTCCTGATCAATGGTTTGCTAGATCTTTATGAGTTTGGTGGTAAGATTGACTGGTTATCATGGGCAATTGAATTACAAGCTACACAGGCAAGTAAATTGTCTTTGGCTTGATATTGTCTATGGCTGCATTATTGATGTAAATTAACACAAGGCACCTTTGACAGGATAAGCTATTTCTGGACAGAGAAGGGGGAGGCTATTATAATACTCCAGGGGAAGACCCTTCTGTCTTATTGCGCATAAAAGAAGATCATGATGGAGCAGAACCATCTGGGAATTCAGTTGCAGCAATCAATCTGATAAGGTTGTCATCTATCATTTCTGGTGCAAGGTCTGAAGATTATAGACGGACAGCTGAGCATCTTCTGGTAAATTTTTTTTTGTATTAATCGGTTGACGTTATCATTGCTTTGTTCATTTCGAGGAAATAGTCTTTCTGCTGATCACATAGCTCTAGTATGAGCTTCTGTAAGTCTTGGAAAAAAGTGGTTCAAAATAGGCATCAGTCATTTACTAATTTTAGAACTTGATTCAGAAAGTTGTGGTCCTGGCCAAGCTGTGAAAGGGCTGTCACTGTCAGCAATGATGGTGAGAGGACATTAAATTTAATTTTTCTATCCTTGTAGGGAGGGCAAGCCTTGGTACAATGATAAGGTTGCTCTTATGAGACCTGAGAGACCAGGGTTTGAGTCATGGAAATAACCTACTTAAATATTTAAAGATAAGATTGTGTTCATTGACCCACCCTAGACCCTGCCTTGGCAGGAGCCTCGTGCACTGGATACGCCCGTCTATCCTTATAGGGTTAAGTTTAACGAAGTAAAATTGTATGAGCAATTATGTAAAATTTAGTTATAGTGATTGTTGTTGGTCAAAATTGTGCAGCGTTAGTTTGCTAGTTCCAGTATACAGATTGGATATATGCTATAAACAATAAAATTTTAGTGATTGTGTGGAGTATACAAATTAGGGTGCTACAGTGGTCATCATGTTCCCCACAATACTTTGTACAGGCTGTTTTTGAGATGAGGTTAAAAGATCAAGGCATCGCTGTCCCGCTAATGTGCTGTGCAGCTGACATGCTCGCCGTCCAATCGAGGAAGCAGGTGGTCTTAGTTGGTGATAAAGCATCTGCAGAGTTTGATGACATGGTGGCAGCTGTTTTTGCATCATATGATCCCAATAGAACAGTAAATTCTTCTCTTTTCTTTTTCATCTTTGTTTTTGATTAGTCTTTAAGCTTAAACTATCATGTTTTTGTGGTTGTTCTTAAAGAAAATGGAGTTACCATGGTAAGAGCTTGGATAGCCCACTCGGAAAATACAGCTTCCTGAATTTATACATGGAACCTGTTCCAAATTAAGAATAAAAAATTTATTTCAATTACCGATTGATTAGTTATTACTAGTTCAAAGTGGGACTTCAAGACATTTGATGCAAGTGAACTTGTGTAGGAGTTTAATCCGGGTCATGGGTCGTCATACTGGATTTTAGTCATATTTATCACTGTTCTAGAATTTTCTGAAGGACTTTTCCTTGAAACTGTAGCAATGTTTCTCCTCTATCTATTAATTGCAGCATTTTGTATTGTTGGTTTCTCAGCAAAATAGCCTCTGTATCACTTAGTTTCGTCCACACAAGTGCCACTTCACCATGCATATAATTCTCGTTATCTCAAGTCCTGATTTATCGAGGATTGAAAATTTTGATGAGATCTATGAACGATAAGGATCGAAGTTGGGTAGACCAAAATTTTGGATTATACAGTAGCAATGATTTCTCAGTTTACGAGATGATATATTGTGATGTCAAGTAACTCGCTGATGCTGAAACAACCCTAAGAGGGTGAGTTAGCGATGTCAGCTTTAGCGTAATATAGTATAGTGCATGATGGTGCTTACATTCCTCAAAAATTGCAGGTGATTCAAATAGACCGCAGCAGCAAAGAGGAGATGGAGTTTTGGGAAAACTGTAACCCCAACATCGCACGAATGGCAAAGAGTACTGTGGAAGACAAGCAGGCCGTCGCTCATGTGTGCCAGGACTTCGTGTGCAGCCCTCCGGTCACCGACCCAGATGCACTGAGAGCCTTGCTTGGCAAAGCGTGAGGTCTGCCTCATCCTGTACAAGCCATAGGTAGTCTGCCATGTTCATGAAGACCGTGCTGCTGTGGTGGCTGTTAAAGCTTGCAGAAACAAGTGCGATGATGGCAGTTGTAGATGAACTTGCCATGTGAAGAGATGATGCAAAGCGAAAGAGAAACTGTGTTTAATTTGGTCTCCCGTCGAAATGGCTTGAGTTAGAATCCCGTTGCATGATTGATAGATTGTGATAGGGAATCTATTGTCAGTAGACATGTTATTGCAATGTGAGATCCAAGTCATTCTTAATCCATCTGTTTGTATGAACGAAGATTAAAGTAGGAAAAAATTTTCTTCTCATAAAGGCAATCACAAGTTTCCTTCTCATTTATGATAACAATGAAAGTCTTTTTGCCTCTAGCTCTTTTGTTCTCATCTTCATCAATTTCTCATACAACATGAAGAAGCACCAGAAGCTATCGCTCTTACGCAAGAATGACTTTGCCACCGGCCTCGGACTATCGAAGGTGATCTCCGAGACGATGTTGAATTTTATCTCTAGCGAAGTGAGGGAAGGGGAGATCTTTATGGTGTTGGGTATGAATGATCCTGGCAAGTTCACTCGGATCGATGACCTCGTGAATCACAACGTGGCGGAGAGCCTATAGGGTCCCATCACACTCAACAATAAGAAGCTCGAGAGGTAGCTTCTCAAGGTGATCTCCGCTTATGTCATGCAGGACGATCGCTTGTACCCCATGTTCATCGTGGAAGAGACCTTGATGTTTTCTGTGAAGTTTCGACTGCTGCAGTCAATGTCCGCCTCGAAGAAGAAGAGCTAGGTGCAAGCACTCATCGACCAGCTCGACCTCTAGTCCATTGCCAAGACCATCATCGGTGATGAGATCTAATGCAATGTCTCCGACGAAGAGCGTCACCATGTGTCGCTCGAAATCAACATCATCCACGGCCGAGAGTTAAGAAACCCAACCCGTATAAAGAGAAATTCTAATTAAAGGATAGCTTTGGTTAGGAAACACTTAACGTTTTAATCAGGATAGCTTTGGTTAGAATGTCCCAAGATTTACTGTGCGTGAGTTAGGAAACCCAACCCGTATAAAGAGAAATTCGTCACGCTGAGAGGGCCCAAAATCTGCCATGGTGAGAGGACCTGAAATCTTCCAAGCGAAGGGAGAAATTGAAACCCGCCACGACAAGAGGATCCTAAATCTACTACGAAGGAGGAAGGATATGAAGCCTACCACAGTGGGAGGACTCGAAATCTGCTACAGTAGAGGGAGAAATTGAAGCTCGCCTTAGTGGGAGGACTCGAAATCCGCTATGATGGAGGGAGGACTTGAAGCTTACCATGACAAAAGTCATGTCCTACTGAAGAGAAATCCACTATAGCATAGGCTCAAGGCCAAATGCACTTGAGATGTGTGTTGCTAAAACTTGACTCTTGTGAAGATAAATCCACTAAGGCAGAGGCGCAAAGCCAAATGCACTCGAGACGTATAACTTAGGAAAACCCGACCCATTTGAAGAGAAATCTGCTATGGCGAAGGCATAAGCCCAAATGTGTGTCTAAGATGCATAAGTCGAAAAAACCCAACCCATATTAAGATACATCCACAATGACGAAGATGCAAGGCCAAATGTGTGAGACACGCGTAAGTCGGGAAAACCTAACTTGTACTGAAATAAATCTGCTACGATGGAGGCGCAATGCCAAATGTGCCCGAGATGCATAAATCAGGAAAACTTGACCCATACGAAGATGAATACATTATGATGAAGGCACGATGCCAAATGCGCCCAAGATGCATGAGTCAGGAAAACTGAAACCACGTGAAGAGAAATCCACTATGACGGAAGTTTGAGGCCAAATGCGTCTAAGATGTGTGAATAAAAAAAATCTGACCTATGTGAAGATAAATCTACTATGGCGGAGGCATAAGGCCAAATGAGCTTGAGACATGTAAGTCGGGAAAACCTGACCTGCGCCAAGATAAATCCTACTCCGATGGAGGCATAAGATTAAATGCACCCAAGATACGTGAGTCAAAAAAACCCAACCTACGTGAAGAGAAATTCACTACAGTGGAGGTGCAACGCCAAATGCGCTTGTGATGCGTAAGTCGAGAAAATCTGATCCTGTGAAGAAAAATCCACTACGATGGAGGTGCAAAGCCAAATGTGTCTGAAACATGCATGTTAGAAAAACCTGACCCGCACCAAGATAAATCCGCTATGATGAAGACGTAAAGCCAAATGCGCTTAAGATGCATAAGTTAGAAAAACCGACCCATGCCAAGATAAATTCGTTTTGGCGAAGACGCAAGGCCAAATACACCTGAGACCCGTGAGTTGGGAAAACCTAACTCACATGAGGAGATATGTTATGACGGAGGTACAAGGCTAAATGCATCCGAGACCCTTGAGTCGATAAAACCTGACCCACATGAGATCCACTACAGTGGAGGCCTTGATACGCCCGAGACGTGTAAATCGAGAAACCCGACCTATGCCAAGAGAAATCTATCACGACGAAGATGCAATGCAATATGTGCTCGAGGCGTGCAAGTCGATGAATCCGACTCGCGCCAAGCGAAATTTGCTATGACAACAACATAAGCCCAACACAACCAAAACACTTGAATCAAGAAAACTAAGCCCACAAGACAAGATCTGAACACTCCCACGTCGAACGAACTAAATGACGCACTTCAAACCCCTCCTGAAGCAAGCTTTCAAGAGGTATAAATGATAGAGAATCTATTGTCGGCTGACACGTGATTGTCACATGAGATCCAAGTCACTTAATACCAATCTGTTTACGTGGACGAAGATTTAAAATAAAAAAACACAATTTCTTCTTATCCATTATGACAAGGAAAGCATGATTTAAAATAAGAAAACACAAAATTTCTTCTTATCCATTATGACAAGGAAAGCATTCACAAACTTCCTTCGCATCCTCTAAGGTGCAAAAAGATAATCTCAATCTTAATCTTTGTGCAAATAACACCTTTTTCATCTCAAAGATATTTATCCAAATCCTACTTATGAAAAGACACGAGTAATTATCATATATGTGCGAAGTATCATAGTGTGGATTTTAATTCACGATAGGAGTTTAAATACACAGTTGTTATATTATTTGGCAGAGTGTGTAACAAAATAATTTTAATTTAAGCGCATAAATTAACGGACAATTCATGATCGAATAGAACTTCTCAGAAATTCATGATCGAATAGATCTTCTTTCCTCCTCTAATTGCTAAACTATCTTAAGTAATATCTACATTGACTTTAATTCCATCTTTAACTACTTTAAAAGTGCAGGACTTTAGTTCCACTCGTACTTCATGCTTTAATCATGGTTTATTTTTTGTATATATATATATATGTATATATATATACACATATATATATATATGTATATATATATATATGTATGTATATGTATATATGTATGTATATGTATATGTATATATGTATGTATATATATATATATACATATATACATACATATATATATATACATATATATACAAACATACATATATACATACATACATACATATACACATACATATATATATATATATATATATATAAGCCACAAGGCTTCAAAGTCATAAAACCCTCTCAACAATGAACTAACAACAATCCAAACGACTCGTTCTACCACAACCCAGCAAGAAAAGCCCCGGCAGAGACGTAGCTATGTAAGTATCTGGAGGCTTCGAAGAGTATACATACCCAGCTCGATCAACCCATGCAAAGTTGTCTCAGATAGAAACCTTCCTTTTTGTCTGTCCTTGAGCATTTTTAGTGGTGGTGCCTTTATGGCATAAGAGCTGATAAGCTGCATACATGCTGCTTACGATGACAACCAAGATGATATTGCCAGCAAAAGAATCATCGTCCCGAAACCATATCGCAAGAGTATATCAGCAACGGTATCATCCAACCTCCCTTGTAAAGTCTTCAACCATGCATGGTAAGGACAATGCACCTCCTGAGGAATCCAATTTGTTAAGGAGTATCCAATCTTCAAACTTAGAAGGTTATCGCAAGGAACACACCTTTGCTTCCTCATTGCCAAGGTTCTCCTGGTTAGGTTCCTTTTCAAGCATTATTCTGTGATGCTCACCATCTTCGATAAACAGTGATCCTTCCATTTCAGATGGCATGGACACGCCTGTATATGCTGCATCGGTGTGAACTGTTTTCATGACCGACCCAAAAAAGCTTGTCACAGGTACCTTGTCATGTCCATAGCAAAAATTAGGTGAAGCACACACAAAACACCAAGCTGTCTCGTCCCATCCAACCAATTAAACATTCAAAGTGCTTTAACATCAAAAGAGAAAATAAAAGCACCCACTTGTTCAAGGTGGCTAATTCAAAAAATACCTCACTCGATGGTCGCTGATATAGATCCATTCTGTAGTATGCCGTAGACATCAACAGACTAGGGTTATATGAATTGAAAAGGCTGCAAATACAAAAACAGGTACTAATAAATAAAGTATGCATGAGAAGATGCTCTTGATTGCTATTATGTCAAAATATATTCATTCGGACATATTCAATATAATTGACAAGGAAACAAAGTCATTCACAAATTCAACAAAAAAAGAGACAATAATGGGAAAAAAAACCATAATGTCCAGTGTAGGTCAACAATGATCCATCTGATGAGTCAAAGAAAAATAATGTCTTAACATGGAACAAAGGAGTTAACTAGTTTTTCTGATACTTTCACTAGCACTACCTTTTTGACATTTGGTAACCCATCTATGTCCATATTTATTAGACATGCCCTGCATGTGAAGCATGAATCTTGTCCTGCTTGTCACCAAATCCTCGAAGTGACAGGCACTTAAAACCAGTATTTAGGTTTTCAAGTGTATGCAACATCAGCATTCTTCTTTACCTAATTCTTTATTTTTCTTTCCTGCTCTATTACCAACACTAGACAAATTTTCCTTTTATAGCTCAATTTCAGTTCAAGACATCTTTTTCCCATATTAAATTTTTGGCATCTATGTTATATCTGCCTTGCATTTTTTTCATGCAAGAAAATAAGCATTCTACAAAAAAAATTATTTTTAATAATTGGATGATTGATGTTCCTCTTTGACTAATTAAGAAAATAGATCCATGATAGTAGTGGAATTTTTGGATATCAATAACAAATCAGGCATTAATATTAACACCAACACGATATTACAAAGTTATTGAATATCAGTTCTTTAGCTCTTTGGTGGTGGGATTGTCTCTTCAGAACTATAAAAAAATTACAAAGTAACTCATTAAAATATAAAGAAGAAACTGCCACACAGTTTGAAGAATATTGGTAAACTGTCATAAGTTATACATAATGAAAGATGCAATATGCAGAGTTATAGAAGGCTTAAACAAGATTCATACCTTCTCAATGATGCATTACTGTACATATTCAGCTTCTCAAAAAATGCAAGGGTGTAAAAAGTGAATCTATCCACAACTGACACACCAATCTGTGAAAGGCATATAGAAACTAAGATACAGTTGATTGAAACCAAGAAACAGGAATGAAGCTTAAGCTCAGATCTGAACTAAAACCAGCAAAGTATTCTTACAGAACTGAATGGAATCAGAAGAATTGTCTTACATTAGAGTCAAGATGATGAGAGTACGAATTTTCACCTTTCATACTACTCCCGATAGCCAAAACACCAGGTGACTGAAGCTGCAGAAACCAAGAATTTTGTCAAGAATCTTAAACGAGATAGTGTAAACTAAAACATATTTCTTTTGATTTTCTGAATGATAGCAGAAAGTTCAATGTGTATCTAGGCTATCCACGTCCCATCCAAAAGAGAAACTCAGAGACATTTATTTGCCAGGGCATAAGCAAGAACAGTAACGAATTCCTGTGTTTCTTCTTCCAACCATTACCAAGGGTGGCTGGATAACATCATAAGATATTGCAATCACAACTCTCTTAAAGGCATGGAGTTTCCAATTTTGAGCTACATCTAGTGTCCCTCCCACTAATCTGGAAAAAGTTCATTTTTACTGATTTATTTGTTTGTCTGTTTCGGCTGGATAAATCCTTTGCATGGGCCACCACAAACACTAATATTGACACCTAATATTAGACAAGTTCTGGGAAAAGAACATTATGGAGATATTATGTCTGAGCAAAACACCACTTCTCCAGCATATGACTTGTTCATGACATGTCAGCATAAGCGTGTTCTGACTTATATACACAGTGAACCACATATTACAAGAAATTCATTCTATGGGTATAAATCTTCCAGCCAAGCCATTACACAACAATAATATCCACCAAGAAGCGAAAAACCATAGGGAAAAAGGGGGAAAACTTGAGGAACAGGAAAAGAGAATTACATGGGTTCAACTTCTGGAAAATATCTAATCTTTGTTAAATTATTGATTGCATTAGAATTTAAAACTTGATTAATAACCCTATTGACAGAATAACCTTCTGGAATTTGACAAAAATGGAGAATAACAAAGTTTAGTCATTATTTTTTAGTTACTGTAAATGTACATGGGAGACAAAGTAAACCTGAGAAAAAAGAGTTGCAGCTTGACAGGTGTCAACCATTATAAGCAGCTCCTTGAATCTGGTGAATGATTTTTGCAGAGTAGCATAAAGAAAAAGTCAGAGAACTCCAATATGAAGCAAGAATAAAGCCATAAGATATCACAAGCAATATGTAAGATGTTAACAATGAAAACTTAAGTTTATTAAATATAACAACTTCTTGGAAGTTGAAACTAGAAATGAAAGAATTTAGTACTAGCTGGAAGGACATAAGCACTTGAATTTACAACCTACTCTTCTCTTTCATTTGCCTCACTGCATCAGCTAAATCATGGCTCTGAAGTTCTTCGGAGTCTTGAAACTTTAGAAATTCATCTCCTCCATGCCCAGTCATATACAAGAGAATGTGGCTTCCTTCATCGCTTAAAAGACGCTTTGATCTTGGCACAGCAGGATCGTGCCTCCCGGTCAGCACTCTCAAGAAATTTTCAACAGTCACTTCATAACCTCGATAGTCAACCTAAAGGGTAAAAAAGCAAGCATTTAAAAGTCTTTGTATTACAATGGACAACTACACAAGGAAGAACAAATAATCATATTGCCAACTTCACTTCTCATCACTGTTTTCATGAATCAATCTCTTTAAAGACATAAAATCTCCAGTTCTTCTTCACTCAATAGCTCAAGATTATTTTTCTTCTATGCACCTGTATGTTGCTTTTAATCTTTTATCATGTTAAAGTTGTTTTCCCTTCTAGAGGAACATCATATATCTGTTCAAAATTTCACACAGATTATACTAGTAATTTATAGTTTCCATAATTTTACGAAGTCTCCATCTTTGTTTTACAAACATATGCTTGCATGCGACATAATAGTCATCTTTAAAAAGGATGGGCAGATACTATTAGCAGGCTGATATTATAGGAAATTCATTAGAAATTACTCTTTTCAAATCTTCAGTGAGATCCATTTTTATTGCCAAGTAAACCGGAGTCCAAAACCATAGCTACTCAGATCTCTAATGCCATCTTCTGATTAATAGTAGGCGTGAGATTTTATCTTTAAAATGAATTAATATTTACGAAGTCTGGGTTATTAAACTTCAGTTAAAAGTCAATATAGATCATTGCAACTTCTAGTAGAAGGTGAATGAACATGCTGACACACCAACTGAAGCTAGAAACACATAAAAGGGTAAATACAATCAATCAAGAACTTGCAGAAAGGAGGCAATAGGTGTTATGATAGTGAAGGTTAGAGCATTTTTTAAAAAAATAAAAAAGTCCAAACAATAGAGTTAGTCTAGATCAACCTCAACAATAACAGTAGAAATGATTTCCAAATTGTTAGACAAGAAAACATTATATTGTTATTGAGGTAGAGAAAGAAAAGGGCTTGATAACTTAAATGTGAATTGAGGTATCAGCAATTGTTTTGATGGCTTCCCTTCTCTTTTTTCCTTTTAAACTATAAGCAGAGCAATTGAGCAATCTAATCCAGGCTTACTTCTTTTTCATTGCTTCCTGTATTAAGATCGGCTGCACGAAAGAAGGAAAAATGTTTTACCAAATACCAGGAATACTAATTTCCATGTCTTTGGTTAGTTAAAAAACAATATATAGCTTTTGTTTATTAAGTTTTTTTCTAGAAACAAAACATAGGGTTTTAATCCCTTTTCATAAATTTCCAGCCTATTTTCCTTCATTTTCTATACTTTATTTACCAAATTTTCTAATTTTCCAGGTAAATGTCAAACAGCATCTAAATTCTGTTTACTCCAATTGGCTTATCGAAAAATACCAAGCTGTCACTAATCAATATGAAATTTGGATGTGAAATTAATTGTCAAATATAGCAGAGGTAATTAAAATTCTCTAATGCAAATTAAGAACCACTAAATGACTAGAAGGAACCCAAGACTCACTTCAACATTATCCCCATACAAATTAAGCTGGTGATTCTCATTATTAAAAACTTGAGCAGGGTAGTTGTTTCTAGCGTTGCAAGCCATGTCATCAGCCAGCATCAGTATTATTCTTTCATCTGGTATTCCCAGACGCTTCACTGTCCTGAGAGAAACAGAATAAACCATGCACCTGAGCAAGCTATAAAGATCAAGACAAAAAAATTCTAAGAGTAGTATATGCTTCCACCTCACCTATATAAAGATAAAGTGTTGGCCATATGTCGATAGTTGAACCTGGTAAAAATGAGAGGATTGTTATATCAAACAACAAACTAAAAGAAAGAGTTGGGTTGATGAATGTAAGGAAGTGTGCTTGCGCACAAAACATAAAAGGTATGTGCTCTATGTCACAATTCATGATAAGTGAACCACATGAATAATGAGTCCTAAGCATGGAAGATTGAGAAAAAGGCACTGCCACAGCAAATGCTTCAATCTCCAAAAGTTAATTGCTTAGTATTAATTATGTAGTGACTATCATTTCAGAAGTTAAATACAAATAACTTACTGTTAGAAAAACGGCTATCCATGAATGGCATCTGAATTCACAAGAAGCTCTTGGTAAATGCTTACCCAATTGGAGACTGAAATTAAGAGGCATCAGTCAAAACCCAGTTGGTAACCTATATAAGCTTTGCGAATAACGCCTTGGTTTACATTTTCAATTTTTTGATGATTGAATTCAAGATTTCTGGATCAAGGAAAAAATCATTTTAATAGTGTTAACTTATGATCCTGAGAGTCTTGACTGCTCATGTATTATGGATGCTGCCCTTTTTTAATGATGCTAAACATAATCGGGCTATCTTCTTCTATAAAACTGCAGTTTACATGTTAACCTTGTTGTAAATCTTGAACATGAAGGAACTCTTAAGAAACATCACCAAATTGTAAGATGGGAGAAGCAATTAATATGATGGTTCAAATTAAATCCAGATGAGTCCTACAAACCACAACCTGGGAGAAGGTTGCTGATTTCTTCTCCCAAATCATAGTGATGATTATGCCTTTTGTTAGAATCTCTTTATTTTCTAAGCTTTGAATAATGTTTTATTGAGTTTGTCTAGTTCAGTAAGAGTCGATTAGAGGTTTATTTGATATTTATTTATTTATTAAGAGTCCAAGTCCTGATGGACTCAGGGGTGGAACTCTATAAATATAGATGTATCTATTTTCTTTAACCTATCAATGAAATATTATTTCAGTCTTTTGACAAACCCTAGGAGGCCGATCCCCTTGAAATGATTATCCATTTTCTCCCTCTTCTTCTACGATAAAACCCTAAGAATCTTATCATTTGGTATCAGAGCAGCGATCCTCGGTGTTCTCGCTGCAATTTCTCACAACACTCACCACAGCCATCATCATTAAAAAAAAAAGAAGTCGATAGCCACCCCATCTCGCTAGAGCAAGAAAGGGCCACCGCCGCTGCTCCTAATCCTCGGCATCTCGCTATAGTTCCTCATCCCTTCCAACAGCGTGCCTCCTAGCCCTTAGCAACTGCCACTGGTAGCCGCCCCATCCCGCTTAAGCGAGAAAGGGCCACCACCACTGCTCCTAACCCTTGACGCTCCCACAACCTTCTTCCCGGCCAGCAAATGGACCACCCCTCGTCGCCCTCAGCCAAGATCGCTAGCGCCCATCCCAA
This sequence comes from Musa acuminata AAA Group, assembly GCF_036884655.1. Lineage (NCBI taxonomy): Eukaryota > Viridiplantae > Streptophyta > Magnoliopsida > Zingiberales > Musaceae > Musa > Musa acuminata. The sequence goes on from NC_088337.1 coordinate 25,564,257, forward strand.
CCGCATGGTCACCAGCGTCTCGTCCCGTCGCGACTACCTCCCAACGACCACAACGAACCCTCGGCGACGCTGCTCCCAACCGCACAACCATTGCTGCCTCCCAGCCCTTAGCAACAGCGATCCCTCCACACAGCGACCATTGCTGCCTCCCAGCCCTTGGCAGCAGCGACCGCAGCGAGACATTAGTGACGTGCTCCCAACTGCGCCACCATCGCTGCCTCCCAACCTCTAAGTGCCTAGGGCTTCATCGACATCCTCGCAGCAACCCTTAACTCCCACAACGTTGCCAGCAACTAGCGTCACAACAGCAACATCGAATAGGGCAGTGCTGATGCCCTTGACTTGACATCAAAAATAGGAGTTGGGGATTATATATCTGCAGTGTTACGCAAATGGCTACCGACAACACAGTAAAAGCCCAACTAAAAGCCTTGGAAAGTAGGATTGAGAATCGACTGTAAGAAACCCTTAATGATTTCAAAAAGAGCCTATTGGAGAGCTTCAGCAAGTTTCAGCAAGATGAAAGTTCAAATCTTACGTTGTACCGATCTGGAGACACGGGAAAAAGGATCCAAGAACAGGACACAAGCTACCCACGCATGAAGGTGGAATTCTCAAGATGGGAAGATGAAGATCCGACCAGTTGGATCTCTAGGACAAAAAAAAATTTCGATTTTCACAGAACTCCAAAAGAATCTAATGTGGAAATAGCTTCAATCCAACTAGATGAAGATGCAATACAATGATATGATTGGTACGAAATATGCCACAGGGTCCCCTCGTGAGAGCAATTCAAGAGAGAGCTTCTCGTTTGCTTTGGACCATCTGAATATGAGAATGTTGATGGGTAGCTCGCTAAAATTCGTTAGATTTCTACAGTGCTAGAATATCATAGCAGATTTGAACGATTGTCAAATCCAGCCAGAGATTGGTCCGAACGACAACTGGTGGGAACATTTATTGAAGGACTTAATCCAGATATTCGGTGTGAAGTCAAAGCTCGCCAACCCCGCACTATGACAGTCACAATCTTATTTGCATGTTTGCCCGAGGAAAAAATCAGCAGGGAGAATCGTCGAAACAGAAGTGACAACAAACAAATGATTAGCAAGCCACCCACCCCATCTATTCCCAACAGAAACCTTAACACCCAAGACTAACCCGAGAAGAACTCAAGGAAAGATCAACGAAGGGTTTGTGCTGGCACTGTGATGAAAAGTAGAGTAAAGAGCACCGATGTAAACAAGAGCAACTTCTGATGATTGAACCAATCGGGGAGGAGCTAGAAGCTGACAATGTGGACTCCGATCATGAAGGCATAGATTCTGATGAAGATGTTAGACCTGTCATACATATAGTGCATGCATTAGTCGGCTACTCTAACCCGCAAACTATGAAAGTTGGAGGAACTTTAGAACATCAGCATGTTATAGTTTTGATTGATACTGGTAGCACTAACAATTTTATGGACAGTAAGGTTGTCAACCGATTGACCTACCACATTGAAGGCTGTGACAAATTCGAAGTAAAGGTCACTGATGGACGGATTTTAACTTGTGATAGCAAATGTTCAAAGATAAAATTGATTATATAGGGCCTTATGGATTTCTTTTTGCTACCCTTAGAAGACTTCAAAGTGGTGCTTGGAATTAAATGGCTATCAACCCTGAGTGATGTTTCTTGGAATTTTTCTAAACTAATCATATAGTTTTTTATTAATTGAAAGCAGATGATCCTAAAGGGAAGACGTGGAAGTAAGGTCACAACTGCCACTAGCCATCGAATAGAGAGGGTTCTTTAGAAGACTGCAATGACTACTACACCGAAAGGCCGACCTATTACTTACACTATCAAGAAGTGGAGACTGTACTTACTTGATCAACGGGTTGTAATACACCGCAGATATTCTCTGACTGAAGTGCTGAAAGAGAAGCTCCCAAAGTTTGATGTTGTTTAGCCTTGAGGAAAAGGCTGATTTGAAGGGAGAGGAATTGTTAGGATCTATTTATTTTATAACTTTGAATAATATTTTATTGAGTTTGTATAGTTCAGTAAGAGTCTGATAAGGATTTATTTGATATTTATTTATTTAGTCCAAGTTCTGATGGACTCAGGGGTGGAACTCTATAAATATGGATGCATATGTTTCTTTCCACTTATCAATAAAATCTTATTCCAGTCTTTTGACAAACCCTAGGAGGCCGATCGCCTCGAAGTGATCAAGGAGGTCGATCCCCTCGAAGTGATCATCCCTTTTCTTCCTCTTCTTCTACAATAAAACCCTAGGCATCTTATCATTTTTCTGATTTCAGGTACATATTCAGAATGGATCCATTTTTTCTACTGTAAGGCTTTGACCATTTAAGATATCTTATAAACTTGCACCAATGAAGGAATTCAGAACATTCAAGTTGAATCTGCATGTGTAGATCAAAAAATGAATAAGGCGGAGACTACAAAGTAACTATTTTTGGGGTTACCAGAAGCGGGAGGTGCAGACCAAGACGGCCCAATTGTTGTTGTGCATCGTCGCCCACGACGAAGGCGAAGACGAAGTTAGAGGGACTAAAACCAAGAAAAGCAAGAACATGCGCAACCAGTGCGTCATCACCGGATCTCGAGTCGCCATGCCCGTCCAAACCCTACTTCGATCTCGATTTCGGGTTTGGAAGGGCAATTGAGGAGAAAGCAGCAGTGTTCGGCGGTGGCAGAATCGGCGTGGAATGACCGTCCGAGAAGCAAGCCGCCTGAGGAGGCACCGGATCGAGGGGTCGTAGGCGGAAGCCAATGACCGAAGGGTTACGAGCGATTCGGTTCAGTTGTGTCTCGGCTCAAGGTTATTACCAAAGCGTACCGATTGTTCGTGGATGGCTAATTACACATGACCTAAGTAATTATGTAGTTTTCGATATTTAGTATTTCGATTTTCTATTTTAAAAAAATTATATTGATATTTTTATAATTATGAAAATCAAATATCCATACCCATTTACTATACCACTATCAATTTTATCAAAAAATAAAAATAAAAGATAAAAAGATAATTTTAATGATTTAGTTAATGATAATGAACGGTATTGATGTGGCGGATGACAGTATCACTAGGGATCGTGAGTAATTATTGTAGATGAGAAAAGTGACGACAAGATGTGAGGGTCGTTCGATAACTATAAGTGTTGATATAATTATAAGCGACGAAAGAGTCACTCAACATCTGTATCAGTGTTGTTGACACATATGTAGAGCGACAATTGTATTTGCATCAATGTCGAGTAGCATCTGCATCAACGTCGTTCATACATCGATAACTACATTTGCATCAACGTCGAAGTAGTTATTGAGTGATCTTTTCATCGCTCTATATTTATGTAAACATCGATGCAATTACCGACTTATCACCGCCTCTTACCATCACTCTTCTTATCCATAACAATCACTTGCGCCCTTGATTTCATCACCCACCACCACCGACGTTATCTCTCACTATTGATGCTATCCATCATCACTAACTGAAATGATAAAATTATTTTTTTACCTTTCCATTTTGTATTATATTGGTAAAACCAATAACGTTAAGGTAAATGGATCTATATATTTCATTTTCGTAACTATAGCGATGCAACGTTACTTTTTAAAATACAACGATCGGGACACTAAAGAGAACTAAACATAGTAATAACATGTAATTAGTCCTTTCAAAGAACATGAGTTATAGCCCAATGCAACGTGAAATGAAATGGATTCAAGAAGCCAATTCAAATTAGTATCTAATTGGTCAAGCAAACCAATCGGACTCGTTTTAAGACTATCAGGCTTGCAATGCTTGTCATTAGATTATCCCCAAAATAAATGCAATCAAAGCATTTTAACAATATATAATAAGCTAAAGAGTGTATTAGAAAATTATCATTCATATTCCACATATTGAAGGAGTAAAGATGAGATTGGATCTTAAAAGTTTTCAAAAAATATATCCGTAGTTGTTCATATAATCCGCAATGAATCTCAAATAACGGAACCAAACATCTAATTCTAAAGAATAAAATATCGACAGTCGAATCTTTATACTCTCATATTGAAGTTATGATAACAGGAGCATACCGAGCTCAAGCTGAAAAAGAGAAATTGTGGACGCCCTTATGTTTAGTTGGTAAAATCTATAAGATAAAAATAATGCACATGAAAAATAAGATAGGCCTCTCGAATTATATAACCTTTAAGAGCATAGGCGCAGCACCCTATACGACCGATAGGAAGGAACGAGAAGACTCACCTTTTTTCTAACGGTATCTTTTTTTTATAAATGATAGAAAAAAAACTCGTTAATCAAATTCTATTGAAATGGGAGATTTTGTTTTGTTTTGTTTTTTGATAGATTTTGTGATCGAGTATAATTTAATTTAATTTCGAGTGTGACTAAGTCAACTTCCACTAAACTAACTCAAATTTTTAAATAATAGAAAGAGAATTTTTTTTTTAATAAAAAAATTATGATAATTGAATCATTACTATTCTTGAAATGGAACTATTATTAAATTAGTTCAATTCCGAATGTAAATTTATCAACTTGATATTCTTTTTTATAAAATTTTATGATAATTAATTATAAAAATTAAAGATTTTTTTTGAATATATCATGTGATGGTGTAACTTAGCTTAATTACAGTACAACTTAATCAATTTTCACTAAACCAATTTAAATTTTCATCAACCTATCTCGTCATAATTCTAAGATGAGTACTATTTTTTTATTTTTACAAGATTTCATGTTAATTTATTATTAAAATTTTAAAAATCTAAATAAATTCTATGATCAAGCGTAACTCAATTTAATTTCAATTTTAATTTCAATTTTAATTTCATAAAATTACTAAGATGTTATTTTAAAAATAAAAAATAATTAATAAAAGTTTTTCTTTTTTTTTTCGAGCCAATCTTATAATTAAGTAGAACTTAATTTAATTTCAAAAATATTTTTTTTGAAAAACGTGATAAAAAAAAAAGCCAAACTTTTTGGAACTAAAATACCCAAGTTCTTAACCCTGAACTGACATCTCAAAAAATTTCAATATATATATATATATATGCGATCAAATTTTGAACCCTCTTAATAAACGAATGTTAAATGAATACAATTTACCACCAACAATGTAAGTATCACTGAGGTTCTTTGCTAATCCAAATAGCTCAAAGATAGAAAAAGAGTAAATTCACTAAACAGAGTTGAAATAATTATATATATATAATCCGAAATTTTAAACCATAGAACGCGATGTAACATTTACGTTCAAATATCACGTTAACATCCACAGCATAGTTTCTATACCAGACAAGTCAGGAGCATATGATCAAATCTCGGATGAAATACAATGACCAGACAATACTAATGCGAAAGATCATCACACAAACACGAAATACTCCTATCAAGGCAGCAAATCAAAATATAAAGATAGCTCCAATATCCCAAAATGCAGAAACATAAAAATCATCCATGTGATGATGATCACATGGAAAAGAGATAACTAGAGCATATTGCTCATTCCTCATCATCCTCGTCGCCGTCACCTCCAGTTGCCTTCTTTGCAGCAGCTTTCTGATTTTTTCTCTTCACTCTACCAGGTCGGCCTCCACCGAATGGGCTGGTAAGTGAGAAATCTATGTGCTTTGCGGAATCAACTCTGACCATGAATGATGCGATGTTCACAACTTGCCTTCCGACTCTGTAATCATGGCCAACTCAACATTTAATTAATAATAGAGTAATTTAAAATATAGTTAGATTTCACTAGATCTCGATGGAAAATCTGACAGGTACAACTACCATATGAACACTAAAAATCTATTTGACATGACCAAGGTAAAAGAAATAAAGATTATTGTAAAATGGATAGCTTCAATATGGAAGACCAAGTGCTTGTTTCCAGGAACTAAATAATACAATACAGAGTCCAGCATACTACAGCACCTACAGGTAAAACAAATCATAATACAAGACCATCAATGTCAAAGATGCTCTTATCAAACTAGTAAACATTCTAAGAATCACAAATGTCAACATCTAACAGTGATTTTCACAAGCTATATTCGCAAAATAAGTAACACATCCATATGTCAATGGCAGATACTAAAGAAGATAAATATCCATTGTCATTTACCAAATGACAGTTCTTCATGCTAATAGTTGCATTTTAGCACTTCCTCTACCAATATCTCAAAATAAAACAATTATGATAAATAATCCATCTACATGATTAGATTGTAGGTCCAAAACCAAATGCTTGTAAGCAAAACCAAAATAACCCACAAGATAAAAACCATATCATAAGCCAAATGAAAAAGCAATAACAACAGAACCCTGAAGTATCTAAAAACTAAACAAATAAGTAAAATCAGTCAACCTAGAATGTGAGGTCATTTAAGTACCACTATCCTCTCTCTCAATAAAACTACCTAATATACATTCACTACTCAGTTGTACCTGTCAGATTTTCCACCATCACAGCTAATAGTGGCAAATAATAAGAGAAAGGAGGAAAAAAACGTAATTTTAGTATAACTAGAAACATCACAGCTTCTTGCAGATAATCTTTCATAAGAATGAACTTGGAGCTACATTTGAATTTTCTTAGAGAACAGGAGAATGCATTCACCCTTACAGGTTTAGAATCTTTGCAAAGTGTCTTAGGAATATATTTATTACCCCAACCCCTCAATGAGATACACCTGGGACTTTCATTAGCCAGGTTCACAATGCATTACATTCTACAACAACAATAACTAAGTTCAGGAAATCTCAAATAATTGAAGAATGAAGGAATCATACTCGATTCACATCATCGATAAACTACCTGCTCCATATGTTCTGCCGTGGATATTTCGAACAACAAGAACTACTTGAGCAACCACCGAATTTAGAACGAGAAAAACATAAATAAGTGGCATGAAAAAATAGAAGGAAGGATCCAATCAGCTAACTCGACAGAACACCTTAACAAGTCACGTCTGACTAAAAGTAGAAAGGCAAAAGATCACCGAGAAATGAAATCATGAAAGCACACATACGATACAAAACAGACCTTTCCGCACAAATATCTCTACAGCACCGGAGCATTAGCAGGCATAATAGTAAAGTTTGATCACCTGATGTGCCGCTGCCTTATCAGGACCCGAGCATGGTGGATGGACTTGGCCATTCCAGACTTGAACACGAGCGTCTGGAGGCGGCGCTCCAGAAAGTTCTCCACGGTGAGGGCAAGGACGTAGTCGAGCTTGTTCTGGCCCTCCTCAAGGAGCCCGTAGCGGTTCATACGGCGGAGCAGGGCCTCTCCCTCAAAGATCCGTCGGGGGTTCTTCTCATCGAGCGTGAGGAGATCCCTTGCCGCGTTCCGGATCCGGCTGAGAGCGTACTGGACCCTCCATAGCTCGCGCTTGCACCGCAGCCCGTACTCCCCGACCAGTTTGAGTTCCGCGTCCAGCCGCTCCTTCTCGTACGGGCGGCGAGGTTTCTTGAACGTCTTGCCATCTACCAAAACAGATCATTCGATAAGGTTTACGACACATAGGCGTCAAAATCAAAAGCCAACATCATAAATCTAAGGGGTAAAAGAAAGATCTTTGGAACACAATAAAACACTAGCTTTCAAGAATCAGACCGAACAACGACAAACCCTAGGGAGAGATCAACTGACTAAACAGTGGAGATCGAAGGGCTTACAGTTGCGGTAGAAACTGACGTGAACCATGGCTGGTTCGCGTTCTTCTCTGTCGCCGTCGCAAGCGGGGGTCTCTCACGGAAGAGATGGGAAGAAGAACCCTAAAAGACAGGCGCTGGCTACGGCACGTGCACAGTGAGCCGAGCTCCATGTGGGTCCCTGTTTCTATCAATGGGCTTCTAATGGGCCATTGAAGCCATATTGTGGCCCTCGCTAACCAATTCACCCTGGGGACAACTGGTTGACTAAAATTACAATCCATCTCCCTTCTAATCGTCATCGCTGGTGTGACTTGGAAGTTTGTTGGCTCACCTCCATCGTTGGTTTAATTACGATAATACCCTATACAGAACCAATTCAATTGTACTTCCACGTCAGTTGGCTCACCTCCATCGTTAGTTTAATTACGATAATACCCTCTACATAACCAATGCAATTTTACTTCCACGTCAGTTCCACGTGATGTGGGACCCGGCTAAAACGTAGGGTGCAAATCATGGGTATGTCATTCATGCCGTCACAAGCCAACGGGGCCCCACAAGGAGGTTGAAGGGGTATTTGAGTAATTTACGCGGTTCGAACGCGCAACAGAAACCATTGGAACTGCTGCCAAATAGGCGACCAAATCGGCGAAACCGTCCCTATAAATATCTCGGTTCTTCGACGCTCTTCTCTCGTTTCCAGATCGGCATCGCTCCTCGTCTACGATTCCCAGCCTCGGGAAGGAAAGAAAGCCTGATTAGAAGTGTCCTTTGAGCTCGGCCATGGCGTGCCGAACGCTGGAGATCACTTTGGTCTCGGCCAAGGGCCTTAAGGACGTAAACCTTATCTCCAAGATGGCCGTCTACGCTGTGGTCTCCCTCTCCGGAAAACGCCGGGGGCGGCAGCTTACCCCGCCCGACCGCGAGGGTGGCCGCAACCCAACCTGGAACTCCACCATCCGCCTCACCGTCCCCGTCGACGTCGACCTCGCCCGCCACTCCATCCACATCCTCCTCCGCACCAAGCGCGCGCTCCGGGACCGCGACGTCGGCGAGGTCCGCGTCCCACTCTCGGATCTCCTCTCTGGTGCCTGCGGTGGCCCGCCGCCCATCCAGTTCGTCAGCTACCAGGTCCATAGGGTGACGTCCGGCAAGCCCAACGGCGTCCTCAACTTCTCCTACAAGCCCGGCGAGTGCGTCGCCGCCTTCGCCCTCGTCCCCTCGGCCTCTGCCTATCCGCCTCCCTTCATGGCGCACCCCACGGCTCCCGTGATGTTGTACCCAGCAGGAACGAGCTCGGCAGCTTACACAGCGTATGGAGCGGGGCTGCCGTATCCACCGCCAGTGGTGTACCAGCAACTGCCGCCGCTTAGTTATGGACACCCCCCTGTCGGGTACGGATACGGATACTCGCCGGCGAGTTACGGGTATGGGTATGGTGCTGCTCCGCCGCCGGTAGTACAGCCACATAGGAAGAAAATATTGGGAACAGGGCTGCTCGGTGGTGCGCTTGGCGGGCTTCTGGTCGGGGATATGATATCCGACGCTGCTGCCTACGATGCCGGGTTGTAAGAGGTGCGTCTTCGTCCTATTCATTTCTTGGAAAAATAGCGAAGATTTGTAACAAAATAATTTTTATACATACTTATATTGTTTAAATGATCAATTTAATTAGTTATCAGGTGGAATATTTATCTTTTCTAGTAAACCAATAAAATCATGGATTTATACTGAACTAATCGACCTAAAATGTTCTGAAATTTCTCAACATGGATTTGGAGAAAACAAGTTATGCATGTTATCATTTCGACATCTTTAGAAAAATTCCCATGTTGTAGCAAATTTAGTTTATCTATATGGTTTGAAAACTATAATAAAAATTACATGAGTTCCATTTGTCCCAAACATGAGTGCTAAAAAACAATAGTGATATAACTAATAAAATCCTACTTTGTTAAGGTTTCTCTGTTTTGGCACAAAAGACAAATGATGTGACGAAAGTGACCCCATTGGAAGTACTAGTCATTCAAGCAAACTAGTTTGTTTCTTACCACAAGTGACCTCGAAAAATTTGTTGCTTACCAATATAATTATTTCAACCTTTATAAGAGTAGGAATTTCATTTATGTCAACAATAATGCACTTGTTTTTTTCTAAGAACAGTATAACACTATACAAAATCAATATTACTAGTCTGAGTTTCTTTTTGTAAGGCAGATCATATGCCTTGTACAATGATTACTGAATGGTAATATGGTGGTATAACCCATAAAATCTTTTTCTCAAGTTTTTTCCTTGGCACTATTAGAGCTAAAATTGTGCTGAAAGGTTAAAAAGAATTCTCAAGGGCACTGTCTTATCTTATAATAATGTTCTTATATTGAGTTTCCTGAAATAAGTATAACATTAGTATCACATAAATATTTTCTGTACATGAGATATCACACAAGACAAAGATGCTGACTTTCAAATAATATTTGAAATACACAGAGGGATAGATATATTAACTTGACTAATTATATTTAAGCTAAAATTATAAATTAACTTTACAATAATTATAACAGACCCTTAAAATCTCCAGTAAAACAAAGAGGAAATTACTCCACGTTTATATAGATAAACTCCTAAAGAAGATATTGTTGAGTTTGGGGCCTCAGATGTTATATGATTGGATTTTTGTATCATTATCGAATGTCTTCTTTCATTGATGGAAGAGGACAACCTCAAAAATACAAAATAAATATAAGAAAGAAAGAAAAAAGACAGATGAAAAGAGGGAGGAAGAAAGTTAAGAACTAGAGAGAAGTTTGTGATGCCTCTTAAGGCTTTCAATTGTCTTTATTTATAGGCATTTATGCTTATTTATATTCTTACACAATGTACAAGTGAATAAGGACTCACCATTAAAAGAGTTTATTAATGGAGTATTAATTGCAGACTTTACAAAATTATTTTATAACAAGACCGTAATTCTGAATGCGTGATTTTTAATAATATGATAAATGGTATAACCTATAATATGCTCATATTAGGACTTTAAGATACTAATTTAACTATAAGTAAAGACTTTAGAGACCTTCCAAAAAAGGTTAAAAATATAATGATTGAAAATACTAAGTAAACTCCAAATCCTAATAACTCATGGATGTCCTGCAACAGTAGATCACTCCTATTAAGATTAGGAACAGTTCTACTTATGTCTTGAGCTGTGTCTTGTTTGAATTGATGTTAATGTGATTTAGTTTTGCTTAAAACATCGTGTTTCAATATTGTCATGGTGCACCTGGTTTCCATCCTTGTTGCTATGCTCCAAGCCAGTTGGCCCAGTAGCTTGCAGCATGAAATGGTGGTAGAGAAATAAGAACTAAAAGAGGAGAGCTGATTTGAGTATACTAGTGGACCAAGACTGCACAAATGTAATGATGTCATGTTGTTGAACCAAATGACTTGACATATCATCAGCTGGTTATAACTAGCTTCTAGATCATCAAGACAATATACCAACTTAGCAGCATCATCAGCAAGATCTTAACATCATAAAAAATAAGATTCGGATAACAATCCATTGCAGGTCTTGCTCTTTAAAAGGAGAACTCAACTGAAAATTGTTTAGTCTCTTCTCTCTTTAAACTTTTGGTGCACTGGCTCTCTCTTTAAACTCATTTATTTTACAGGATTCATCTTCAAGTGTCCTCAGCCTTTCACAGAGCACCTCGATGGCTTGGTCCAACTCTACGATGCCTTGGTTTTCCATATTGTTCACCTCAGCAAGAAAGCTTATGCTGGCTCAACTTAGCAAGATGACCAAATCTGACTTCGTCTCGGGGCGGAAAGAAGTCTCTAGTTAGTTATATTATGCGAGAAACAATGGGTTGCACTATTATCATTTAATGATGAGTCCATGCCTGTGTTTTATTGTCTATGAGATGTTTTCATGGTAAGTGGCAGAGGAGGAGGTTGTGACAAGGCAATGAAAAGAACACGAGTAAAAAGGGCAAAAATATAGATGGATTCTATCTGAATTTGGAATCCCAGGAGTATATGATACCATAATGTAAATAATAATAATAATAATAATAATAATCTTGCTGTGCTAGATGATGGTTGTAGAATTATCATGGTTCTCTCACTGAATGATGTATTTTTCTGCATCTTTCTTGGTGTCATAATCTACCCTAAACTAATTCTGTTCCAATTTACCTTGTATGAGTTGTGAAATGGAACCATTACTAGTTCCAACTCTGAATTCAAATTCTGTCATTCCACTGCCTCTCCTTGGTCATGTCATAATCTCCACCATGCTATTATGGTTACTACTGCTGCTGGATTTCTGTTGAGTAATAATTCTCTGCTGCTGTTTGGCTCAGGCATAGTTGAGTTATTTAGACTACTAAGATGAAATTGGTTTTGACTTCTCCCTTTGGATCATCTACTTAATCCCGACACTCACTCGAAACCTTTCAGATTAAGTGCTTAAACTATTACATATTACCCTTGAATGATTGCTGTTATAGATCTACCTAGGTTGGAGATAGATATGATTGCATTCAAGTGGACCTTCAGTGTTAATGTTAATCTAATAATTGGCCGGTTTAATTTTTGGCTTAAGGTTCTAATGGAATAGTAATTTCATGCTTAGTGGCTTTATCTATTGTTCAATTGTCTTGACCAAGATTTCAAATTTCAATGCAGTGTCGATGATGATCTTTGGGCGAACCGGTATAATTACAGTGTGAATAGGTATAACCCCATGCGAGTCGATACAATTTGACGGGAAGAAGAGAAAAGAATTGAAAGAAAGAGAGAAAGAAAGAGAGGAGGCATAGGTTGAAGAAGAACGTAGAGGTGGCAATGTGGTAGAAATAGGAGAAGAGGAAGAAGGAGAGGAGATAAAAGATTAGAATAAAAAAAGTTACCTATCATCATCTTAATCTAAGATGGTAGATTTATCATTGATATTGAAGAATACTATCATATGATAAACCTATTCTCTAATTTGTTATATATATTAATATTTTTTCTAAATTCTTATAAATCTTAATTCTAGTAAATGATGCCATTTTTCTTCTTTAATATTAAATGAGGCTAATTATATATTACCTCTTATAATTAGTTATCTTTAGCATTTGAGTTCTTATACTTTAAAAAAGTTATATTAGCATCCTTATAGTTATGAAAGTGAAACATTTAACTCTATTTATCATAACAATATTAATTTTATTAACAAAAACATAAAAATAAAAGATAAAAAAAAAAATAATTTTAACGTTCCGATTGGTGGTGACGAACGACGTCGATAATAGCGAATAGAGTCAGTGATGTCAGACGATGATGCCACTAGAGATCACGGGTGGCTGTTATGGATGAAGAGAGCAATAATGAGAGGTGAAAGTTGCTTTGCATTTGCATCGATACTTGAGTGATAAAAGGGACGCTGATTTAAATGTCGAGCGGCACCGCTTTACATCTACACCGGTGTTGATGTAGCTATCGAGTGATATAACTCGGCATCGTATCATCGACCCTTTTATCGTTTGATAATTGTGTTGACGTCGACGAAGATGCAGAGCAACAAAATGGTCACTCAACATTTACATCAACACTTACATAGATGTAGAGAGGCATCGCTTGGCAACTGCATCGGTACTAACGCAGATGTAAAGAGGCCCTCACCTCTCGTCATCATTTTTCTCATCCACAACAGCCACCTACGACCCCCAATGACACCGTCGTCCACTACTATTGACATTGTCTGTCAACACCAATTGGAACATCAAAATTATTTTTTTTTTATTTTTATTAGTAAAATCAAGTAAATAGACCTAACTATTTTACTTTCGTAGTTATAAGTTTGTCAATATAATTTTTTAAAATATAGAGATTAAAATACTAAAAGTAATTAACTATCATAGCACTACTCTGGTACCATCTCTTTCATTCTCTTTGGACCTTACATACTAGTAGTAATTGGAGACCTCGAAAATAATCTAATGACTTGAAAAGCATATGAACCATCATCATCTCTCACAAATATGGGACCTAAAGGATTTTCCCAAATGTATCTAAATTCTAATTACCCATTATGTTGAATATTCACCAAATAAATGTTAAATGATGAATATTGGAGCTGAGGAGGGTTAATATAAATAGTTTTTTTAATAAATATAGAAGTTATGTTCGTGGCCTAATCGCTACTGACTCACTCATATGTTATAAAGAAGCAATTTTACTATTGTTCTCCATTTATAGAATAATAATAATAATAATAATGTTATTATTATTATTGTTGTTGTTATTATTATTATCATCATCTTATTCTAAACGTAAATAATAAAGAAAAGAATAATATTAAAAAGTACAGCTGACAGTGCATGTTCCTATCAGGCATTAGAAGCTTATGGATTCTTCTTTGCTAACTAAATAGGATGGAATAAATCCTCCTTCCTTAAAATATGTTGTAACTTTACAATCTACTTTAACCATTTTGACGAAGGAATCGATCCAACATTCCCCATCGACTTTATTCTCAGATTATTAATATTTCAATCTCATCCATATCGCCTTTGACAACCATCGTTGGAGGATTTAATGCAAAGATTAGAAGAAAACCATGCTCTATCTAGTTGGGTGAATCTTGATGTTTAAGCTTTGCATCATTGGTGGCGAAGTTATTGGAGCATAAATCCAATCCGTGGAGGGAATTGGATGGCAATTGACGTTTATAGTTGAACATGCATGAGTGACAAAATTGACAATTTAAAATAGTTCATGAGGACCCATCACTTGCGTAAAACAAAAAGGAATCACATTCTTTGATTAAAAATGCGAAGTATCTTTTGATATTAAAGTAAATGTAGTCCTTTCAAAATAGAACACATGATAGTGGTTAGATCATGCTAAAAAGGCTTTGTACGGTTTTGTTGTAGTTGGATAAAAGAATTTATCCATTGAGCTTAAATATTTCTTCCTCTCTTCAATTAATTAATTAAGGGTAACACTCGGATAACTACTAAGAACTCTTTAGACTTATGTCTTGAAAGTAAGTCATGGATAATATTGACTTCAAAAGTGAGACATGATAGTACTATTAAAAGTAATTTATGTCAAATCACTAAATTTATGTGCCACATTTTGCTTCACTACTTTTTTTATTTGAAATTAAACATTATACCTATAATATCCTTAGTTTAGTCTCACATCACATGTTGAAGGCATTTAAATTAATTTATAGGAGCCACATGAGTGCAAGATCATATGAAAAGATGGTTTAGATTCAATAAATTAATGAGTTAGTTATCCTATCCAATCGGATATTAATAATAATTTAAAACCGATTTGATAGGTGAAGAGTTAGAATATAAAAAGAATAATATATAAAAGAATAATGTATGAATGAGATGAGAATAATTTAAAGCCGATTTGATAGGGAAAGAGTTAAAGAGTATAAAAGAATAATGTATGAATGAGAGGAGTGTATTCTATCGAGCCCATGAAAAGAAGAATATGATTGAAAGTACAACTCAGATGAGATTATAATGTAAATACAAAATCTATCACCAATTGGACGTTATCACAAAAATAAAATCATTAGTATCATTGTCAAATCTCCATATCACACACACATATATATTTCTTCTACAATATCTAAAACGTATTATGCAATTTATTTGTAGGAGAATTTGTCGAACAAATTTGATTGGTAAATTACTTGAAGTTTATTATGACTTCACATATATCAAGATTTTAATGTATCGCATACACAAAAAAAAAAAAAAAAAAGGGAATCATCAATATTTTTTAGTAATTCTAGAGAAACTAAGAAAAACATTTTTTATATGAGAAGATATACAAAAGTTTTGAGTCTAGATTAATTAGATTAATCTCATATTTACGTAAGCAAAAGGTATAAAAATTTTATATGTCATTTTTAGATCTATATTTTATTATATTTTTAGCATTGTGAAAATGTATAAAGGGTTTTTTTTTCTCTACATATTATTTTTTTATAATAAAATTTATAATTTCTCAGCATTATTTATATATATATATTTATTTATTTTGGTGTTGCTTTTAGATTTGTGTTTTATTTTTGTTAATCCTATATCAGACTCCATAATTTCTTCCCACCACACTCTGACAATGCAAGATGAAGTCAAGAGAGTGTACCCATAATGATCATGACAGGAACCCTACATCTCATATCTTCTTGTCACCGAGTGGCAGCATTCAGCACACACACACACTCTCTCCTGCAAAGCAGTGCAGCAGAAGCAAGAAGGAAAGCTGGAGAAGGAAGAAAAAGGCAGAGTCACATGTGCACACACACACACACTCTCCTCCTGCAAAGCAGTGAAGCAGAAGCAAGAAGGAAAGCTGGAGAAGGAAGAAAGAGGGAGAGTCAAAAGGTCAAACTAGTTTGGCAGGTTTGGCCACATAAGCTGGCAAGTGTTATGAGTCCACCACATAAAAAGAGTCCAAAGAATCTGCTTTCCTCCACCACCTAACCCCACATGCTGAACCAAAGGCTCAGAGACACAAAACAAGTATCTAATACTGCTTATGTTTTCTTCTTGGAATAGGAGACCACAAAATTGTTAGACAATGGTCAAAAAGAAAGAAAGAAAAGTTGGGGGTGATCTTGATGTCTTTAGGAATCTTAAACATGACTACAACTCTCATTAACAGGTAGCTACATCATGTCTCTTTCCTCATGGTTATGAGCTGTTTTCTAGAAGGGATAATAAAAGTTGACCATGCATGACAGTTTGACCAAAAGCCAAACAAAAAAAAAAAAAACCCCTAAATACATGCTTGGACAAAGTTTTGCATGTTTAAAATTTTACATCTATCTTATGATATAGGGCTTTTGATCTAGTGGTTGGTGTATATAGCATACATTGTAAGTCATATAATAATGAAAAAGATGAAATGATATCTAGTCATCATCAACCCCCTCCTGATTAGTGGAAAATTAATAATAGGAGAAGAGAGAATAAATAATTAATAATACATTTTTTTGTTGTATGTTCAAATATTTGATCTTTAAATTATACTCCAATTTTCATATTATTTTTTTTATCCATTCCTTCCAGAGTTCAACAAGCACCCATTTGAACTTCAAAAAAAAAAAGAAAAAAGAAAATCCTGTATCAAAATTCAAACAACTTATATTATCAAAGAAACAAGAACTAAGCATAGTTGATGAAATAATAACAAGGAAGCCAGTAGACCAATAAAAATGAACAAGGGAATCCTCATAAATTATTTGCTAAGAAGTTGGAGATGTATGAGGTAAATTTAATGTATAGGCAAAAAATTTATTATGTGGAATAACATGTGAATTTAATAGATAGACCAAAAATATAGTAAGTAGCAATTAGCTATCAATGTACTTTCCTCCAAAGACCCCACGTGACTATTTCGTTTTTCCCTCGTTGCCAAATTCATGTAATCCAAACTCCGTCTTTAAATACGCCTCATCGGCACACTCCCTCTCTCCCATCCCACTCCTCTCTCTCTCTCTCTCTCTCTCTCTCTCTCTCTCTCTCTCCCTGTGTTATGGCTGGGGTTTGGGTGTTCAAGAATGGGGTGGTGCGGCTGGTGGAGAACCCGGGAGACGAGCAGGCGTCGGCCGTTCGACGAAAGGCGCTGCTGCACACGCCCACCAACGAGGTGATCACCTCCTACGCGACGCTGGAGCGGGAGCTGCTGGGGCTGGGGTGGGAGCGCTACTACGAGGAACCCGACCTCCTCCAGTTTCACAAGCGCTCCTCCATCGACCTCATCTCCCTCCCCAAGGACTTCTCCCGCTTCAAGTCCATCCACATGTACGACATCGTCGTCAAGAACCGCCACTCCTTCAAGGTCATCGACCTGTAGCCTGCCTGCATGCACACCCAACCCTACTCCTACTTTTGAATAGCGTGTACTTTTCCTTCCTTTTTTTCTCTCTTGCCGGTTTCCGATATATCCTGTGAGTGACAGTGTGGTACGAGCCATGTATACATTATATATGTGATATATATATATATACACCGTGATTTGAGTTCTGAGAGGTTCATCATTAACATGACCGCATTACACAGATAGAGGAAGCAATAACATCATCCTCATCTGCTAGGCTAGTGATGTGAGAGAGCATGCAGAAGGCTGTGTTGACGGAGAGAAAGCGATGGCAACTCGTCGGTGGGGGATAGCACGTGTGGTGGAGGAGGGCATCGGAATGCCTCAAGGATGTCACCCCATGCGTGAACTAAGCGGCGGGAGAATCGATTCATGTCGATCTCCGAGATGGCAGAGAAGAAATATGTCGACCTATTCCGTTGACCGATCGATCGCACAGATCATGTGGAACTAATGCGAACGATGCAATCAGAAGATAATTCATGTGAAGTAGAGCTGCGCGTTCGCTCGTTCGTCCCCCCAAGACAGCTAAAATGGCTCGTCCTTCTCATGCTTTTGGCGATGCCCCGTTGCTTTCGATCGTCGACAAGACGCTCAAATTCCCCACGAGGAGTGCAAGCGCATTAGCAATTATTCGCCTAAAAGTTGCAGACAACGAACAACAAGATCGGATGACCGCCGTAGCGTACGCTTCGTCACGTCATGAAAGCAGCGGCAGCAGCCAACCCAGCAGATTCTGATGTTGAATTCTACTCCCTCTCTTCTTCGGCATCTTCCTAAGGTCCAATCTTTTATTAAATTTTCAGAGTATTTTCTCTCTCTCTATCTCTCTCTCTCTCTCTCTCTCTTATTGTCGTCCTGTGATCTCCGTGTCGTCCGTATGGCCTTTGGCTATCGTCCTTTCTTTAGATTCTGACAAGAAATAATGGTTCGATAATTTAGTCTCACATCCAAAACGAAAGTTGACTGACACTTTAATTCGCTTCTTACAGGTTGATGTGATTAGTGTATGTATCATTTAAGTATTTCTCGATTTCAACAAGTTAATAAGTTAATGAAATCGTGATAAAACTAATATCTTAAAGGAAAACTTTGAACCCATCATTAAGCCAATATCTATGTGTAAAATATATTATATGATGTTTCGAATATTCACAAGTTGTTGGTATATTATATCATCACAAAATCAATGTTCTTACGAATGATAAGAAATGTCTATGATGTAAAATCTAGAATTTAAATTTTGGTAAGTGAACCTAATAAACAGTAAGATATAAAATTTATCATAAATTGTTTCGAATATTTAATTCGTAGTAAGTGGGACTAATCGAGGGTGTTATTAGATGCCCGATAAAATAAATAATCATGTAGATACAAATCATTTTGTGATAGGAGCCCAAATGAGATTGTGAAAAATTAGATGGGTCACAAATACACAACAATTCTCTTAATATGTTAATTCATTTAGTTATCTACCTATCTAAAACTTCATTTATTTTATTCTATTTTATCATCTCTCTCTCTCTCTCTCTCTCTCTCTCTAACTAAGGTGATGAAATAAGTTTGAGAATAATCTATGAATCAATTAACAATTGGCTAAAAAGAGAGTGAGATAGCAAAAGAGAATAATGGATTTAATAGCCCAAGCCCAACCCTAGAGGACCAAAAAGAAGCACCAAAGCAAAGGAGGCTCATATGAATCTTCCTTAAAGGTAGAAGAACACACAATCTATTGTATTAGTAAGGGCTGTTTATTTTTCTTGTGTGTGACCTCTTTACCCAACATCTCATGAAGAGAGTCTTGAGGTACCCAAGAAAACACACAATCCAAGAAGATATGCAACGCTAGACTTGGATTCATGTGAATTAAGAATGTGGCTAAATCATCCTAAGCTAAAACAAAATCTCCCCTAACATCGTCGTCTTCGTTCGGTAGCATCGACAAATGTGCAAAGGCAAGAAAATATCCTCGATGTTTAATTTGTTGCAATGTTGATATGGTCAGAATATGATGATCGTGTTTTTAATTCTTAATCTCGAATCGATCAATTCGTTCTTTTCTTAATTTGACACAATCAATTCTCGGTGACAACCCTAATTCTCCAATTTGAAGTCTTGGAGGAAACTTCTTGTGCTCAGGAGAAACCTTACAAGCATGGAAGTGGTGGGTGTCTGTCACCTGTTTGATGAAAAGTCCAGACGGTTCAGTACTTGGACAAAGAAATCCATTCAACTCGCAGTCTTACAAAGCACGCAGTAGACTTTTGTATCCAACGCTGACCACGAGAGAATCTTTGTCTTTCTTGCAGCCTTTGCCCACTGGAGACAGCCAACTCATCCTTTTGGCCAGGAAAACAAGCTTTAAACCCCACACACCCAGTCTTCGTAATGTGTGATCCTCTGTGTCATTGTATAGCTTTCACTTTGTCTTTTGTTTTCCTGCGTTCCAATTGATGCCAATAAGTAGGGCAAAGTTGAGCAATTATTTTCCACATGAAGCTGAGCTTTTTCCGGTGAACCGAAAGGTTGCAGAGAAGTTGTGGAAATTCCAACTGGCGAAAGCTCCGCTTGCTTTGTCTTCAGCCATTCATCCGCACAAGGAAGACTGCGTCAATTGTCTCTCTGCCTCTCGAAGAAGATAAACAGTAAGTGAGAAGAAGAAGAAGAAGAGATTTTTATGGATTCAGACCCCCACCAAGCAATGCTTCTCTCATGAACAACTGGAATTCTGCACATCAACAGGTGTAAGACATGACCTTCATGTGCATGTCTGTAGTTGGTGGCATCATCTGCAGCATGACTGTTGTTCTTAGTCATGACCAGTCCAATTCCATCTCTTTCTCGGTCTCTATTAAAGTAGCTTTTATGAGAATAATTATGTGATCATGGTGGAGATATGACATTGAATTATAAGCCGAGATATTTCATGAGATCAATATTTTTGGTAACTAAGGTAGGCTTCTTGACTTAAAAGAGTCTACCGTGGGTCAATGTTGCCTTGGGTTTGGTCTGAGTCAACCATAGAATCTTGACATCAAGTAGATCTATTATTAATGATTTATGTCTTTTAGGTTAATACATCAGTTATCCTATGAGATTAAATCATAATATAAAAAATATCATAACTTAGTGATAGGTTTGTATCAATCATCTTATCACATCAGACTAAATTATAATAAAATGATATTAAATCATCTAAGCTAATGGCGATCCTTTTATATGTCAGTTGTAAGACTGTATCGGGTGGACCTGATGAAATATCAACAATCATCTGACAAAAATAATATGATTGAGTCAATAATTTTAGTTAATGTCAATGTCGAGCGAATAAAATGTAGCTGTCGATCAAACAGGGGATAGATAATATGTCAGTTTTGTAAGAATGAGGTGTTGATCGAGTGATAATAAAATATCAACAATCATCCACGTGTCGCAATCGCTGTATAAATGATCAATCAAATTTGCTTTGATATCTAGATTTTCCACTTACGAGAGCCACATGATTGCAAAAGAATGAAATATGGGTAACCTTCTCTCTCTCTCTCTCTCTCTCTCTCTCTCTCTCTCTCTCTAAAACTGAAGATTGTTCAACCAAAGTTGTCTCCTCCTCACGGTCCACCAAAACATGGCCACTTCAGCACAAGCCAGAGCAATAATCTTTACTATCAGGGGTCCATGACACACTCCATCTCACAGTCCACCAACACAAACTCAATCCACTGCACTGCCACTTGAGCACAAACACACTGGAAAGCTTTCTTATCAGGACTCCACAAGCCAATCTAATCTAAAACAGGAGCCACTTGCCACTCCAACCTCGCTCTCTCTCTCTCTCTCTACAAAGCCAAGTGTGCACACCACAGCAATGTCGCACCGTCACTACCCACCAAGAGAGACCTCATCCCACAGCAATCAAAACACACGGCACTTCCTCCCTCATCATCTCTCCGCTCTTTTGAGTCTTCTTATCTCTCCTTAGCCTTCTTCCAACCACTGCATCATTCTCTACAAGCTTCATGGCATCAGGAGAAGAAGCTTCAGAATCTCTCAAATGCATGGTATTAATTACTGAATCATGCTATTTTTCTTTCTGCCTTAAAATCTTGATGCTCGAATGATGTATTTTGTGGCTCAGACTTGGGTGTTAAAGGTCTCCATCCACTGCGAAGGATGCAAGAAGAAGGTGCATAGAATCCTTAAAGGCATTCCAGGTAACATCATGCCAAAGCCATAACATTCTTCTCTTTTCCTTTGTTTGTCTGACAAGGTTAATCGTCTTCTTCTTTGTCTTTTCAGGTGTTTATGATACGGAGATTGACGCAAGACAGAACAAAGTCACGGTTAAGGCCAGTGTTGACGCTGATACACTCATAAGGAAGCTCGACAAGTCCGGGAAGCGCGCCGAGCTGTGGCCGGAGAGGAAACACAGCAATCAACAGCCCAGCAATGGCGACACCAGCAATAGGAAAGAGAGCAAACAAGTCCCTAAACACAAGGAGCCATCGGTGAGCTCTGAGAAGAAACCAATCCTCTCCGAGAGGAGCCCTGCTACTGCTGCCACCGTCGCTCCCGCTGCCAAACCACCTGAAGCTGACCAAAGAGAAGCTCAAGCCAAACCCCCAAAAGACCCATCACAAACCAATAGGGTAACTGAGGAAAGCGCCATAAAAGATCCCCAAACTTCCGATGCAACGAAGACCGACATCTCCACCAAACAGCACGATAATTCCGCCGCCGCAGCTGCTGCATCCGCCGGCGGAGATCCGAGTTCCCATAGCGGTGGCGGCAAGAAGAAAGGCAAGAAGGCTCAGAAAGAGGGCTCCGCGGACTTGGGACACATGCCCTCTTATCCGATGTACCCGCCACCCCCGGCGTACGTGACGAGCTACAACATGGCGCAACCGAGCTTCAGTCAGGCCTACTACGCCCCCCCAGTGCCGCCCGCTTCGCAGGGCTATGTTTACATGCCACATCCACCTCCGCCAGAGTTGTACTACAGTTATCCGGAACCGAGCTCACTGGCATCGACGCAGCCATCGCCGCCTCACGACAGCATGTTCAACGACGAGAACCCCAACGCTTGTAATCTTATGTGATCGGAGCCGCCGGCAGACGACCGTCGGAATCTGGAAGCCTTCATAGTATATCCTCTCCTTCGTTTAGTCAGTTCGTAGGTGTTCGACGAATCTACCTGAGCTTATACCACTCGTACGAGTGAAGTACTCTTGCATCAGCCGAGATGTGTTCTCCTTCTTCACATACTCTTCTGCAGTAACATGTTTCTCGTGTAATTAATACTAGTGTGATCACTTGTTCAAGCTTAAGACAAAGCTCGGTTGCCATTTGTGTTCTGGTTAATTGCAGGTGTTACTACTGACCATCTTTCATATCTAACAGTAGTGTATGACAAAGCTGACCATATTGGACTGTGGGCGTTTGAGCCCATGTCAACTTCACCTTCACTGACGAAACGGAAACAGCAGCAGCAGCAGCAGCAGCTGGGTTGGTGGAAACATGGGAGGACTTACTGCGGAAATAGGACGAACAGGTTGGCTGCATTCTCGGGGTGTTAGTTGCAAGCCTTTCCTGCACTAGTGTTGGATTATTCTAAGTAGATCAATGGATACTGAAGCCTAAAGTTATGTTGGGAAGGGGTTAAACTATCAACCTAATATTATGACACCCACAGACTGTGATCAAGGCCATGCTTTTGATTATTTTAGAGAAGTGCTCATGAGAGAGGATAATGTTGATGGTGCAACAGCTTGCATCAGGCAACTCCACATGGGGCAGTGCTCATTTCAACAGAGCTCTCAATTATTGAAAGTTTTGCCATCTGCAAGAAGGACAACACCATTGGCATCAATAATGTCACCAAGGCTAATGCTTATTGCACTCACCTGTGCCATCTCCAGGTCCATAATTGGTGCATGACCTTGGACTCCACTTGCCATTGATATCAGTCTCTATCTCTCTCTCTCTCTCTCTCTCTAATTGAAGGATGAGAGGGCACTGTTTGCTTTAGAACAGTGATCATATTTGTCCAGCTAATGATGATGGTGGTGTTGATTGCTTTCTGGGAAAAAGGAGGCCAAGGAAACATGCAGGAAAATGTCATCTTATGTTAGGGGGCTGCATCAGATGTGAGTAGGTATCTTAACTGGGAAGCAAATCATGTGGTCTGTCTCTACAGCACAGCACTTCTTCTCCTTTGGGGCTCATGTGGGGAGCATGCAAATGATGTTAATACAGGTCATTTGCCATTACAGCTAAAACTATCTTGTTTCCAGTTATTTTCCTGGAGTTGGTCTTGTAGTGTAGATTGGACAGTAGCTTACTGATGTAAGAGGAATCAGCCAATGTTAGGAACCTGTTTAATATGGTATGGAATGTGGAGTTCTTCTAAGAATGTATGGAGTAGAGGAGGAGGAAATGGGTGACTTTGGACTGTCGTTGGATTCGGTCTTTGACTTGATTGCACGCAATCAAACTTCCCCATTTGCAAGAAGAATGATCGACCATGACATTGAAGGCTCTTCGTTAGTGTCATGACGATGGAATCGGTAGTTGAATCGAAAGGAATGCTTGACCTTCCATTTCCACATAAGCTAACAAGTCCAATTCAAATCCATCTTTTGGTTTTGCCAACCAATCTCCACTGTACCTTCATCTTTAGTTGATAAATAGTTTAATATTTAATATTTTAAAACTAATATCATCATAGATAAGAAATCCTAATACAAGAAAAAAAATTTAATTCCTAATAATCAAGATTTGATTATCCTTTAAATATATTATGTCTCTTTGGATTTTGATGAATATATAAGAGGATATATAATGCTTATTTGAGGATCTATGTAAGAGGATATATAATGCTTAGTAGAAATAACTAAAGATCTCATAATTCACTAAATTCTATCTATTGAACCACATTAATCTTGTATGTTTTTTTTGTGTATCTATCGAACCACATTGATTGCTAATCTTGTATCGAACCACGTTAAAATTTTCTTTTCCTTCATAAGAAGTGGATTAACAAGTATTTTAGGATTCTTAGACTAAGTGTCCCAATATGATAAGAAATCATAATATAAAAGGAGTTCTTAATCAAGGAAAAACCCTATGGTAAATAGGATTTGATTATTCTATAAATATCCTATGTATCTCTGGATTTTGATAGGGGAGAGTATGATGTAAGGAATATTTTTAGTATTCTTAGTTTCTCTCTAAGGTGTCTAGAGAGGATAATATATATATATATATATATATATATATATATATATATATATATATATATATATATATATATATAAATAATTTATATAAGAGTATCTATAAGAAAGTCATACTTGTGTCTATTCTTTCTCTAGGATCTCTAGTATTTATCTATAGATGTAAGTGGAATTTATTGAACTATGTCAAATCTTGTGTCTATTTTTTGATATATTATTTGATTATTTATCTCCATGGTTCTCTTTTTTATTATTGTTTATTTTTCTCTCCCTCTCTAAAAGTGATACAAGAGCTCAAAGAGCTCAAAGTTAGATATTAACAAGAATAAATAAAATTTCTAGTCAAGAAGCATAAAAGTGAATAAATTACTTGAGAGATATTATTGAGATTAATAAATATTTTAAAATTTCTGAAACTAATATTCTAATGAGACAATGAATCCTAATACAAGAAAAGATCAAAGAAAATCATAATAATTAAGGTTTGGTTCATCTATTAATATCTTATATATCCCTCAATTTTAATAAGAAGAGAATAAGATATAAAAAAATATTTTTTGTGCATCTCGACTTCTCTTTATGGTATCAAGAGAAGAGAAGATACTCTCTTTTAAATAGTGTAATATATATATATATATGTATATATATATATATGTGTATGTATATATATATATATGTGTATGTATATATATATATATGTATGTATATAAATATGTATGTATATATGTATGTATATATATATGTATGTATATATATATATATATATATGTATATATGTATGTATATATATACATGTATATATATATATGTATATATATATACATGTATATATATATATACATATATATATACATATACATACATATACATACATATATGTATATATATATATATATATATATATATATAAGAATTTATATAAGAGGGTAAAGTGTTAATTTTTATAATTGATCTCACGTGATAAAAGATTTAATTTTTCTCATATATATATATATATATATATATAAGTTCTCAAACCATATTAAATTTGGTATCAATTTTTAATATATTATTTAATTATTAATTATTAATGTATATAAATATGTATGTATATATGTATGTATATATATATGTATGTATATATATATATATATGTATATATGTATGTATATATATACATGTATATATATATATATGTATATATATATACATGTATATATATATATACATATATATATATATACATGTATATATATATATACATATATATACATATACATACATATACATACATATATGTATATATATATATATATATATATATATATATATAAGAATTTATATAAGAGGGTAAAGTGTTAATTTTTATAATTGATCTCACGTGATAAAAGATTTAATTTTTCTCATATATATATATATATATATATATATATAAGTTCTCAAACCATATTAAATTTGGTATCAATTTTTAATATATTATTTAATTATTAATTTTTATATTTTAAATTATCCTTTTCCTCGGTAACCGTATATGACATTCTCTTCTTGCCTTGTTTCCTATATTACTATCCATGTCCATGGCCTTGCTCTCCTGCTCTCCTCTCCCCACCACCCATCTCTCTTAGAGGCTTCAGCTTGGACTCTTCTTTCCCAACAGGAACCGCTCTTTGTTCCTCACCAGGTCTTCTACTGACAGTAGAGCAGGCGTGGTGAGTCTTGCTATTACTCCCGAGGTGAAGCTAGAGAAGAAGGTGGAGGTGGCCGGTTTCAGGGACCCCAGATGAATCAGAGAGACATGATACTCAGAAATAGTTTCACGGATGGAAAGAACGATTGGGACACTATAATAAAACATTCTTTTTGCAACTATATTCTTGTCATGATTCTTTCTTTAATTTACTCACACTAAAATACTCCTTTACTTATTTCAGCAGTTCATTTCTAGTGCATAGGATGCAAATTAGAAATAATTTTATTTTTATTTTAAATACTTACAAAAATATAAAAAAGAAAAACCCAGGCTGCTGCAAAATATAGATTATATATGAAGTACCTCAATACTTGAAATCATTATATCAGCAGAAGCAAGAACTTTAGAGTGTAGTATAATATCATTAGCAGGGAAGATTATTCATGAACCAACTAAAAATATTAATTATAGTGGCTTGCTTCACAAGACCTCTCCAGGAAACAACCTTCTATGAGAAGCAGTGGCAGGCAACTTGGCAACTGAGTAGGAGCAGGTTAGGTTAATAAGCGGAGGTTGGATTGAGTTCTACCATCAAGGCTTCATCAACATTAGTTATATGGAAAACTTCATACTGACGTGCAAATCAGACTCATTTTGTAGCTGATTGAAGTTGGATATTTATAGAACCATTTTATCTGCTTTTTGGTCTGTTCTCCTGTTATATGATTCTTGAACTTGTGGTACGCTCCCTGTATTCTGCTGTCATCTATCTGATTGAAGTGCAGTGTATACTATATAAGAATTAAGATCTGCTGTCATATAACAATAATCAGATCATCAAGTTAGAAGTATAAGAATTCACAGCTTTCTTGTGATCTACGTGAAGGCGGGGGCGTACTTCGAGAACGTGGAGGTGGGGAAGAGCAAGACGAACCTGCTGTTGATCGGCGACGGCATCGGGAAGAAGGTGGTGAAGGCTAGCAGGAGTGTGGTGGACGGATGGACCACCTTCAGGTCTGCCACAGTCGGTAAGCCACCTTCCTTCATCTTCTTCTCTTCTCCTACCTCCATGATTTCTTACAGTTCTATCGTAAAAGCCACCTTCCTTCATCATCATCTTCTTCTTCTCCTCTTCTCCATCCTCCATGATTTCCTACGGTTTCATCGTAGTAAGTAATCAAATAGATAACGAAGAGACCAATGACCTCTTGCCATCATAAAAGCTCCAACATTCACTGGTGGACTGCACGTGAAATTTACAGTGCGTGGGTTGCACAGAAGAAACAGCATGTAGGACAGACTAAAGAGGGGGAGTAGGTAATCCAGGTCAGATCACTAGCTAGTACTTCTTTGGTATGTTCTTGCTAGATGTCCTTCTACACCTGTGACTCTGTCCGCTCCTCCGCTTATGCATGCCTGTGAGCCACAAACTCTTCCTACTTCACTATCATCATCATCATCGTCATTTCGACCTTCTTTGCGGTCCAAATCCATGGCAGAAACTGCAATATAATGGCAAGCATTTGAGAGTGGGAGCAGCAAAGCCATGGCTGTGTTCTTCATCCGTGTTTTCCAGTTCAAGTAGGGTCTTCGCTCTGGTCAAGAAAAGCCGGTGCTGCCATGGGCAGGTCGGTGATAGGGAAGATGCCACTGTACACTTCAATAATGGTGTTGGTTAGGCATAATTGAATGCTAGTTCACAGAACATATATGAAAATAATATTAGTGTTGGAGGTGTCATTTACATCCTCGAGCAATTATGGTAATGCATGGTGGAAAATATTTATGTGCTTAAGATTCGAGATAGATGAATTAGAGATTTATCTGGTTAATTATATATTACCCCATATATCTATTAGTATCATTATTTTTTTTATTTAAAAAAAATATATTAGGATCATTATAATTTTAGGAGTAAAAGTGATAAGCAAAAAAATAATTTTAATATTTAATATCGTTATACTTGTTATAACGATCAAATACAAATATATTAAATAAATTATTATTTTTAAAGATTATCTTATAACTTGGTATATGCCCAATTGATGTGATATGTTTTATAGAAAGGATAAGTGATAAGGGTGAGATTCAAACCCAATATCTTCCATATCTCATACAAATATATCACACTGTAAACTAAACAAAAAAAAAAAAGAGATGAATACATCATAATTTACATAATTATTTTAAAATTAAAAATTTCATCTTAACAATTGTTTAAACCTAGAAATTAGATACAACATTCATTGAACCTATTTTAATCTAAAATATATCGATATCAAGATGATACCAGTGAGATAATATTCCTCTTAACAATTTTTTTCTAATAACAATTAGACGATATTCTATCTATTTGAAAAATTAAAATTCAATCTTTATAATATTAAACTTTATATATTCTGATACACTTATCAAAGTGTATTTATTTTTATATCTTAGAACTTAAATGTTAATTTTTGATTTCTTAGCCTTTTTTTTTCTTTTTTTAGAGAGAGATTTAAACAAGGGTTCTTATAATATTGAGTACAAAAACTTTCGTCAGCCACACCTCCGCCTCCATAACCCTAAGAGAAACCCCGTCGCGGTCATGGCGGCTGTCGCCCAGCGGAGGGCCTCCCATCTCCTCTCCCGAATCCTTCCGCGGTCGCCGCTCTCTCGCGACCGCGGTCCCCTTGCTCGCCTCACCGCCGCCGCCATCGATGTTGCCCACCCGGCTGCCCCCGCGCTGCCGTGGCTCTTCGTCGCCCGTCACAAGGCGACTTCCGGCTCCGGATACTCCCCGCTCAACGACCCGTCCCCGAACTGGAGCAACCGCCCGCCAAAGGAGACCATCCTCCTCGACGGCTGCGACTACGAGCAATGGCTCATCGTCATGGAGTTCCCGGAGGACCCTAAGCCGTCCGAAGACGAGATGATCGGAGCATACGTCAAGACTCTCGCGGCCGTCGTCGGTTCGTAAGTGACCCGACTCTCACTCGTGGCGACATGGGCATCCGTGGCTTAGAGCTTTGAATTTTCGGTCTAATCATGGTGCTGCGTTGATTTCAGTGAGGAGGAAGCAAAGATGAGAATCTACTCTGTTTCCACCACAACCTATACCGGATTTGGGGCTTTGATCTCCGAGGAGCTCTCTTACAAAGGTATCGCCTTGATTAGTTTCCATGTTTTAGTTTATGGATGCAATTCTTGGGAGAAATGATTAGGGTTTTTGCTGCTTCTTGCTAAAAGTTGGTCGGGATTTGATTTCGGACAGGATTGCCTGGAGTGCTGTGGGTACTGCCTGATTCTTATTTATTTGTGCCCAACAAGGACTATGGAGGTTGGTAGTGTTCCTTTCTAAAAGTTGGTACTTATAAATATATAGCTCCATGTCTTTTGTTTTGTTGCTTTTGGTAATTATATTTGGTATTCAAAGATTTCCACTAAGTTAACTGATGCAATGGGTTACTTTCTTGCTAATTGCTTTGCTGATGAATACCTTTGTTTTCTTTTTTACGTTGGAATCCTACAGGGGATCTATTTGTCGATGGCAAGGTCATACATAGACCCCAATTTAGATTCACTGACCAGAACCAGGCCGAGACCACGGTACGATAGACGATGAGAAACAATGCAAGTCGAAAGAAGGGAACCAATGATGAGAGGCACTTCGGGGAAGAATCAGGGTCAGTCCGTCCTTCATCAGCTGTCTGAAAATCCACAAGGATGCAGCAGTGGCAAGCCAGAATAATAGAATGGTCCACCAAGAAAAGGTCATAGAGGTTTGTTGGACTGTGTTCATAAAATTGTTTATCCAAAATGGTCATCTGATATATCAGTTCTAAATTAACATGTAGAAGGGCTATATAATTAGATGTTCTAATTTCTTCTCTCAAAACAAATTGCTAACTTTTTGACAACTTAAAACATTTTGGAAGTTCCACATACCATTGCAGTAGAGTGAATGACACTGATGTGGTTCCCTCCAGAATTCTAGATGTATAACCATTGTCTCGTAATTTTGCTTTTACACTTTCGTCTAGTGAGATGGAATGGAGATGTGATGCTATTTGTATTCTTGATTTCATTTGGCTAGCCTTGGTATTTTAGAGGCTTTACGTACTTCCTTTCATTTCCTTTCCTTGGAAAGTAAGCACCTTAGGTCTTGTATCCTTTCTGTGTATATTATGGGTTGCCAAACAAAGAATCAGAGAGGCACACTATTTGTTGCAAATTGAGGAAGATTTGACTATGAGACCTGTCAATATTGACAATTCATGAGATGTCTTATGTAGAAAAAAGATATAAAGACCATTTTAATAGATTCACAAAAGTGGTCATCAAGAATGCTGTTACAGACCTGTTAATGATATGGTTCATGAGAGTTGTCTTCTGTACAAGAAAGATAGAGGGGCGAGTGAAGAACAGACTTGTTCATCTGTTCGGAAATGTCAATTACTGATGGTTATATATGTAGGATGGTTACAAAGAGTGGTTGTCAGGAATGCAGTTACAGATCATTATTTTGAGTTCCTATACCGCAATATATGTAGAAGTTTGATAGGGGTGTTATACACTGTTCCTTCTTGTACCATAGCTATCAAGTTCTTTCCCCCTTTGAAGCGTTCTTATTTACTCGTTACCAGCTTTCTTGGCTTCTGTCTTGTTGTGCCTGTAGAAAATGGTTTACATCTATGCTTCTGCATAATAGTTTATGACAAAACTTGTCAGGATATAGTAAATGTCTCGCACCTTTTTGAACTGCTATATTACTTTTGTTCCTGAGAAATAAGAAACTGTTAAGTTTATCTTTAAATATTTTTATATCTACAATATTGTTCTTAAAATCCTTGTCAACAATTATTTCTTCATCATTTTTATATTTAATTTTTTTAATATATCAAGGTTTAAATCAAATACTATTAATTTTTCTTGATTTTTTCTTATCCATTTAGTCTCTTATAACTAAATAATATTTATTCTTCTTCTAATCATAATGTCTATCAATTCTAATCCATTTCCTAAAAGTAATTTTATATTTCAAGTTACTAATTTAAACTCCTATTTGTGGATTAACTTTTTTACTCCCAATGGTCCAAAATAATGAGAGAATTTTTACATAATTGGCACCACATCTTGGTGTCGATGTGATGGGCTATTTCTAGATGACCTCCTAGACCACTATTTATAATTCAAGACATATAGGTGGTTAAGGTTTCTCATGTCACTTTCGGATAACGACCTAGCTTTATATTGAAATCGATTAAGATCCATGTTCATGATATCTGATATAGTTTTATGTTGACTGTTAGTGACCTAATGTAATTTTCATCTTTTTCATCCAGACTTGGGATTTATTTTAATAGACGCTATTGCTTGTAATTTCTTGATATAGTATAATTAACATGGCCAATTTATCTTAATTTTGATGAAATCATGGGTTTTAATGTTTTTCTAGAGCATGATTGTATGGCGCTTCTTGGGAGCTTGAGAGCGATGAGGTATTGCTTCCTCTCCTTTGTCTATTCCCTTCACCTCTTCACTTAGAAATTTTATTCTCTCTGATTCTTTATAATTATGTAGGGTTTGCATTCAAATTGAGATATTGGAAAATGTACATACTTGTCATGGAAAGAGAGGCTTATGTTCAAGTTAAGAAGTCTATAAGATTGGAATCAAGGTATCTATAAAAATGTTATGATCCCTAGTCTTGATAGAAAATAATTTGCTTATCATGGAATGAATTACAAATTGCATTGATCTGATATGATTTTTAACTTTGATGTCATATATGTGTCGAGGTGTCTCTATTTGACCACCAAAAAACCAATAAAGAAAAATTACATTTTTGTTAAAATCTAAACATATGTGAGCCTTCTTATCTTTGGACTAAGATTATTCTGTCGAGATGATAGTTGAAGTCATTCTGGGTTCTTCTTGATCTTTCTATGTTATACTCGTACTTATTAAATATGAACTATGCTTATAGGAGATTTTTTTTTTTATTATGATGACCTCCCTCTTGTAAGTGAAAATTACATATTAAAGTTGATTCTAGAGAATGTCATTTTTTACTTGCAAGCATGTCATCAAATGTGACTCTGAATAATGTGGTCATCCTCCATCTTCGTATTAGTGATCCCTGGTCTTGCTCGACATGGTTATGTTTAGCTTCTTCTTCCATGGTGAATAGACCTTGTTGGCTAATTGGGAACTTAAGGCTCCCAGAGGTAGTGTGTCGCTAAGTCACTATCTTTCCATGGCTCGATGTCGGTAAGGAGATTTCACCTTTGTTGAAGCACTTCTTCGAGGGTGGTAACGATGAGACTAGCAATCCAGAGTGATACATGAGGAGTGGGTAGATGTTAACATGACTTCTTGATTATGTCCACCTCATCCAACACCAATATTAACAGAAATATTCATATTTTTAGTGTAGCTTGCATTATTAAGCAACTGCTAGGGTTGTCGTCACTAAACTTGGCCCAGAATGGCCAGTCTCCCTCATGATAAGGTGGCGGCGGTGGCAAAGAAGCAACACCGGCTTCATCGTTGTGCTGCTGCCCCATCTGCTGCATGAGGTATGTGGATGATTGCTCGCCACCCTTGTTATGTGTTTCAACTCTTTCCTCATCACCACCACCTTGTTTCTTTTCTTCATTCATATTTGCTTCCTCCTTCTCCGTCTTCTTCTTTCCTTCGACAAGACGCTTTGTGTCATTGCATCCTATATTCTTGTCATGATTCTTTTTTTAATTTACTTACAATATTCTTTCTTTTTCTTCTTCTTTCCTTCGACAGGACACTTCATCTTCGTTTTGTAACTATATTCTTGTCATGATTCTTTCTTTAATTTACTCACAATAAAATACTCCTTTACTTATTTCAGCAGTTCATTTCTAGTGCATAGGATGCAAATTAGAAATATTTTTATTTTTATTTTAAACACTTACAAAAATATAAAAAAGAAAAACCCAGGCTGCTGCAAAATATAGATTATATATGAAGTACCTTAATATTTGAAATCATTATATCAGCAGAAGCAAGAACTTTAGAGTGTAGTAGAATATCATTAGCAGGGTAGATTATACATGAACCAACTAAAAATATTAATTATATGTTTTCTTTGGAGTGGCTTGCGTCACAAGACTTCTCCAGGAAACAACCTTCTATGAGAAGCAGTGGCAGGCAACTTGGCAAGATGATGATACAAAAGCTGGTAATTCAAGTGTCAAAGACTTAGCTGCACTGAGTAAGAGCAGGTTAGGTTATTAAGCAGAGGTTGGATTGAGTACTACCATCAAGGCTTCATACTGATGTGCAAATCAGACTCATTTTGTAGCTGATTGAAGTTGGATGTTTATAGTACCTTTTTATCTACTTTTTGGTCTGTTCTCCTGTTATATGATTCTTGAACTTGTGGTATGCTCCCTGTATTCTACTGTCATCTATCTGATTGAAGTGGTGTATACTGTATAAGAATTAAGATCTGCTGTCATATAACAATAATCAGATCATCAAGTTAGAAGTATACGAATTCACAGCTTTCCTGTAAAAGAAATATTTTTTAAAAATTTTAAAAATATTTATAACTTGACAGTAATAATAATAATAATAATAATAATAATAATAATAATAATAATAATAATAATAATAATAATTATTATTATTATTATGATGATGATGATGATGATGATTATGATGATGGACCAAATAATAATTCGAAGCTTCTAGAGCCCCGTGGTAAGAATCCTATTGACCAAATAGATCGGCCCGGCCCGAATGGCCCAACCGACACGATATACGAGCTTTGCTAGACCGTTGGAATCCTACTCCCATTTCGTTTCCCAACCGACCACCGCCCTCGATCCCGTCTCGAATGTCTTTCTTGATTGAATCCTAGTTCTTTTCATGAAATCTGTGTTTTTCTTTTGCATCCATGAGTGGCACTGACTGATCTCAAGTTTCGTGTGATCTTTCGAGGGTTTCTTCATTTGTTGTGTTTTTTTTTTCTTTCGTTCTATAAGATCCGTTCGTAGGGTTCTTCATTTTGTTTGTCTCACTGTAGGTTAAAGTGGAGATTTCGCTGATGTGTAATCTCCTCATGATTCATCTTTTATCATCGATAATCTCCGCAGCTTTTATTGATTTCTTGCGTTTCATTGTCTTTCTTTATGCTTGTTCTTGGGACCATCTTTTTCGGTTTTGGCTGGGAGAACCCGGCTCGCGGATCTCTTGACTGCATCTTTTTGATAAATAGCTGGCATCTTTTTTTCATCCATTTTGATGCGTTTCGTGTTCTTACCACCTCGTTTGTGCTTTCTTTTCTAGGTTTGGAAAATCAGTATCGCGGGTTTCTTGTCTTCGAGGACTTGTGTATGACTATCCTCCGAGCTCCCTCTTTTGAAGTGGAACTTTGATGACACATTTTGGCAGAACAGAACCATATTTCAAGCTTGCGGCCGCTGGGTTGTTGTATTTCTAATTTGTTTTTCTTTTGCATCAATTTAGCTTTTTTATAAATTATGTTTTTTCTCTAATAGAAAATGTAGGATTTTGTTGCTTCTCTAAATTCTGGAATCATTCAGCATCTAAAATCTAGGCGAGAGAACTTCATCTGGCGCTTGATTCAAGAATCTAAGGTCCTATTTATTCTGTAGTTCTTTTTTTAATCTCTGAGTTGTTGTCCAATTGTGTTTTTTACGTCCTTCACTGAAAAAAAGTTTATTCTTTATTGCAATTTTGGTGTGTGGAATTATTTGGGCGATGCATCAGGTGATGAAAGCTTAAAATGTAATCTTAGGACACCTTCCTACACTGCCCAAAGTCTCCTTGGGATGTGGATGAGGAAAAAAAAATCTTATTCTTATGATGATGGCCCATCAGATTACTATCTGTGGGGCCCAGTGTTGATGGTTTCTTGGTACATTATTTAATAAATGTGTTTGGAGTCAATATTATTTTTTCCATAGGTGAATAATAGATCTATAGAAAAACATTTTGCAAGTTACTCTAGTTGTGTGCAGAGTACTGATATACTCTAGAACTATTAGCTTACAATCACACTGCCCTATAAATTTTATGATCACTTTTATTGGCAACTTCATTCTTTCAAGTTCCTTAGGGTAATTCCTGATGTGCCTTATAAATTTACGATCTAGTCCTTTTTTTTTTCTTGTCTTAATGAGATTGTTTAGAAAATTTTTATATGTCAGCTTATGATGATATGTTACATAAAGTTGGAATTTCCATACGAGGTTGATAAAACTGTATTTTGATGTAAAGCTTATTAAATGTATTTTTTGTAACATAAGAAAATAATTGTCTTCACTAGGCAATACTAAATTAACTTAAGCTACAACATATATTTTTCTTGTTAAAGAACTTCTATTTTGTTTTAATCACTTCTTGTTTACTAAGGAGTGGTTTTAGTTTTAGTCTATTATCTGAACAAGTCATTATTCCTGTTGTATGCTTAAATTTATTAGTCATGCTAGCCTGATGATTATTATAAGAACGGAGATCTGAAAGGTGATCTTTGTTGAAGTCTAAGTCTAAAACAGCTTGGGCTCCAAAGACAACTATATGCAGATTTCTTTTAGCATATGAAGGCTTGCATGTTCAAGTGTACTTTTTTTAGCATAGTTCTTTTTCATGACAAGGTTATATTGTAAAATGAAGTTGTGCTAATTTGTTATCTTTTTTCTTTTGTTAACGAAAATTGACCTGTTAGAATAACATGCAAGCAATACAGAGGTTTGCTGGTGCATGCTTTGCTGGTTGAAATTTTATCTTTTTCATAAATAGCTTGGTTTTGAAGTATGCACTGTGATCATAGACTTGCACATCGTGAATTTTTTTTTAATTTTAAGAGACTCTATTGCTTGTAATTTCTTGATATAGTATAGAGCTTCAGGTAAACTGAAATTCTTGTTTGAGTTCTGTGGAAGAATAATTATGTTATGTATATTTTTGTTCTTGATTAATATTAGCATGGTCAATTTATCTTAATTATGATGAAATCATGGATTTTAATGTTTTTCTAGAGCATGATTGTATGGCGCTTATTGGGAGCTTGAGAGCGACGATGTATTACTTGCTCTCCTTTGTCTATTCCCTTCACATCTTCACTTGGAAATTTTATTCTCTCTGATGCTTTATAATTATGTAGGATTTGCATTCAAATTGAGAAATTGGAACATATACATGTCATGGAAAGAGAGGCTAACTTTTAACTTTGACGTCATATATGTGTTGAGGTGTCTCTATTTGACCACCAAAAAGCCAAAAAAGAAAAATTACCTTTACGTTAAAATCTAAACATATGTGAACCTTCTTACGTTAAAATCTAGGATTATTCTGTCGAGATGATAGTTGAAGTCATTCTGGGTTCTTCTTGATCTCTCTATGTTGTACTCGTACTTATTAAATATGAACTATGCTTATAGGAGATTTTTTTTTTATTATGATGACATCCCTCTTGTAAGTGAAAATTACATCTTAAAGTTGATTCTAGAGAATATCATTTTTTACTTGCAAGCATGTCATCAAATGTGACTCTGAATAATGTGGTCATCCTCCATCTTCGTATTAGTGATCCCTGGTCTTGCTCGACATGGTTATGTTTAGCTTATTCTTCCATAGTGAATAGACCTTGTTGGCTAATTGGGAACTTAAGGCTCCCAAAGATAGTGTGTCGCTAAGCTACTATCTTTCCATGGCTCGATGTTGGTAAGGAGATTTCGCCTTTGTTGAAGCACTTCTTCGAGGTTGGTAACGATATGAGACTAGCAATCCAGAGTGATACAAGAGGAGTGGGTAGATGTTAACATGACTTGTTGATTTTGTCCACCTCATCCAACACCAATATTAACAGAAATATTCATATTTTTAGTGTAGCTTACATTATTAAGCAACTGCTAGGGTTGTCGTCACTAAGCTTGGCCCAGAGTGGCCAGTCTCCCTCATGATAAGGTGGCGGCGGTGGCAAAGAAGCAACACCGGCTTCATCGTTCTGCTGCTGCTCCATCTGCTGCATGAGGTATGTGGTTGATTGCTCGCCACCCTTGTCATGTGTTTCAACTCTTTCCTCATCACCACCATCTTCATTCATATTTGCTTCCTCCTGCTTCTTCTTCTTCTTCTTCTTTTTCTTCTTCTTTCCTTCGACCGGACGCTTTGTGTCGTTGCATCCTTCTCCTCTATCACTATCGCCCTCTTGGGACTCGACATCTTCCTGGATGTTTTCCTGGTTTTCATCCTTGGTAGCCAACAACTCTGCAACTTTTCGAACCTTGCGAAGCTTTTTGATCAGAATCGCAGGATCTACGTTCCCAGTGACGATCACCCTCTCCTCTTTTACATCGAGATCGATAGCGTGGACCCCTAAGAATTTCCCAACTCAACATCGAAGTGTACGTATATGCAAAGTGAAGGATCAAACGATGCACAAGTAGAATGACATACCATCAATCTTAAGAAGCACCTTACTTATTTTCTTTTGGCACCCGACACAGCATGTGTGCACTTTTAGAACACATGTCTGCTTTTCCTCGACAGGAAGCTTTGTATAACTGCATCCTTCTCCTCCACCACTGCCACCCGCTTGGGACTTGACATCTTCCTTCTGCGGTTGGGTGTGCTCTTGGTTTTCATCCTTCGT
Source organism: Musa acuminata AAA Group (assembly GCF_036884655.1). NCBI lineage: Eukaryota > Viridiplantae > Streptophyta > Magnoliopsida > Zingiberales > Musaceae > Musa > Musa acuminata. Next base: position 25,602,395 of record NC_088337.1, read on the forward strand.
AGCCACTAACTCTGCAACTTTTCCAATCTTACGAAGCTTTTTGATTAGAATGGCAGGATCTACGTTCCCAGTTACGGTTACCTTCTCCTCTTTTGTATCGAGATCGATAGCGTAGACCCCTGAGAATTCCCCAACTTAACATCAAAGTGTACGACTATACCAAGAGAAGGATCAAGCAATCCTCGAGTAGAATGGCATACCATCGATCTTAAGAAGCACCTTCCTTGTTTCCTTTCGACACTCGACGCAGCATGTATGCACTTTTAGAACACATGTCTGCTTTTCCTCGACCGGAAGCTTCGTGCCACTACATCCTTCTCCTCCGCCACTACTACCCTCTTGGGACTTGACATCTTTCTTCTGCGCTTGGGTGTTCTCCTGGTTCCCATCCTTCGTAGCCAACAATTCTGCAATTTTTTCAATCTTGTGAAGCTTCTTGATTAAGATGGCAGGATCTACATTCCCAGTGACAGTCACCTTCTTCTCTTTTGCATCGACATCGATAGTATAGACCCCTGAGAATTTTCCCAACTTAAACATCAAAGTAGAATGATATATATATATACCAAGTGAAGGATCAAGCAATGCACAAGTAGAATGATATACCATCAATCTTATGAAGCAGCTTTTTTATTTTCTTTTGGCTCTCGACACAGCATGTGTGCAATTTTAGAACATATGTCTGCATGTGGAGAAAGAGAAACCCAAGTTGTCATATGCTCAAACAAAAAAGAAGGGATGAATTTACCTTTGTTGGAAGGATCTTGTCGTCTTCTTTATCGCTCTTCTTTTCCAGTTGGTCACAATTTTTCGAGCAGAGAAAACAACACTTCATAGATCTGAGAGATCAAAGACAAACAACAGAGAGAGGATAAACAACATGCAAAGCCATTGCGAGATGTCTCGGCTAAGCAAAAACCCAAGAATTCATCTTTTAATCCTTTTGCACTTGCTCAATATCTCATTATAATTGTTTAACTATGTACCATATACCAGATGATTATGCACTCTTCTAATAAATGAAAGAGACTTTACACAATATGAATTCTTTCTTCTCTAAATGAATGATGAAGAAAATTATATATTATTCTGTATCCTTAACTTGCTGCTCCTGACAACATATGGACCGACTGTTCATCCATCATGTCTGATGTGTCTACTCTTGATAAGGAAAACAAATGCATTTTGCCTCACTTTATTTACCATATTCATTTCTTAGCATAAAAGCATTTTATCATGTCCAATGTCCAACATTCATATACATATATGTTTTGCCATGGGCATGAAGCATGTTACATAATATCACATACATATAGTAAAAATCATGTTAAACACACATGCCTAATGATATTAAATTGGGTTTCAAATAATTGATTGATCTCTAAACAATTGTCAAATTTGTTGAACCATGAGATAGAGGGAAACTAAGTCCACTAGCCCATATGATTGGCTTGAACCTACCTAAATTGAATTGGCTTGGATAAAAGTTAAATCTGCAGTAGACCTTAGATCAAAGCTAGGTTAGGTCCAAATCAGATCGGTGCTATTGGGGTCCACATTCAAGAACCTAATCCAACAATCATCCCTTCTTTTCTTTTCTAAATATCATATTGTAAATAATTATTATGTCATATAACTAGTTAATTATTATATGATGACATGAACATCATTGAATCTGGTTTACTAACTATTAGATCATGATATAAAATTTTATAAGAACTAATTAGAATAAAAATAGTTTCTACAATGTAAAAGTTAGTATTTAAAATATAAAATTAGGGAATATTATTTTTATGAAATATTAATGAAATCAAACGATGATTTCAATCCTTAAACTAAAGATAATTATGGGAAACCTACATTCCCATAAAGGCGGTGATTCTCACATATGCTGTCTTTAAAGTCGAATCCCTTTGAGACCGATGATAAGTGAAAAAGCAAAACTTGATTGCCCAAATATATAGAGAGGGGATATGAGAAAATCTCAATCGATATGGTAGTATTTATTCAATATTAACTTATTTTTAATTAAATATTAGATTATTTATTCATATTTAAAAGTAAAAAATAAAGATATGTGTTTAATATTCGAGCATGAAAGATTAGGAAGTAGTGAGGTGTATATGTTTTCTAAATTAAGAAACATAAAAGACTATCTCATTTTTAAGATTTAGTGCTAAGTTCAATTTACCTAAATGGAAGAGATGTTATGTTATATGAAATTTTTTTTTTACAAGATTATAATATCTTTCTAGAGTTAAATAAATAAACATCACTTTATTAATATGCATATCTTATAAATATTTATTATAATATATTTATTTATCAAATTAAAAATCAAAAGTAGTCGTATGTTTTATTGAGAAACACAATTATGCTAACTCGAAAATAAATCTAATTGGCTCTACCTAGTAGTAGAGAAATGTTTACTCTCCAGAATCTGATTTATTATTACTGGGAGACTATTTTAAAAATAAAAAATAAATTTTTTTAATAACGATAAGTAGAAACTCCTATAATTCAACTATAAAATGTATATAAAAGTCAATCATCCTATATCAAATACTCGAAAGAATACTCTCCCAACAATGGATAGAAAGAATTTATACTATTGGATGCGTTTGTGTTCTCCTAACGAAGACAAACTTATATTGTACTCATAACAGGGGGATGGAGTGGTATCCCTCACTCGTCAAAATAGAAATATGTTTCTCTCAATAATAAATGGAGAAATCGTCCAACTACCTCATCAAGTGGCCCATTAGTCCCCGAAACGAATCGCCCAACCTACCCTTGGTAGGAAATAACATCATCTTATATTGGTCATGTCTACATCGGGATTAAATAATATATTAAAATATTTTTTTTTAAATATTATTAATATCAAATAATATCAATTAGCCTTCAATTGAGTTAAACCTTAGCTCAATCGATCCAATTAAACTCGATTTAACAAAAATATATTTGAATCGTTCTTTAATTCTTATTTAATCAGTCTAAAACTACCTTAGAGTGATATAATTTAAATCAAATTAGTTTAATTTAGGTTAAATAGACTTGAATAAGTCAAACTAATTTAGAATCAACCTAAATCAATCTAAATTAATCAAATCTGATTTGATTCAATCCATATTTGGGGTCAAATCAAATAAAATAAGGGTAATGGGCTAGACTGCATAATACTAAGCTAGGTTGGGTTAGCCCATGTATTGATCATATATATGACTATGCATGCACCATATCAGGTTGGGCTAGCCCCCATAGTTTATGGACTGCACATGATTATCCATGTTGGGGCAGTCCAGTTTGAGTTAGCATGTAGGCTAGGGCTTGACCTATAGGTGAGACCTAATCTATTGACTGATTTCAACCCAAATCCTTACCAATTCTCTCAATTTTGAATTACGATATTATAAAATTATAATCAAACATCTATTCATTAGTAATAAGTCATTAAAACATAATAAATAATAAAAAATTAAAAAGATAAACTATATAAAAAGGAAATAACATTCTTAATCAAGTATTATATATATCTAACCAAAATCAAATATCAAGATAAAAATTTTAGAATTGCATATAACATGAATAATTTCAACTTGTTTTAATCACAAAATAAGTTCTAAAGCTTTAATAAGATAAAATAAGATTTTAGAAACTTCATATAATATATTTTAATTTAATAATAAAAATTTGATATTTAAATTAATAAAAAATATTTTAGAATTATATATAACATATTTTAATCCAAAAATAAATTAAGACATTTAAAGGAATTTTGAAGATAAATTTTACTTTTTTGTGGGGAACTTACCTCTCCTCAATATGATACAATTCCTCGCTTCTCTCAATATTATGCTTGCTTTGGTGAGGAACGAAAGAAAGTAATCCTCCCATTTTAATAGGAGGAGGTGAGCCTTCCATAAGGAATTTTTTTTGTATTTTATATTTTATTTAATATTTATTTTTGTTTAATTTTCTAACAAAATTGATATCACCCTACTTGGAATGTTAAATAGTTATTTCTTAAATTTCATTAGCAAAAAAGAAAATAAAAAAAATCATTCCTAAGTTATGGATTTGATTATATTTCTTTCGTTCTAAAGGAAATTTGATCTTCAAATTTAACTTATATCAAGAATGTATGAATACTGCTCTCTCACATCTTTTTCTCTTTCTCAAGTTATCTTTGAACGATACCGTCAATTAATATTTACCAAAGGTATAGTTTTATTCCTTAGAATATGCTTTTTCCTTTCTAAGATCTCGATTGGTTGCTCTACAAAAGTGACATCGTCTTTTAGTTATAGAGGTTGATAAGATATGACATGGGATGAATCCTTAATATATCTCCGAAGCATGAAGATATGGAATACATTAGAGATGCTAACCAAAGTTAGGGCCACTACAAATCTATATTTCATAGGTCTAACCTTTTGTAATATCTTAAATGGGCCAATAAATCTAGGAGCTAACTTTCCCTTTTTGTCAAATCTTATAACTCTCTTAGTTGACGACACCTTTAAGAAGACGTAATCACTAACTTTCAACTCCAAATCTCTTCACCTTCGATCTGCATAACTTTTTCAGTGACTTTGAACTATTAATAATCTTTGATATATAGTTTAAACATTTTCAACATATCTTTGAATCAATTGAGGGCTAAAATGCTCCCATTAGCACACATGTGATATGCAATTTTTTCCCGTAAAGAGTTTCAAATGAGGCCATCTATATACTAGAGTGATAACCATTATTACGAGGAAATTCAATTAGGTGCAAGTACATATCTCAACTTTCACTACCTGCTCTCACTTCTATTTAATTGGAATCCTTTTTAATTTTCTCGTAGGTACTTGATATTCTTTCTTCAACTATTAGCAGCTTAGACATTTAGAGACAAACTCTACTATATTTGTCACATTTCGGATTTATAAAAAGAATAATAAATTAATATTTTATTATCCATAATTTAAATAATAAACTCTTTATTTTTTTTCATCCTTAAATTCAAATCCTTATCTTTACAATAGTAAATATTCTATTAACTAGAAAAAATATTATATCTTCTTGATAGGGTCACAAGTCTCTTCCACTCAAGCTTCAGATCTATTATAAAGTACTAGATTACTATGAAAATAAATATAAGATAAAAACATATCAACAACCACATATGCTAGTAGGAACCTTGAAAAAATCATAAAAATAATCCTCGATATTCATGAAATATAAATAAATATCAATAATTTAATAAGAAATGATAATACATTGATTCATCATAAAACTTATACATCAAATAAATGATGATAATTTCTTACATAATAAACAAAATGATTCATCAACCACATACAATACATACATAATAACAAGGGCGCACATCACCCGATGGTGCACTCTCTCAACAGTGGAGGAAGCGACATATTCCACGAGATGGATTCCTCCAAATAATAGATGGAGATAATCTATATCGCACTCCTAATAATGGATGGAGTGGTATACCTCACCCGCGCAAATGGGGACACGTTCCTCCCAACAACGGATGAAGGAACCGTCTAACCATCACATTTGACGACCCGCTAATCTCCGAAGGGAATCGCTATGCTTGCCCTCGATAGGGATATATAAATATCCATGATCAGTCATTTACACCGATTCATTCACTCACGCATGCATCAAGAAATCAATATGATTAAATATTATGAGAGACCATACTTGATGTAAATCAGCTAGACTATGTTCATTGGTGGCTCCGCATTGTGATAGGCATGTAGCTCCTTTCATAGGTTTTACTTCCAATGTTGACTACTGTTGGGAAATCTCGGAGGGGCGACATCACATGCGTAGCGGAAGAACAAAAATAAAATCCCCTATTCCCAAAAATATATTCGTCGTCGTGCGAAGATTGGTGTGCAAAATCCATAAAATAGAAAACTACGTATTGTAAAGATTGTGTTATCTAGGGAGATCGTATATCCCTGAATCCTTGTAGATCTCTATGAGAGGGTGAAGGAGGTCAAACGCCCTCCTCTCTGGCGATGATCGGCATAGTAGGGTTGCGACGATGCTCCTCAAAACTCCAAGCATTCTTAAGGTGGAGAAGGGGAGGAGTGTTGGGAAATCATTGGGGGGCGACATCATATGCGCAGCGGAAGAACAAGAAAACAAAATCCCCGATTCCCAAAAAGATGTTCGTCGTCGTGCGAAGATTGGTGCGCAAAAATCCGCAAAACACAAAACTGCGTATAGAGATTGTGTTACCTAGGGAGATCGTATATCCTTGTTTCCTTGCAGATCCTTAGGAGAGGGTGAAGGAGGTCAAGCGTCCTCCTCTCTAGCGGTGATCCACACAGCAGGGTTGCGACGACGCTCCTCAAAACTCCAGGCCTACTCTGAGGTGGAGAGGGAGAGGAGAATAGGAAAGGCAAGCAAAGACTCTAGCCTATGAGGCTGTGAATCCCTCCTATTTATAGAGATCCCGTGTCAAACCCTAATGGGTCCTTCCCTAGTGGGTATTGGATCTGCATCCAATAAGACAAGGGCTCCGTCGGATATCTCATATTCGAACCTCTACTCATCGCAATGCCTACCATATGTGTGTGACCCTCTAGGCCCAATATCGAGCTGGCCGTGAGTCATACCTGTCAGAACTCCTTCTAACTCAGTGAATTATTATCTCTGTAATAATTCACTCGACTCATCGACTACGGACATACTAGGCCACTACGCCGTAGTCCCCAAACGATACAGGGGAATCCAATCCATTGGACCTATCTGTCCTCAGTTACCATGTACCTATAATCCCTCATCCATCTAATATCCCAGAGACCGTATATCGAGCATGGTGCTGTCAGACCCATACGGTTTCTACTCGAGTCTCGCTCTAATCGGATTCTCTCGGAGAACTCTTTCTCTCTCAACCCGAATGACCCTGGCCAGGGATTTGTCTGAGCAAGAACACATAGGATATTCCTCTCATGACGCCGAGAGTGGATGATCCTCTATTGACACTCAATAGCCCTCGTAAGGTCGACTACCACTCCCAATGACCAGCTGTACTAGATCTGGGACAGCCAAACCTATAAGTCTGGTATCAAAGAGTGGAGCACTCATACAGGACATCCTTGGTGTCTCAAGTCTAAGGACCAGATACACCACTAGGACTATGGAATCGCTGTCTGACAATAAGGCATCATCAACCATCCAGCATTCCGTAAGCGGATCAATCAGTGAACTCATTCTCCAATGAGCACCTGTACTGTATCCCTAGTGTCCCTACACGAGCAGCTATGAGACCAGCTGCATCCATCATATGGACGGGTATACAGCACACCAGTCTATCCGGTTATCACGATGTCCTTCTCGAGTAACCTATGACCGGGATCATTTAGGATATGTGTTTAAAGGTGAATCGATCTCATTATCGTGATCTCATCACGATCCGATTCCCATTGCACAAATCCAAGGATATCACAATATATGTATGCATTTATGCAATAGTTATAAAGTGATATATGCCAAAATATAATAAGCAAAAAGATTCTGTATCAAGTCACACGTGCCATCACTCACGTGATTGGCTTGCTGGGCACCTATGACTAGCAATCTCTCACTTGACCTAAAGCCAATCACCTATGTGTCTGATCCCCATCAGACCCCTGTGACGCTCAAAGACAATCTGAGACAACGGCTTTGTTAGTGGATCTGCAATGTTATCTTCGGATGGAACTCTTTCCACTACTACATCTCATCGGGTTACGATCTCTCTTATAAGCTGGAACCTTCGCAGAACACTTCTGATGAGACCCGGGTTCCCTTGAGTAATAACCCCATAGTTGTCGCAATATAAGGAAGTCGACTTGTCGCTATCTGTATCGACTCCCAAATCTGTGATGAACTTCTTCACCCAGACTCCCTCCTTTGCTGCATCTAATGCAGCAATGTACTCCGCCTCTGTGGTCAAGTCAGCAGTGGTATTTTGTTTGGAACTCTTCCAGCACACTGCTCCTCCATTCAAGGTGTACACATACCCTGAATTCGACTTGCTATCATCGACATCAGACTGAAAACTTGAGTCAGTGAAGCCTTCAACCTTAAGGCTATTACCTCCATATACTAGTAAAAGATCCTTAGTCCTTCTCAAGTACTTAAGGATACACTTTACTGCTTTCCAGTGCTCCAAGCCTGAATCCCCCTGATACCTGCTCGTGACACTCAGAGCATGCGCCATATCGGGCCTAGTACATAGCATGGCATACATGATAGACCCTATTGCTGAGGCATAAGGTATCATATTCATGTTTGCCCTTTGGAATTTTCCATGCCAAACCTTTTGACAATGGTTTCTATGTACCTGGACTGGGATAAGCCAAGCATCCTCTTGGATCTATCTCTATAGATTCTAATCCCCAAGATATAGGATGCTTCCCCTAAGTCCTTTATGGAGAAGTGTCTAGATAACCAAGTCTTTACTGTGGATAGCATTCCTACGTCATTCCCAATGATGAGGATGTCATCCACATATAACACCAAAAAGGTGATAGCGCTCCCACTTACCTTTCTGTATACACAAGGCTCATCTTCGTTCTTAACGAAGTCATAAGATCTGATTGACTCATCAAATCTTATGTTCCAACTTCGGGAAGCTTGCTTTAGTCCATAAATGGATTTAAGCAACCTACACACCTTATCTGGGCAGTTCTTGGACATGAATCCCTCAGGTTGCATCATATACACCTCCTCCTCGAGGTTCTCATTGAGGAATGCGGTTTTCACATCCATCTGCCAGATCTCATAATCATAGTGTGCTGCAATAGCCAATAGAATTCTGATGGATTTTAGCATTGCTACGGGTGAGAAGGTTTCGTCGTAGTCAACACCTTGTCTTTGACGATACCCCTTAGCCACTAGCCTTGCTTTATAGGTCTCTACCTTTCCATCTACTTCGATCTTTTTCTTAAAGATCCACTTGCAACCGATGGGTACAATACCTTCGGGCGCATCAACTAGATTCCAAACCTTATTGGAGTACATAGAATCCATCTCAGAATTCATGGCTTCTTGCCACTTCCCGGAGTCTATACTCATAATAGCCTCCTCGTAGGTCTAAGGATCAATATCCTCTACATCCTCTCCTCTAATATGTCCCACATATCTCTCAGGAGGATGAGATACTCTATCAGACCTGCGTAAAGTTGAAACTTGTGTATTAGGTACCTGAACAGACTCGGGCTGTAGAGTGGTGCTTGAGCTTGGTTCTCTAACTTCGCTCAACTCTATCATTCTCCCACAGTCTCCGCCAAGAATGTGTTCCTTCTCAAGGAACACTGCTCTCTTAGCTACAAAGACCTTTTTGTCCTCGGGATGATAAAAGTAATACCCACAAGTTTCCTTGGGGTACCCCACAATTATGCATCGCTCTGTCCTTGATTCTAACTTATCGGGGTTGTGTCTTTTAACGTGGGCTGGGCAGCCCCAAATCTTAACAACCTTAAGATCAGGCTTCTTCCCTTTCCATATCTCATATGGTGTAGACACTACCGACTTATTTGGAACTCTGTTCAGAAGGTAAGCTGCGGTTTCTAGGGCATATCCCCAGAATGAGATGGGTAGGTCAGCGAAACTCATCATGGACCGTACCATATCTAATAAAGTACGATTTCTCCTTTCAGAGACACCATTGAGCTGAGGTGTGTAAGGAGGTGTCCATTGGGATAATATCCCATGGTCCTTGAGGAACTGAGTAAACTCTGTACTTAAGTACTCACATCCTCGATCTGATCGAAGAGTTTTGATACTCTTTCCAGTCTGGTTCTCCACCTCATTCTTATACTTTCTGAATTTCTCAAAGGCCTCGGACTTGTACTTCATTAAGTACATATATCCATACCTTGAGAAATCATCAGTAAATGTAATGAAGTAGGAGTAACCTCCAATGGCATGAGTTGACATGGGTCCACATACATCACTATGTATGAGTTCCAACAACTCAGTGGCTCTCTCTCCAGTTCTACTAAATGGAGATTTGGTCAGTTTTCCACGAATGCAAGGCTCACAAGTTGCATATGACACATAGTCGAATGGATCTAGATATCCATCATTTAGCAACTTTTGAATCCTTCTTTCATGGATGTGACCTAGCCTACAATGCCACAGGTATGCACTGTTCAACTCATCTCGTTTCCTTTTGGACACATTTACATTCATGATATGTGGAGTGGTGTTTAACATAAATAAACCATTATGCAATGTTCCTTTCGTGATGATCTTATCATCTAATAATATCGAACAACCATTGTTCTCAAAAACAAATTTATATCCACTAACTGTTAAACATGAAATGGAGATAATGTTTTTGATAATAGAAGGAACAAAATAACATGCATCTAATGCAATAAAAGCTCCACTAGGCAGATGTAGGGCGACCTCGCCAACAGCTAATACAGCAACTTTTGCTCCATTACCCATCTTGAGGTCCATCTCGCCTCTCTCTAGTCTCCTAGGCCTTGCTAGAACCTGCAACGAATTGCATATATGATAAGCACTACCGGTATCCAATACCCATGTGTTATCATAAGAGTCTGACAAATTGAGACTGATCATGAATGTACCTGAAGCTTCATCAAGCTTTTGTTTCGCCCTTTCTGCAAGGTACTCTTTGCAGTTTCTCTTCTAGTGCCCATCTTTACCACAGTGGAAGCACTGGCCTTTGTCCTTTGTTGGGTCTTTCTTAGCAACCTTTGCTTTACCTTGTTTGCCCTTGCCCTTTCCCTTCTCAAGGGACCTTTCTGCTTTCCTTTTCTTTCTGGTCTCACCAGTGTAGAGAACTGGCTTCTCTTTCTTAATAGTACTCTCTGCCTCCCTCAACATATTGAGGAGCTCTGGGAGAGTCACCTCAAGCTTGTTCATATTAAAATTCATTATGAACTGTGAAAAGGAATCTGGTAGGGACTGAAGCACAATGTCCACACACAAGTTATCCTCTAGGACTATTCCTAGACCTGTGAGTTTCTCTATCCACTCAATCATCTTTAGGACATGGTTCTGAACCGGTGTCCCCTCAGTCATCCTAGCGCGGAAAAGGCTCTTGGATATCTCATATCGTTGAGTCCTTCCCTGTTCCTCAAACAATTTGCGGATATGTAGGAGAATGGATTTGGCATCCATCTTTTCATGTTGTCTCTGTAACTCTGGAGTCATAGAGCCCAACATATAGCACTGAGCAAGAGTGGAGTCATCAATGTACTTCACGTAGCGAGCGATCTCATCCTCGCTTGCCCCTTCTTCGGGCGTAGGCATCACTGTATCAAGGACGTACACGATTTTCTCCGCTGTGAGAACAATTCTCAAGTTACGGAGCCAATCCGTATAATTTGGACCAGTGAGGCGGTTGACATCAAGTATGCCACGTAAGGGATTTGAAAGCGACATTTTCTGAAAATAAAGATGTAGCAGAAATAAATAACATACAGAATTTGCAAGAAATAAACTATCAAGATATGGACTTCTATCTTAATATGCTCCCACTATTTTACTATCGAGTCACGCGACACCCTCAGCACGTAAAACGGAAGTCTCCGGCAGACTTCTAGTGGGGATCAGGATCCAATCAGCGTCTTAGTGTAACCTCGAGGGACTCGACCAATCACACTAAGCCTAAAAGGTAGGCAACTCTTGCCGATCACAACTCCTTGTGATTCCCGTCCTGTTCGGCCTCCGAATCACCATGGCCTCGAGGGACTCGACCAACCATGATGCTCGGTTAAGTCAACACCTTCGTTACAAGATGAGTCTGATTTGATGATATACCCTCGAGGGACTCGACCAAGCATACCATGCCCTCAGGTTACCGGTGACATCTCTATGTCGTAAGCAAGATAGCGAATCGCGATATAGGTGAGTCTCGAGGGACTCGACCAACTCAACCTACACCGGGAATCGGTTCCTACTCATAACGATGGAAGGCCACGTGGGTCAATCTAATTGCCTCACGTTTACCGACTTAATATTATCGAGAGATGTTTCTATAATTTGGTCTCCTAATATGACATGTCACACATATACATATTTAATATATATCTACATCGCATGCAAATATATATACATATCTAGTATGTGTATAAGCAATCACACCAGATGATCATGGATCACAACCTAATATGATTAGGCCCGAGCTAGTAGGCCTAATCACTCACATCAAGATCTATGTGTGCAACGGTGCATCTCCATGCCCTGTGATCGTCCATCTCATCCTCGTCGGTTTCGTCGACATTTTGATGCATCTCCATGCAACACGATCGTCCGTCTCGTGGGTCCCGCTATCGCATTCACGCTCCCGCTGCGCCTCCTCACGTGATTACAACTTAATCATAGGCACGCAGGCCCGACAATAAACGAGAAATATAATGGAGGTTCGCAGACCTCAATAATAATAATCACAAGTACACACATCACACGGTCCATGATCATCCGTCCACACATCATACATCACATGTATAAATAATCATCATCATGTAGGACTACTAGATAATAATAAAAATAATAATCAACTAAACCTTTTAATTAATTAATATTTTCTGAAATCAGGGATATATAGGGAATTTCTCAATTCCTAAGGGTATTTTGGTAATTTTGACAAAAGACAGAAACTGGAATTTCTCAAATTCACAGGGGCAAAACTATCTTTTTGCCCAAAACCCTAATTCCCTCTTTCTGCTGCCGCCGCCGCCACCCTGCTGGTGGCGGCCTGTGCGGTGGAGCGAGGGCGCTGCCCTCGCCTGCAGGCGGCACGCTCGCTGGCGGCGTTGCCGCTGCAGGTGGGCTCCCCCTTCGGGCGTCGCTGCCTCCGCAGGCGGTGCTGTCCCGCCGGGCGACCGCCCCTGTGGGGGGGGGGGGGGGGGGGGGGGGGGGGGTATCGCCCGCGGGAGCAGCGGCGGCAGGCGTCGCGCGTCGCTGCCCTACGGCGGCAAGCGCCGCTTCCTTTCGGCGGCAGGCGCCGCTGCCCTGCGGCGCCTCTGCCCGTGGGTTGCCAGCCCCGCCAGCAGCAAGCCTGCTGCAAGCAGACCGCCGGCCGGCTGTTGCAGGCACAACGCTTGCGCATGCGCCAGCGCTGTGCTGCCTGGCTGCAGCTGCGGCTGCCGCTGTAGGTGGCTGCAGGCATGCAGATCGAGGGCAGCAACTGTTGCTACCCTTCCTCGCTTTTGCGTCAATGATTTTGACGTCAAAATTCTTCCTAAACACAATACACGCAATTCAAAACCAATCATTCGCACGAACAACCTGCCTCCGATACCACTGTTGGGAAATCATTGGGGGGCGACATCATATGCGCAGCGGAAGAACAAGAAAACAAAATCCCCGATTCCCAAAAAGATGTTCGTCGTCGTGCGAAGATTGGTGCGCAAAAATCCGCAAAACACAAAACTGCGTATAGAGATTGTGTTACCTAGGGAGATCGTATATCCCTGTTTCCTTACAGATCCTTAGGAGAGGGTGAAGGAGGTCAAGCGTCCTCCTCTCTAGCGGTGATCCACACAGCAGGGTTGCGACGACGCTCCTCAAAACTCCAGGCCTACTCTGAGGTGGAGAGGGAGAGGAGAATAGGAAAGGCAAGCAAAGACTCTAGCCTATGAGGCTGTGAATCCCTCCTATTTATAGAGATCCCGTGTCAAACCCTAATGGGTCATTCCCTAGTGGGTATTGGATCTGCATCCAATAAGACAAGGGCTCCGTCGGATATCTCATATCCGAACCTCTACTCATCGCAATGCCTACCATATGTGTGTGACCCTCTAGGCCCAATATCGAGCTGGCCGTGAGTCATACCTGTCAGAACTCCTTCTAACTCAGTGAATTATTATCTCTGTAATAATTCACTCAACTCATCGATTACGGACATACTAGGCCACTACGCCGTAGTCCCCAGACGATACAGGGGAATCCAATCCATTGGACCTGTCTGTCCTCAGTTACCATGTACCTATAATCCCTCATCCATCTAATATCCCAGAGACCGTATATCGAGCATGGTGCTGTCAGACCCATATGGTTTCTACTCGAGTCTCGCTCTAATCGGATTCTCCCGGAGAACTCTTTCTCTCTCAACCCGAATGACCCTGGCCAGGGATTTGTCTGAGCAAGAACACATAGGATATTCCTCTCATGACGCCGAGAGTGGATGATCCTCTATTGACACTCAATAGCCCTTGTAAGGTCGACTACCACTCCCAATGACCAGCTGTACTAGATCTGTGACAGACAAACCTATAAGTCTGGTATCAAAGAGTGGAGCACTCATACAGGACATCCTTGGTGTCTCAAGTCTAAGGACCAGATACACCACTAGGACTACGGAATCGCTGTCTGACAATAAGGCATCATCAACCATCCAGCATTCCGTAAGCGGATCAATCAGTGAACTCATTCTCCAATGAGCACCTGTACTGTATCCCTAGTGTCCCTACACGAGCAGCTATGAGACCAGCTGCATCCATCATATGGATGGGTATACAGCACACCAGTCTATCCGGTTATCACGATGTCCTTCTCGAGTAACCTATGACCGGGATCATTTAGGATATGTGTTTAAAGGTGAATCGATCTCATTATCGTGATCTCATCACGATCCGATTCCCATTGCACAAATCCAAGGACATCACAATATATGTATGCATTTATACAATAGTTATAAAGTGATATATACCAAAATATAATAAGCAAAAAGATTCTGTATCAAGTCACACGTGCCATCACTCACGTGATTGGCTTGCTGGGCACCTATGACTAGCAAGGAGAATAGGAGAAGCAAGCTAAAGCTTTAGCTATGAACTATTGAATCTCTCCTATTTATAGAGGTCCCCTATCAACTTAACTATAATGGATCCTCTCCTATTGGGTATTGGATCGTCATCCAACTATCCAAGCCTCTTAGATTAGTGGATCTCTATCCAATAATCTCTCATTGGTTTTTATTGGATCTCGTCCATGGGATCCAATAATTTAGGGGCTTATTAGATATCTAATAAGATAGGGGCTTTAGCGAATATCTCATATTCGAACCTCTACTCATTGCAACGTCTACCATATGTGTGTGACCCTCTAGGCCCAATATTGAGCTGGCCGTGAGTCAAACATGCCAGAACTCCTTCTGGCTTAGTGAATTATTATCGATAAAATAATTCACTCGACTCATCGACTGTGGATGTACTAGGCCACTACGCCATAGTCCCTAGACGATACAGGAGAATTCAATCCATTGGACATGTCTGTCCTCAGTTACCATGTACCTATAGTCCCTCATCCATCTAATATCCCAAAGATTGTATACCGAGCATGGTGCTATCAAACCAATACAATTTCTACTCGAGTCTTGCTCTACTCGGATTCTCCCGGAGAACTCTTTCTCTCTCAATCTGGATGACCCTGGCCAGGGATTTGTATGAGCAATAAAACATGAGATATTTCTCTCATGACACCTAGAGAGGATGATCCTCTATCGACACTCAATATCCCTCGTAAGATTGACTATCACTCCCGATGACCGACTGTACTAGATCTGAGACATCCAAACCAATAAGTCAAGTATCAAAGAGTGGAGCACTCATACAAGATATTCTTGGTGTCTTAAGCCTTAGGACCAGATACACCACTGAGACTACGAAATCGTTGTTTGATAATAAGGCATCATCAACCATCTAATATTCTGTAAGCAGATCAATCAGTAAACTCATTCTCCAATGAGCACCTATACTATATCCCTAGTGTCCCCAAACGAGCAGCTATGAGACCAGTTGCATCCATCATATAGACGGGTATATAGCACACCAGTCTGTCCGGTTATTTCGACGTCCCTCTCAAGTAACCTATGACCGGGATTATTTATGATTTGTGTTTAAAGGCGAATCAATCTCATTATCGTGATCTTATCCCAATCTAATTCCCATTGTACAGATCCAAGGACATCACAATATATACATACATATATGCAAATGCAATAGTCAATATAAAGTGATAAATGCCAGAATATAATAAGCAAAAAGATTATGTGTTAAGTCATACGTGTCATCACTTATGTGATTGGTTTGCTGAGTACCTATAACTAGCAATTTCCCACTTGACCTAAAGCCAATTACCTATGTGTTTGATCCCTATCAGACCCCGTGATGCTCAAAGAAAATTTGAGATAATGGCTTTGTTAGTGGATTTGCAATGTTATCTTTGGATGGAACTCTTTCCACTGCTACATCTCCTCGGGTTACGATCTCTCTGATCAAGTGGAACCTCCTTAGAACATGCTTAGATTTCTGATGAGACCTGGGTTCCTTCGCTTGAGCAATCGCATCATTGTTGTCGCAATATAAGAAAATCTGCTCCTCGCTACCCGACATGACTCCAGATCTGTGATGAACTTCTTCATCCAGACTCCCTACTTTGCTG
Source organism: Musa acuminata AAA Group (assembly GCF_036884655.1). Taxonomy (NCBI): domain Eukaryota; kingdom Viridiplantae; phylum Streptophyta; class Magnoliopsida; order Zingiberales; family Musaceae; genus Musa; species Musa acuminata. The sequence continues at coordinate 25,618,826 of NC_088337.1, forward strand.
CCTCTACTGCAACAATATACTCTGCCTCTGTGGTCAAGTCAGTAGTAGTATCTTGCTTAGAACTTTTCCAACACACTGCTCCTCCATTCAAGGTGTACATATACCTCGAATTTGACTTGCTATCATCAACATCAGACTAAAAACTTGAGTCCATGTAGCCTTCAATCATGAGGCTACTATCTCCATATACTAGTAAAAGATCCTTAGTCCTTCTTAAGTACTTAAGGATATACTTTACTGCTTTTTAGTACTCCAAGCCTAGATCCACTTGATACCTGCTCGTGACACTCAGAGCATGCATTATATCATGCCTAGTACATAGCATGATATACATGATAGACCCTATCGCTGAGACATAAGGTATCATATCCATGTTCGCCTTTTCTTTAAGAGTCTTTGGGGACATACTCCTAGAAAACGATATCCAATGTTTCATTGGTATGAGACCTCTCTTGGAATTTTTCATGCCAAACCTTTTGATAATGGTTTCTATGTACCTGGACTGAGACAAGTCATGCATCCTCTTGGATTTATCTCTATAGATCTGAATCCCCAAGATATAGAATGCTTCCCCTAAGTCCTTCATGGAGAAGTGTCTAGATAACTAAGTCTTTACTGTGGATAGCATTCCTTCATCATTCCCAATGACCAGGATGTCATCCACATATAACATCAAATAGGTGATAGCGCTCCCACTTACCTTCCTGTACACACAAGGCTCATCTTCGTTCTTAACGAAGTCATAAGATCTGATTGCCTCATCAAATCTTATGTTCCAACTTTGGGAAGCTTGCTTTAGTCTATAAATGGATCTAAGCAGCCTACACACCTTATCTGGGCAGTCCTTGGACATGAATCCCTCGAGTTGTATCATATACACCTCCTTCTTTAGGTTTCAATTGAGGAATGCAGTTTTCACATCCATCTGTCAGATCTCATAATCATAGTGTGTTGCAATAACCAATAGAATTCAGATAGATTTTAGCATTGCTACTGGTGAGAAGGTTTCGTCATAGTCAACATTTTTCCTTTTACGATACCCCTTAGCCATTAGCGTTGCTATATAGGTCTCTACATTTTCATCTACTCCGAATTTTTCTTAAATAACTACTTGCAATCGATGGGTATAATACCTTTGGGCGCATCAACTAGGTTCCAAACCTTGTTGGAGATTATTTTTCAAATAATATTTTCAGATAAAACATTTAAATTCATCAAATCATAAAGGCATGAAACATCAATCTCTCAATAGTCCTCAATCGAGCAAAACCCTAATTGGAATAGCTCAATTGACTTTAATCAAACTCAATTCGATTATGACCTAATAGAACCAACCTAAAATCCTTATAGAACTGATCTAGCATCACCCTAGACCGGTCTAATTTAGATTTATTTGATCTTAATTAGGTCAAGTAGGTTTGAATTAGTCAAGTTAGTTTGGAATCACCCTAAATCGACTTTAATCGATCAAACATGTTTAATTTAGTCAATTAACGAGCTCAAACCAATAAAGGAAGAGAAAATTGGACTATGTCGTATAGTACTTGTTAGGATCGGAGCGGCACTAAGAGTGAATTAGTGCAGCGGTAAAGTGCGATAAACTTTTGATGATTTAAACACTTTCGGAATCTTCGTACGATAAAAGCAACGTTTTCGTTTGAAACCGTTTGAATTGCGTTTTAACTTCAAGGGATAAGTAAGATAGAGACAAAGAAGTAGAGCATTAAAGTGCAAATGGTTTGCAGTAATATAAATGACAATAAGTAAATGCAAACTAGAGATCACGCCGATTTTACAGTGGTTCGGTCAAATGACCTACATCCACTTGCGAGGCCCCTCTTCGATGAGGCTCCCACCTTCCACTAGCAAATCTCTTGAAGGGGAAGGGTAAATACCCCTCTTACAACTTTTTACAAGCGGTTCACTCTCTTACAGATTTTCAGCAAGAAAGAATGAGGTGAACACTAGCAAATTGAAAACAAGACTAGCAAAGACTTTTCTAAGACCTTTCTCTTAATCAATTGCTTCTCAAAAAGTTGTCATCTTAGCTGAGATTTGAGGGGTATTTATAGGCCTCAAGAGGATTCAAATTTGGGCTCCAAAATTTGAATTCTCTTTGGGTTCCCGATGCTAGCGGTGCCACCGCCTGTTAGTGTCAGACACTGACAGTGGACAGGCGGTGCCATCGCCTATCTCTCGGGTGCTGGGCGGTGCAACCGCCCAGTCTAGCGGTGCCACCGCCAGACCCTTCGGTTCACTTGTTAGGCTTCAAATTTAGCCCAAACCAAGTCTAATTTTGGGCCCAGTTGGCCCCTAACCAGGATATAGGATTATCTCTTAATCCTAATCCTAATTACAAGTGAACTACATAACAAAAAAACATCCTAAGCAAGTTTTCAACCGCGAATGTCGAGTCTTGTTTCGGCGAGCTTTCCGACGAACTTCTTCCGACGGACTCCCAGCAAGCTCTCGAACTTGTGATGACTTTAATGAGTAGCCGAGCCTTCTCAGTGATCTCCGTGAACCTCCGACGATCTCTTCAGCGAACTTGTGAAAATTCTGACAGGTTCCCGATTTCTTCTCGGTTGGTTCCGACAGCATTTCCGACGATTCTTCGGACTCTTAAACGTCCATCAAACTTGACTCTAGTATTCTTGCTTTGTGTTTTCTGGTTATCGTAGTTAATCCTGCACACTTAACTCAATAATATGGATTAGATCAATTAACCCATCAATTGATTTTATCATCAAAATCCGAGATTCAACAGTACTAGCCCAAACGAAACCAACCCACTTGAGTCTTGGATGGGTCACATGCACTGCACATACTTGTTCTAAGTAATAGATTGAGTTGAAGTACAACGGGCTAGATAGAGGAACAACAATGTGTCTAATGCCAATCACATAGTTGGGCAGGCTTAACTTCATGGACGAGGCTAAGCCTCACTTATAAGTTGGGCTGAGTCTTACTACTGAACTAGGCCATGCTTGGGTCGCGAGTTGGTCATACCTAGACACATGAGTTAGGGTCGTATTTGACAATATGGATTGGGTCATACCTAGCCGCATGAGCTGGCCCATGCCTGGCCACGTGGTTGGGTCGTACCTTGCCACATGGGTTGAATCATGCCTAGTCACATGAGCTAGGTTGTACTTGGCCATATGAGCTAGGTTGTACTTGACCACATGGGTTGAGTAGATCCAATCTAACAGATCAACCTAACTCAAATCAGACCCCAATAAGACTTCTCTTATCAAATTAAATTTTAATATTTAAAATTATTAAAGAATAACTCAAATCCATTAACTAAAAATTTAAATTCATGATCTTAAATTTAAAATTAATTACATTACAAAATTTCACACATAATTCTTCAAACATAGATATATCTAATTAAATAAATTAGAACTATTATGTTAATTCAAAAATAAAAATTATAATAATTAAATAAATATTAAAATTCACTTAAGCTTAAGAGATTAATATAAATCAAATAATAATTCTAATATCATAAATCAATTATTATTATTATTTACTAATCATGAAATTTTGAAGTTAAAGCATCATCATACATTATAAAAGTATAACAATCTCAACATTAAGATTTTAAAACATAAATCAAAGTTAATTTAAAAAAAGAAAAGATCATACTTTTCCTCGACTATCCTTTCCTCGATATTATCTTTTTGGGAAGGTCTCTCATCAATCCTCTCATTGTTAAGCTCAATGAGAAATAATGGAGGAGTAGTCCCCTTTATATAAGAGAAGATTAGATTTCGCCATAAGATAAGTAATAATTTAATTTTTATTTTTAATTTATTTTTATTTTGCTTTCACACACAAACAAAGAAATATAATATTTATTTTTTATAGTTCACACACGAAAATAGAATGTAAACTATTTACTTCCTAAAAATCAAATCACTCATTAGGAAATAAGTTAATTAATAATTTAATTAATTAGTAAAATTCTTAACTTATCCACGTGATTAAGGAAACCAAATTTAATCATTTCCTTAACTATAGTACACAAATATAGAAATTAATAATAAAGCAATACATCATTTATAGTAATTAATTTATATTAAGGGAGAAATTATCGATGATTATAATATCTTTCTTCGTACCATGCCACTTATAGTCTTGATGCAAATCTCGATACATCTTTGATAGTCTCGGGATGTGTTGAATCTCGTATTTTAATGATGAAACCACTTGATATGTGTTTATGATATAATCTGCATTTTGAGTGACGTAGGATGCTTCGATCAGGATGAGACAATTAAAGCAGGAAAATTATGTTGTGCCGGAGGAACATATCAGAAGATTGGATGTCGGGCCGGTGGATCGGTCAACGTATCGACAGAAGGCTTCGAGCCGTGGATTCGATCATCGGGCCAAGAAGAGCGGACATTGCGCCAAGGATATCGGAGTTGTGGAGTCAACTTGCCGATTGGGCAATAGGCCGCAAGAGAGGATGATGCGCCGAAGAATCGGACGAAGCGTCGAGGGACCAATGACATACCGGACAACTTGATCAGATGCTTAGGATTAATTGTCTAGATCGAAGTGTGTTTTACATGTGCAGGATTAACTATGATAGCATGAAGACATAAAGCAAGTTCACTAGAGTCAAGTTCGATGGGTGTTCGAGAGTCCACCGAAAGTCCGAAGAATCGTCGGAAGTGCTGCCGGAACCGACCGAGAAAGAATCAGAGACTTGTCGAAGTTTTTGGAAGTCTATATGAAAGTTCATCGAAGGTTCGCGGAGATCACCGAGAAGGTTTAGATACTTTCCAAAGACTCGTTGAACTCACCATAAGACCGAGAGCCTATTGGGAGTCTACCGAAAGAAATCCGAGGGTGTATCGGAAGTCCGCTAGAAGTTCGCCGGAAAGCTCACCGGAAGAAAACTCGACATTGCCGGTTAAAATTTGCTTCGGGCTATGTCTTAATTTCATAGTTTGCATATAATTTGGGTTAGGATTAAAGGTTAATCCTATAACCCGGTGAGGGGTCAATTGAGCCCGAGTTTGGACTGATTTGGGCTAAGTTTAGAGCCCAATCAGTGAGCCGGAACAGTCCAGGCAATGGCACCACTGGACTGGGCAGTGGCACCATCGGATTGGGCGGTGGCACCGCTCAGAACCCGAGAGATCCGGTAGTGGCATCGCTAATACACAACAAGACTAGGCAATGACACCGCCCAAAACCCGAGAGATCTGGTGGTGGCACTGTCAGTACACTGTTGGACTGGGCAATGGCACCACCCAGAACCTGAGAGGACCGACGGTGGCATCGCCAGTACATTGTCAGTGTAAGACACTAACAGGCGGTGGCATCGCCAGCACCAGGAAACCCAAAAGCAATTCAAATTTGGAGCCCAAATTTGAATCCTCTTGGGACCTATAAATACCCCTCAATTCTCAGCAGAGATAACACCTTTTTGACAAGTTAGAAAGTGAGAAAAAGCTTTAGCAAAGTCTTGTTTTCAATAGCTTAAGTGTTCACCTCCCTCTTTCTCTTTGAAAAATCTGTAAGGTGTAAACCACTTGTAAGAAGGTTGTAAGAGGGGTATTTGGTCCTTCTTCTTCAAAGTGATTTGCTAATAGAAGTTGGGAGCCTCATCGAAGAAGGCTTCGAAAGTGGATGTAGGTCATTTGATCGAACCACTATACATCATGGTGTTCCTTGAATATGTGAGTGTTTAATTTTCTAAACCATTTCTTTACTTAGTTGCAAATCGTTCGATTTTCATCTCTCTACTCTTGACTACCTTTACTCGAGCTATTTTAGCTAAGTCATCCTTCGTCGATTCGAAATCTCTATATATTTACAAAATCGATTTCAAACTTACGAGTTTTAATCCGCTGCACTAATTCCCCCCCCTCTCTTAGTGCCGCTCCGATCCTAACAATTGGTATCAGAGCAAGGCTCACTCTCAAATTTGGTTTAATACCCAAGAGAGATAGCTTACTCCGACATGCAAGAGGGTCACTCTATTACACGTCCACCTATGTTTAATGGGTCGGATTACACGTATTGGAAGACTCGTATGAGGATCTTCCTTATTTCCATGGATTTTGAGCTTTGAAATATTATAAAAAATGGATTTCAAAAATCTTCTCTTCCGATGAGCGAATGGGATGAATCAGAGAAGAAGGTTTTTGCTTTAAACGCAAAGGCTATGAATGCCTTGTTTTGTGCACTTGACAAAAATAAATTTAATCGCGTTTCGATTTGTGATTCGACTTTTGATATTTGGAGAACTCTTGAGGTCACTCATGAAGGCACTAGCCGAGTGAAAGAGTCCAAAATCAACATTCTTATGCATTCTTATGAACTTTTCCAGATGAACCCAAGTGAGTCCATCGGAGATATGTATACCCGTTTCACGGATGTCATCAATGGACTCAAAGCTCTTAGTAAAGGTTTTTCTAACTTTGAACTAGTAACTAAAATTTTAAGATCCCTTCCAAAGAGTTGGGATCCAAAAGTTACGGTCATTCAAGAGGCCAATGACCTTAAAACATTTCCTCTCGAAGAACTTATTGGGTCTCTAATGACCTACGAAATGAACAATGTGACAAAAAAGGAACTCGAGAACAACATTCCAAAGAACAAGAAGGATTTGTGACATAGAACATTTGAAGACCACTCGAGCATAAGCTCAAGTGATGGTGAACTTATATTACAAATGAAACAAAAATTAAAAAGCAAAAAGAACGAAACTACTTGCTTTAAACGTAAGAAGAAGAACAAAAATTGGGATGAATCGAGCTCTTCCGAAGATGAGGAGAAAATCAAGAATGGCAAGGTGGTAAACTATGCCTTAACCACTTTCAATGATGAGGTAATCAAAACCCCCTTAATTTATTTTGAAATTACTTGATATTTTCCATGATGTATTTTTTTTAATAATTATTTTTCTTGAAAATTACATGTTTAAAAAATTAAAAATGCAAAAATAGGATCATGATCGTAATTTTGAAAATAATAATAAAAATTACATGTTTTATGTTAATGGAATAAAATGGTAGATTTAAATCTAATGATCATATGTATGTTTTTCTTAAAAAGAAAAAATATGTATCTTATGCTCAAATAACAAAATGACAAAATGATCCTATGCATGACTACAATAAATAACAAAATGATTTTGGTTGAAAATACCTTATGCTCAATGAAACCATGATTGATGAATATCCTTTATGTTTAATGATTTCTTTGCCTTGTATGTCCTATTATAATGAATATTTTAAAAATAAATAAAATCACGTTTGATTTGAAGTAATATATAATGATCATGCTTAATGAGTTTTCTTTTGAAATGATGCATATTGATTTTTATGATTTATGGATTATCGATTTTCATGATAATAAAAGTGGCTTTTTCGGTTAAAAAAAATGATGATGCATGTTTTTATTTGATATAAATGAAATTAATATGCTTATATGAAATTATGTAAGTGTCATGCTTGATGATTGTATACTTAATGATGCATAAAGTTGTAATAAAAATATTAAAATTTTGATACCGTGATTTGACGATTTTATGCATGAGATTTTAAAGTTATACATGATGATTTTTGTGGTTTATTGATCTTGATGGTTTTCATGACAAAATTTATTTTTCGATCCTAAATGTTGATGTATGGTTTTAACATAAGAACAAATATTTGAGCATGCTAATATAAAATCAATCACATAAATGGAAACAACTAAAAAGAGAAAAGTATTTTTCTTAAAAAAAAATTTTTCTCTATCTTATTGACTTTAATGAATCTATTTGATCATCTTAAAAGTGATTTTGATGATTTGAATGAGTTTCATCTAACCATGATTTTTATCTTGATTTCTGAAAATTATAACTTAAAAATTTATTTTATAAATCAAGATTATCTATTATAATTCTTTCTTTTCACTATTTGAGTTATTAAAAAAGAATCATAATATGTCTCTTAATATTCAAAATTTATGTTCACTATTTATGCATCTCATCACCAAAATTCTTTTTGATATTTTATATGAATGCATCAAACACTCATGATATGATTTTTATACAATTCCATATATTCATGAAATATTTATCTCATCACCCGATTAATTCTTCTTGATGTTCCTAATGTGATGAAATAAAATTATGCATGAAATACAAATAAGAAGTTAATGATCATGTATGATAGGATGTAATGAACTTTAACATTTAGATACCATTAATTGAAAAGCTATGATCATGTTGCCAAAATGATGCATCATGAATGCTTGAATATCATGTATGATATGCTCATAATGATCATTGATTTATTTGTATCATGTATGAAAAATGAAATGCATAGTTTTGAAATTGTGCATGTTCGAATTTAAAAATATGATGATGCATAATAATGAAATTATGTAATGAAAATATTAAACATTTTGAAACTATGTTTTAATGTTATGCATAATAATCATGCTTAATAAATTTGAAATTATACATGGTGATTTTTAAGTAATTTATGGATTATCAATTTTTATCATGATAAAATGTTACATTTTCGGTTTTAAGTATGATGTATGTTTTTATACAAAAAAACTTGAGCATGTTGATTTGAAATCATGTTTAATGGTTTTATAATTCGAAATTATACATGATGATTCTTGCGATTTACGGATTATTGATTTTTACTATAATGAAAGGGTCTTATTGATCTTTGTCATAATAAATCTTACACTTTCGGTTTTAAACATGATACATGTTTTTATTTGGCATAAATAAAAAAATCATATGAATTGAAACAAGTAAAAAGAGGAAAATATTTTTTAAAAATTTATTTTTCTCTATCTTATTGATCTTGATGATTATTATGATAAATCTATGTATACCATTTTGAATCTATTGAAAGTAATGTTGAGATTTTGATGAATTTGACGATTTGAATTTGAATGAGTTTGTATTTAAATCATGATCTTGATTTCTAGGATTTACTACTTGAGATTTTTTTTTAATCATGATATCTTCTTTGTACACCTACAATTTTTGTTAATTATAAAAAGAAGAGATTTGATAAAATGAATCATGTCTTTTGTAATTCAAGAGGTCTTATCTTTCATGACATAATGCCATTGGATTTATGACTTGTATGCCTTGAAATATTTTACACTATTTTGTTCTTCCCTTATTCTTTCTTGTTTACAATAATAAAATAGGGAAAAGTTATGATCATGCATGACAGGATGCAATTTGAAAGATTAATACCATATGATTTGAAATATTTATGATTTGAAATGATACATATGCTTTTTATTATGATGATGTATGTGATGTATTGCATATGTGTATCATGAATGCTTTAAATGATAAATGTTTGGTACCAACAATCATGAAGTGATAAATACTTAAAAATATTGATTTAATGTTTGGTATCCTGAATACTTTATTATCATATATGAAAATAGTGATAAATATGTTAAAAAAATAAATGTTTGTATCATGTTAGATGATTTTACATTTTGTGCATGAGTTATAGTGATGATTGAAACAATGATTGAAATAATATGAATGATGATTTGGAATCATGCATATAATGATGAGTTTATATGTTTTGAAAATATATATGATGATTTGGTATTATGCATGCAATACTTTAACGTATGATAATGATGCACACAATGATGAAATATTCATGATAAAATAATTATTTTGACATTTAAGACTTAAATTTTCATCTATGCTATATACCTTTGTCATAATTTAGAAATCAATATAAAGGGTCTTCCCTTCTTTTTGACAATGACAAAGGGGGAGAAAAACATGTTAGAAAGCTAATTTGCTAGCTCGCACAATTCAAGAAAAAAAGCAAAATTATACTTCTCAAAATAGAAGAAATTGCTATCTTGAACATCACCAAGGAGTGCTATCTTGCCTATCTCAAGAAGCAAAAAGTGAACTTGCACATCTAGCAAAACTTATATTTAAAGAAGCAAGAGTTGCTTTCTTGAACATCTCAAAATTGCTAGCGCGTGTCTTAAAATATTGAAAATTTTTTGCTAGCTTGTATATTGTAAACTTGCTATCATACTATCATATATATCTATGATGATAGTAAACTTACATGATGATAAAAATGGATATTATGTTTTTTATGCAATAAGTTGAACTTGTATTTCCAAACACATGATAGTGGAACTTCTCCTTTTTGTTGATGACAAAGGGGGAGAAGTATGATCATGTTATGCATGATGATGTGTTGCAAATATTCATGATGAATAATTACAATGACTTGAATTCAGTTTGAATTCAAGATTATATCAATATGACATATTGATAGGGGGAGTTTGTTTAAACTCCGGGAGTTAAGGTTAACTCCGTCATCAAGTGGTTGTCATCATCAAAAAGGGGGAGATTATTGAACCTCATATTTTGATGATGAAACCACTTGATATGTGTTTATGATTTAATCTACGTTTTAAGTGACGCAGGATGCTTCGATCAGGATGAGACAATTAAAGTAGAAAAATCATGTTGGGCCGGAGGAACATGTTAGAAGATTGGACGTCGGGTCGATGGATCGGTCGATGTATCGACAGAAGGCTTCGAGCCATGGATTCGGGCATCGGGCCAAGAAGAGCAGACATTGTGCCAAGGATATCAGAGTTGTGGAGTCAACTGGCTGATTGGGTAATAGGCCGCAGGAGAGGATGATGCGCCGAAGAATCAGACGAAGCGTCGAGGGACCAATGACATGCCGGACAACTTGATTAGATGCTTAGGATTAATTGTCTAAATCGAAGTGTGTTTTACATGTGCAGGATTAACTATGATAGCATGAAGACATAAAGCAAGTTTACCGGAGTCAAGTTCGATGGGTGTTCGAGAGTCTGCCGAAAGTCCGAAGAATCGTCGGAAGTGTTGCCGGAACCAACCGAGAAAGAATCGGGGACTTGCCGAAGTTTTCGGAAGTCTACTAGAAAGATTGTCAAAGGTTCATGGAGATCACTAAGAAGGTTCGGATACTTGCCAAAGACTCATTGAACTCACCACAAGACTGGGAGCCTGTTGGGAGTCCACTGGAAGAAATCCGAGGGTGTATCGGAAGTCCGCTGGAAAGCTGGCTGGAAGAAAACTCAACGTTGTCGGTTAAAATTTGCTTAGGGCTATGTCTTAATTTTGTAGTTTGCATATAATTTGAGTTAAGATTAAGGGTTAATCCTATAACCTGGTGAGGGGCCAATTGGGCCCGAGTTTGGACTGGTTTGAGCCAAGTTTGGCACCCAATCAGTGAGTTGGAATAGTCCAAGCGGTGGCACCGCCGGACTGGGCAGTGGCACTGCCCAGAACTCAAGAGATCCAGCGGTGGCACCGCTAGTACACTACCGGACTAGGCGATGGCATTACCTAGAACCCTAGAGATGTGGCGGTGGCACCGCCAGTACATTGATGGACTGGGCAGCGGCACCGCCAGTACATTGATGGACTGGGCAGCGGCACCGCCCAGAACCTGAGAGGACCGGTGGTGGCACCGCTAGTACACTGTCAATGTTAGACACTGACAGGAGGTGGCACCGCCAACACCAAGAAACCCAAAAGCAATTCAAATTTGGAGCCCAAATTTGAATCCTCTTGGGGCCTATAAATACCCCTCAATTCTTAGCAGAGATAACACCTTTTTGACAAGTTAGAAGGTGAGAAAAAGCTCTAGCAAAATCTTGTTTTCAATAGCTTAAGTGTTCACCTCCTTCTTTCTCTTTGAAAAATCTGTAAGAGTATGAACCACTTGTAAGAATGTTGTAAGAGGGGTATTTGGTCCTTCCCCTTCAAAGTGATTTGCTAGTGGAAGTTGGGAGCCTCATCGAAGAAGGCTTCGAAAGTGGATGTAGGTCATTTGACCGAACCTCTATACACCGTGGTGTTCCTTGAATGTGTGAGTGTTTAATTTTCTGAACCATTTCTTTACTTAGCTGCAAATCGTTCGGTTTTCATCTCCCTACTCTTGACTACCTTTACTCGAGCTATTTTAGCTAAGTCATTGTTCGTCAAATCGAAATCTCTACATATTTACGAAATCGATTTCAAGCTTACGAGTTTTAATCCGCTGCACTAATTCACCCCCCCTAGTGCCGCTCCGCTCCTAACAAGATGAATATTAAATCTTGATTGTGAGCTATCTTTAATAGTAGCATTTTTATTAGATGACTTTTGGGAACACAAAATCAATTATGGAATCTAATAAAATAATCATCTTCAACTTGAAGGAATTTAGGTCTAGATCTCTGAGCTATCTTAGGTAGTAACTTCCTTTTAACTTTTTCTAATTCTTTCTAAAAAAATTGATTGTGTCATCAAGCATGATTCAAAACCTTTATCTATCTCAAATAAAAGTTTGTGTTTCATATCTACCAATTTTGTCATCATAGAATTTTTTTTAATATTCATATATGCTATAAGACTTGAAATATTTCTGCTCAATGCATTAGTAACTACATTAGCCTTCCCATGATGATAATTGATATTAAAATCATAATCCTATAGAAAGTTCAACTATCTTCTTTGTCTCATATTTAAATCCTTCTTAGTGAAGATATACTTGAAATTTTGTGATATGTGAAGATTTCAAAAGTCTATTCATAGAGATAATGTCTTTTAATTTTCAATGTAAAAATAATAATGGCTAGCTCTAAGTCATAAATAGAATAATTTTTCTCATGAGACTTTAATTGTCTATATACATAAGTAATTATCTTCTCATTTTATATTAGAACACAACCAAGTCCTTGAAGTGAGGCATCACTGTATACTATAAAACCTCCTTCTTCAGAAGGAATCACTAGGATATGAGCATTGGTTAATTTCTCTTTTAATTCCTAAAAATTTCATTTACACTTATCATCCCAAATGTGTTAGAATCAAGAGTGACACTAAGAGGGGGGGTTGAATTAGTGCAGTAGAAAATTTATGTCGATTTAAATATATTCATACGATAAAATTCGATTCCGATGAAAACCATTTCGTTTTTCTTGAATGAGTAGAGAAGAGGGGATTGGATAATTTGTAATGTAGTAAAATTGAATGCAGTAAAGAGATTAAGAAGTAAGGAATGAATATACCGAAATTTATACTAGTTCGGTCATTGTGACCTACATCCACTTCCGATTCCTCCTCCATCGAGGCCACCACCATCTACTAATAGTCTTTCTTCAATAGGCAAAGACTAACCACCTATTTACAGCGCTTTCTCCTTTTCACGGATTTAAGAGATAATCCTTACAAGCCACACACATCTTCTTGGATGTTTACAAAGCTAAAGAGAGAGAGGAGGACTCTTCTCACTTTTATAACACTTTTAACACCCCAACACTTAAAGTTTTTTTTCACACTTTGATCGCATTTTGTCACCTTTTCATGCAGAAAAGAGTGAGGTATTTATAGGCCCCAATAACTTCAAAATTGAAGCAAAAAAAATATCTCATCCCCGATTTTCGGGGTACTGGCGGTGGTAGGCGATGCCATCGTTTGACACTCTAAGCCCAGTCTGGCGATATCACCGCTTGACAAAGTCTCCGATACTAAGCTATGGCGGTACCACCGCCTAGCAGGTGATAACTGCCGGTGGTACCACCTCTCAATCTAAGTGGTACCATCACCCAGACCACCGACAGACCATTCCCTAGGCGGTTCCACTGCCCCAGTTTGGCGGTGCCACCACCAAACAAGGTCCAACAGCTTGGTTGGACCTTGAATTCAACCTAACCCAGTCCAATTATGGGCCCAGTTAGTCCCTAACCGAGTTAGTGGGATTACCTCCCAAACTTAACCTTAATTACGTGCTAACTACGATTCTTAAGGCATACACTAAGCAAATCAAGTCCGATTAATCTAGGTTTCTTCCGACGATCTTCCGGTGAACTTTCGACGATCTCTCGGCAATGTTCCGATAGACTTCTGGCAAGCTCCTAGACTTTATGATGATCTTCTTAGCGAATTTCGATGAGCTTCTTTGGCAAGATCCTGAACTTCTCGGTCAATTCCGACAGAACTTCCGACAAACTATCGAACTCCCAACAAAATTTTGATCTTGACTCCGGTACTTCGTTTTGCTTCATGCTTTAATTGCTATCGTAGTTAATCCTATACACTTTTCTCAACATATAAATTTGATCAAATAATTTACCAATTGATTTCAAAATCTGAGATTCAACACAACTAAGTCCTTGAAGTGAGGCATCATTGAATACTATAAAACTTTCTCCTTCAGAAGGAATCATTAGGATATGAGCACTTATTATTTTCTCTTTCAATTTCTAAAAATTTCATTTATACTTATCATCCAAGATGAACTTTATATTCTTTTGTGTCAACTTAGTTAAAGGTGTTGTTATTTTTGAAAAGTCTTATATAAATCTTCTATAATATCTAGTCAAATCCAAGAAGCTTTTAATATCTAAAACATTAGAAGGTCACTTCTAATTCATCACAACTTTAATCTTTTGGGGGTCAACGAATACACCAGTTCCTAGAATTATATGGTCGAGAAACATAACTTCATTGAGCAAGAAATTGCACTTGCTCAATTTGACATATAGTTTCTCTTGTCTTAGGGTTTATAAAATTATCTTGAGGTGATGTTTATGTTCCACCATACTTTTAGAGTAGATCAAAATGTCATAAATAAACATAAATATAAATTTATCAAGATAAAATAGAATACTCAATTTATGAGATCCATGAAGACAACTAGTGATTCATGAATATGAAAGGTATTACTAAGAATTCGTAATAACTATATCTTATTCTGAAAATAATTTTATGTATATCTTCTTCTCTTATCTTTGGTTGATGATACTCGAAACTCAAATCAATTCTTTATGATTACTTGGTTAAGTTGTCTATAATCAATATATAGTAATATGGATCTATCTTTCTTCTTCATAAATAGAGGCACCCTAAGGTGATATAGTGCGTTGAATAAGACTCTTGTCCAAAATCTCATGGATCTATTTCTTTTAACTCCTTAACTCAATTGATGTTATTCTATAAGAGGGTTTATAAAAATGCAATGTCAAGTTGAAGATCAATTATAAATTAAATTTGCTTGTCAAGTGGTAGTCCAAGTAAATATTTAGAAAAATATTTAAAAAACTCATATAATAGAGATATCCTTTAATATTAGACTCTTAACCCAAGATAGTATTAAAGTCTTGAAATTCTAGTTTGATAAGATATACTAGCAAATCGTGACTTTCAATAATAACAACATAGTTTCTAAATATCTAATCAGTTATTAGAGAGTTTCTAACTAGTATTGCTACCATTAGCACATTATTCATTGTCTTTGGATTCTTATGTAGTCATATAATAAAATAAGGTGATATCAAAAAATATGTAGCACTAGAATATATAAGCATACAAGCAAGCATACCATAGAATGTGATTATACCTTGAACGATAGATCCCAAGGCTTCAACATTTTGATGGGTGAAAGCATAAATCCTTGTTTGGCATTCCCCTCTAGGTCATAGCTATTATTATCTATATATTTGGTGTGAAGCTTGGTGTTGATATTGTTTTTGTGGGCAGTTCTTTAACATATACTTTGGTTATTAACAAAAAAAACATTCACGTTGTCCCATGCGGCATGAGGCAAAAACATGATCATTGTTTCTATAGAAATAATACCTTATAATTACTTGATTACTAGAAACTCTTGTCTGTTAGTGTTTGGACTATCTACTCTTATCTTTCTTTGAGAATATGATCCTTCATACGGAGATGGTGCAACATTAAAATCGCTTTCGATCCTTCACTTATTGTAATTCATTATCTAATTTTTCCCCCACCAAAGCTCGATTGAGCACTTCAGCATATGTTGGTAAAATCAGTATAGTAATGAACTTTCTAATTAATGAATGAAGTTCCCTATGAAAATAAAGAGTCCATTAATGTTCATTAAAGGTAATATATATTGAGAATTAGGCCAGCTCAGTGAAATAATGATCATATTTCATTATAGTCCTACTTCCCTAATTAATGCTAAGAAAATCTTATTACTTCTCAAAACGAATTGAATATGGGAAGAACCCTTATAGAATACATTTTTAAATTGCTCCCAAATCACCACATTGCCTCTCGCCTCCATCATCCTCCTTTTTTAGGTTCATCAAATGTTTGTCTTCCCTTTCAAAATAAAAAAAGTAAAAGGTACATTCTGATTTTCTCTCGATAACTTCAAATATTTTTCTCACTCGACGGATCCAAACGTTCAACAAAGATTGAATCTAGTTTGCCCTCAAAAACAGGTGGTTCCAATCTTTTAAAGTGATTCAAAATATTATTTTCACTCTGTGGAGCTCCATTTCGCTCCTCCTGATGCTAAAATAACTTTAAATAGCATTGAGAACTCCGTGTATATCATTTGGAGCATTAGCAAGTGTTGGAGTACAAGGTGTATTCTATGATATCTGGAAGCTAGCACATAATCAATGACAAGTGTATGTAAAGATTGAATTTGCTCTATTACTTAGGTGAAAGATAATACCAAAATCAATCAAATGACCCAAACACTTATTGGCCCTAAACCATACTTTAAAATCATAAAAAGATATCACTATCCTAGATTTTTTTATAATCATAATATCTTTCCATAAGTACAAAGCCAAATAAATAAATATTACTTTATTAATATACATAATTTATAAATATTTATTATAATTTATTTATTTATAAAATTAAAAGTCAAAAGTAGCCATAGACTTGAAAGGTATATCAAACGGCAAAGAAAGATATGCTTTCTATTAGAACCTGGAATAGTGTTATTGAGAGACTACTTTAAAAATCAAAAATAAAAATTTTTAGCAACATTGAGTAGGAACCCATATAAGTCAAATATGAAATTGAATATATGACTAAACATTAATTATCCCACTAACGTATATCAAATACCTGAATGAGCTATCAAATACCCAAATGAGCATCCTCCCCAAAACAATGAATGGAGAGGTTTTATATTACAAAATAAGTTTATATTCTCTCATAACTGATGGAGTAGTGTCTCTTATCTACCAAAGTGGTAACATATTCCTCTCAACAACGGATGGAGGAAATTATCATACATGCCCTTGGTAGGGAAACAATATTATCTCATATTGATCATATCTATATTAGAATAAAATAATACATTAAAATATTTTTTTCAAGCATCTTTAATATCAAATAATATAAATTTTAAAATTACATATGGCATGAAGAGTTTTTATATGTTTTAATCATAAAATAAAATTTTAAACCTATATAAAAGAATATTTTAGAAAACTCATGTATTATGTTTTAATCTAACAATAAAATTTTGATATTTAAAGGAATAAAAATTATTTTAGAATTTTATATAATATATTTTAATCTAAAAATAAAATTTTAAATATTTAAAAGAACAAAAAAATTATTTTTCAAGAAAGTTAAGGAACCTTCTTTCCCCTAAGCAATATGTAACTCCTTATTTGTTGTGTTGTTAGGCTTAGCTTGATGTGGAACGAAGAGAAGATTCCGAATGTGAGTCCTCTATATAAAGATTTTTTATTTTTTCTATTTAATAATATTTATTTTTTATTTAATTTATTAACAAAAATAATATTATTCTACTTCAAATATTGAATAGTTACTTTCTATATTTTATTAAAAAATCATGTGTAAATTGGAGATTTGATTACATGTTAATATTTTCCAACTAATGACACTAAAAAGGGTTGAATTAGTGTAAATATAATTTAAAACTCATGCAAACTAATTTAAGCAAAAATAAAAAAATAAACCACACAAGCAAGAAGAACGAGACAAAGATTTTTATAATTGCTAATACCATGGGATTAAATGAATACATGGTATTAATCATCAACTTCTTAAATATGCTACTAGCTATGGTGGCTCACACATGACATTTAGCAAAGAAAGTCTGATCACATCATCCATCTTAGCTACAAGATTAATTAAGTTGTTTACATTGTGTTCATCTTATCTCTCTTTTCTTTATTTGATTTGTAGTGGCGACACTTTCTTCTCTCTAGAGTCTTCAAGACACAACCCAACTCAAAAAATATGTTATGTAGTTATTATCATCATAGTCAATTAGGAAGATATGAAATCACCAAAAACCTACCTTATCCTCAAGAATATACTACCAAATTAAGTCCATGCAATTCTTTTTTTTTTCTTTTTGTATTATATGAGGAAATGCTAAGTAGTTACTTCTCCTTATAAACCTTCATACTATAAGAAATGCAATCATTATCTTCCTACTCTTCGTATATAGTCATAGAAAAGGAGCATGAAACACAAAAATGCACCACAAATCAGAGCTGCACCTTGTAAACTAGGGAGAAATCATGACCACCACTATTCCATCAATTATAAATCAAACTCTGCTTACAAATCAAATTTTAAATGTTTCAAATATCACAAATATAAACTTGATCATTTTGAATATCATATAAATTTAAAATATCATAAAAAAGATCTAATTTTACAAAAACAAAAAATCCAATGGTGTGTCATCTAAAAAAAAAGAATTATGAAGTTCAAACACAAATTATATTGATACACAACCAAACCAAAGTGGAACTGTTTGACTGGCACTTTTATTTTATTTTATGTTAATATGAGCTTCTACTCATCCTCACAAAATTAATATACGAAGGAATTGTTTCATGTCGTTTTATATCTTTATCGTTCATGGCCTTTTCATCAATAATTAAGATCGGTCTTTTATTTTTCGTTACCTTATTATTTCTTCTTCTTCTCTCCCTCTTTCATCGCATCCTTTATTTTCTTTTCCTTCTTCCTTCGTATCCATAAGGAGAAATAATATTTTATAACTGAACACATATTCTTCTAATTCATTCGGCTCGACAAATCAATTGGATCGAACAAAACCGAGTCTGACTTAGCTGGTGGATTAAGTCCTATTTTACATCGAATTAGGAGATCCAATCTAAATTGTATAATTAGTGGCATCTTTCTAAGATTTATGCTTTCTTGGGCAAGTACTGTTTTTAATTACATCTACAACTCTCCGAATAATTATAATTTATGGTAAATATAATTTATATTATCAACACTTTTTTGCTAGCATGATACTTTCTTATGTAAGATTTGAAAATAAATTATTTTATTTTTTTTATCAATATAATTGCATCTAAAGGCTCAGTATAGATTTTATTTGAATGATCAATAATCTCATAAGCTTAAATTTATGCATGAATTCGAGTACTAAAAATTTTAAGATAACATCAGAACATGTTGTGGGTTGGGATCTTATATCTATATATTCATCTCTATTTCATCGATATCTAATTAAAATTTATGTAATATTATATTCATCATTTTATTTGGCTTGTGTTATACATTTAATCTCTATTTTCTGCCTCCGGTCTGATTTCCATTTTACTGTATATGGGATAAAAAAAATTAGAGTAAAAGTTAGCAAACAGGTCAACACTGGTAGGCTAAAATATGTCGGTTCATTATTATACTTATCTTGCATTTTTGCCGTCCTTTTCTTTCTTTTGTCTTCAACATGCAATCAATCAATTCACGTGATTCTTCCCTTTCTCCTCTCTCTCTCTCTCTCTCTCTCTCTCTCTCTCTCCTTTCTTTACTTCAACCACCAACCACAAGTGAGTGAGATGAGATCTCCATCTACCATACATAAAAGCTTACACCCCCTTCGCTTTCCACGCTTGGCTTCTCTTCTCTTCTCTGCTCGAGCCACAGTCGCCATTCCCCATTCTAAAGATGACCTCCGTGTCAACACTTAGTAGTAGCAGCAGAGGAAGAAACAAACTCCTCCTCTCATGCATCCTCTTCGCTTCACTCTTCTTGCTGCTACTAGCGTTGCCCACTGTGCCGAAACCAGTGGCTCACCACCACCAGCTCCATGTACATTCTCGCCTCCAAGCCACCGCCGCCGCAGACCACTGCGACGGCACCCCGTACCCGGACCTCTGCGTCTCCACCCTCTCTACCATCCCGGACTTGCATGCCAAGTCCCTCCCCGAGGTCATCTGCGCCTCCGTCAACACCACCGCCGCTGCTGTCCGTAACGCCGCCAAGAACTGTACCAACTTCCTCCACCGCCGCGGCTACCTAGACCCCCGCCAGCGCCTCGCCGTCACCGACTGCCTCGACCTCTTCTCGCAGACCCTCGACGAGCTGGGCGCCGCCTCCGCGGCCCTTGCCGCCGACCCCGCCGCCCACGTCGACGACGTCCAGACGGTACTCTCCGCCGCCATCACCAACCAGTACACCTGCCTCGACGGCTTCGCCTACGTGGGACGCGGCGGTGGCTATCGCCCTGCCATCGAGCGGCGGCTCTACCACGTGTCCCACCTCGTCAGCAACTCCCTCGCTATGGTAAAGAGGATCCGGCGGCGGCGGGCGTCGCGGCCCCGGCGCGGGGCGCTGGAGGGGTACGGGGAGGTGTCGGAGGGGTTCCCGGCTTGGGTGTCTGCGAAGGACCGGAAGCTGCTGCAGGCACCGACCAACGCCACGATCCCGGACCTGGAAGTGGCCAAGGACGGGAGCGGCAACTTCACGACGATAAGCGACGCGGTGGCGGCCGCGCCGAATAACACGGACACGAGGTTCGTGATCTACGTGAAGGCGGGGGCGTACTTCGAGAACGTGGAGGTGGGGAAGAGCAAGACGAACCTGCTGTTGATCGGCGACGGCATCGGAAAGACGGTGGTGAAGGCTAGCAGGAGTGTGGTGGACGGATGGACCACCTTCAGGTCTGCCACAGTCGGTAAGCCACCTTCCTTCATCTTCTTCTCTTCTCCTTCCTCCATGATTTCTTACAGTTCTATCGTATAAGCCACCTTCCTTCATCATCATCTTCTTCTTCTCCTCTTCTCCTTCCTCCATGATTTCCTACGGTTTCATCGTAGTAAGTAATCAAATAGATAACGAAGAGACCAATGACGTCTTGCCATCATCAAAGTTCCAACATTCACTGGTGGACTGCACGTGAAATTGACAGTGGGTGATTCAGAGTGCTTAGATGACAGTGCGTGGGTTGCACAGAAGAAACAGTATGTAGGACAGACTAAAGAGGGGGAGTAGGTAATCCAGGTCAGATCACTAGCTAGTACTTCTTTGGTATGTTCTTGCTAGATGTCCTTCTACACCTGTGACCCTGTCCGCTCCTCCGCTTATGCATGCCTGTGAGCCACAAACTCTTCCTACTTCGCTATCATCATCATCATCGTCATTTCGACCTTCTTTGCGGTCCAAATCCATGGCAGAAACTGCAATATAATGGCAAGCATTTGAGAGTGGGAGCAGCAAAGCCATGGCTGTGTTCTTCATCCGTGTTTTCCAGTTCAAGTAGGGTCTTCGCTCTGGTCAAGAAAAGCCGGTGCTGCCATGGGCAGGTCGGTGATAGGGAAGATGCCACTGTACACTTCAATAATGGTGTTGGTTAGGCATAATTGAATGCTAGTTCACAGAACCTATCTGAAAATAATAATAGTGTTGGAGGTGTCATTTACATCCTCGAACAATTATGGTAATGCATGGTGGAAAATATTTATGTGCTTAAGATTCGGGATAGATGAATTAGAGATTTATCTGGTTAATTATATATTACCCCATATACCTATTAGTATCATCAATTTTTATTTTAAAAAGTTATATTGGGATTACTATATATATTGTGTTGAATTGATGTGAAAGTGATAAATAAAAAAATAATTTTAATATTTATTTTATTTTTATATAAAAATATTAAAATTATCTTTTTGTCAATAAACTCGTTAGAAATAAAAAAATATTAAAATTATTTTTTTATCTATTATTTTTATGTCGATCCAACATGTTGTGTCACATGTTCTGTTTTTCATTAATAGAATTGATGATATTATGATAAATATAATTAGTTGTTTCATTCTCAGAATTATGGAGATTATAAAAATATAATTTTTAATTAGTCCAGATTAATCTATAGGGTGATAAATATTTGAATCTATGTTAGGTTGCTCAAATGAGTTTAAGTAATCCATGCCAAATTATATTTTGATATGAATGAGGATGAATCATAGTGACAACAGAAAGAGACATGGACTAGAGATATAATTTTACATTACTAAGAAACAAAAGAGTGGATTTACCAACACATTCAAAGAAAAGATATAAAAAAATATTGATGTGTGCAAAGTAAACAATTAAAAATTGACTAGAGATTAGTGTTTTAATGGTAAGAATTAGAATAGTGAGCCACAGCTTAAGCTATTATTTGTGCCCTTGACTTCTTTCGTCACTCACGGAAGACTTTTAGCCTTTGCAATGCTGTGTTCAGCTTTTGAGAGCAATGATTGATTCAAGCAATATGTGAGCTGTGGCCTTGGATACTGCTTGTATTATTGCGAAGAATTGGATTCCATACAGGTGAGCACTTGCCCGGCCCTCACCAACCTCATTGTATCTCTTATCAACATCTACTCTATTTGATTTATATACGTGACTGGCTAAAGCAGCATTACCACAAACAGTTGGTTGACAAGGATGTGTCATCCTTTTCAGCTGTGGTTGGCGATGGATTTCTCATGCGAGACATCACCATAGAGAACGCAGCAGGCCCCAGCAAGCACCAGGCCGTGGCTCTCAGGGTCGGCGCCGACCTGTCCGCCTTCTACAGGTGCAGCTTCGTGGGCTACCAAGACACCCTCTACGTCCACTCCCTACGCCAGTTCTACCGAGAGTGCAATGTCTACGGCACCGTCGACTTCATCTTCGGCAACGCGGCGGTGGTGCTCCAGAACTGCAACCTCTACGCCCGGAAGCCTTTGCCGAACCAGCAGAACATCTTCACGGCTCAGGGGCGGGAAGACCCGAACCAGAACACCGGCATCTCCATCCAGCGGTGCAAGGTGGCGGCGGCGGCGGACCTCATCCCGGTGCAGGCCAACTTCTCCACTTACCTCGGCCGGCCGTGGAAGGAGTACTCGCGGACGGTGTTCATGCAGTCGTACCTCGACAGCTTGATCTCCCCGGCGGGGTGGCTGGAGTGGAATGGCAGCTTCGCGCTGAGCACCCTCTACTACGGCGAGTACATGAACCGAGGGCCGGGGTCGAACACCAGCAGCAGGGTGGCTTGGCCGGGGTTCAGGGTGATCGGCGACGCGGCGGAGGCGAGCAACTTCACGGCGGCTGCCTTCGTCCAAGGCGACCAGTGGTTGGGATCCACCTCTGTGCCTTTCAGTTTAGGGTTGGACTAAGCTTGCATGGTTTACACGACGTCTTCCGGCAGTCATGAACGTACGCATTAGAACAATACGTTGCTACTCTAAAAGGTGTCTAACAACCCAAAGCAGGCGGAAGTTTTTGTCTGCCTCAGTGTAACACATCATTCTGCTTGAATCCATTTCCTTCTGCTTTGCAAGTTCTAATAAAATGCTCCGTTGCAATCTTTGGTGCTCATACATTAATGGTGGCATTAACTTGCGCTCTGCTATCTCCAAAAAAAATGGGTCGCTCAGACTCGGTCGGAGCCCAAAACGGATCGGGTCGATCTCATCCGATGTGTTGACAAGTCGAATTGGAACCGACAGCTATTGAGATGTGAGATCCGAACTGCCTGAGTTAGTAGAGGACTATGTGAAGTGTTTTAGAGAGTTGAGAGATGGCTAATGACGCGGTAAATTCTATGCAATAGATCTTATATTAATAAATGGGGAGATAATTTTATATTATACTTGTTATAACGATCATCAAATACAAATACATTAAA
Organism: Musa acuminata AAA Group; assembly: GCF_036884655.1. NCBI lineage: Eukaryota > Viridiplantae > Streptophyta > Magnoliopsida > Zingiberales > Musaceae > Musa > Musa acuminata. Next base: position 25,642,579 of record NC_088337.1, read on the forward strand.
TAAAATATTATTTTTAAAGATTATCTTATAATCTTTAAAGGATAAGTGATAAGGGTGAGATTTGAACCCAATGTCTTATACACCTAAACTAAACTATATAAAAAAAATTATGAGATGAATACATCATAATTTACATAATTATTTTAAATTTAAAAATTTTAATCTTAATAATTGTTTAAACCTACAAATTAGATACAACATCGCACCTATTTAAATCTAAAATAGATCAAAACGATATCAAGATGATACCAATGAGATAATATTCCTCTATCTATTTGAAAATTAAAATTCAATATTTATAATATTAAACTTTATCAAAGTGTATTTATTTTTATATTTTACAACTTAAAAGTTATTTTTTGATTTCTTAGCCTTTTTTTTCTTTTTTTTTAGAGAGAGATTTAAATAAGGGTTCGTATAATATTGACTACAAAAACCCTCGTCAGCCACACCTCCGCCTCCATAACCCTAAGAGAAACCCCGTCGCGGTCATGGCGGCTGTCGCCCAGCGGAGGGCCTCCCATCTCCTCTCCCGACTCCTTCCTCGGTCGCCGCTCTCTCGCGACCGCTGTCCCCTTGCTCGCCTCACGGCCACCGCCATCGATGTTGCCCACCCGGCTGCCCCCGCGCTGCCGTGGCGCTTCGTGGCCCGTTACAAGACGACTTCCGGCTCCGGATACTCCCCGCTCAACGACCCGTCCCCGAACTGGAGCAACCGCCCGCCAAAGGAGACCATCCTCCTCGACGGCTGCGACTACGAGCACTGGCTCATCGTCATGGAGTTCCCGGAGGGCTCTAAGCCGTCCGAAGACGAGATGATCGGAGCATACGTCAAGACTCTCGCGGCCGTCGTCGGTTCGTAAGTGACCCGATTCTCACTCGTGGCGACATGGGCATACGTGGCTTAGAGCTTTGAATTTTCGGTCTAATCATGGTGCTGCGTTGATTTCAGTGAGGAGGAAGCAAAGACGAGAATCTACTCTGTTTCCACCACAACCTATACCGGATTTGGGGCTTTGATCTCCGAGGAGCTCTCTTACAAAGTTAAAGGTATCGCCTTGATTAACTTCCATGTTTTAGTTTATGGATGCAATTCTTGGGAGAAAGGATTAGGGTTTTTGCTGCTTCTTGCTAAAAGTTGGTCGGGATTTGATTTTGGACAGGATTGCCTGGAGTGCTGTGGGTACTGCCTGATTCTTATTTAGATGTGCCCAACAAGGACTATGGAGGTTGGTAGTGTTCCTTTCTAAAAGTTGGTACTTATAAATATATAGCTCCATGTCTTTTGTTTTGTTGCTTTTGGTAATTATATTTGGTATCCAATGATTTCCACTAAGTTAACTGATGCAGTTGGTTACTTTCTTGCTAATTGCTTTGCTGATGAATACCTTTGTTTTCTTTTTTACTTTGGAATCCTACAGGGGATCTGTTTGTCGATGGCAAGGTCATACATAGACCCCAATTTAGATTCACCGAGAGGCAGCAGACCAGAACCAGGCCGAGACCACGGTATGATAGACGACGAGAAACAATGCAAGTCGAAAGAAGGGAACCAATGATGAGAGGCACTTCGGGGCAGAATCAGGGTCAGTCCGGCCTTCATCAGCGGTCTGAAATTCCACAAGGATGCGTCAGTGGCAAGCAAGAATAATAGAATGGTCCACCAAGAAAAGGTCATAGAGGTTTGTTGGACTGTGTTCGTAAAATTGTTTATCCAAAACGGTCATCTGATATATCAGTTCTAAATTAACATGTAGAAGGGCTATATAACTAGATGTTCTAATTTCTTCTCTCAGAACAAATTGCTAGCTTTTTGACAACTTAAAACATTTTGGAAGTTCCACATACCAAGGCAGTAGAGTGAATGACACTACTGTGGTTCCCCTCAGAATTCTAGATGTATAACCATTGTCTCGTAATTTTGCTTTTACGCTTTCGTCTAGTGAGATGGAATGGAGATGTGATGCTATTTGTATTCTTGATTTCATTTGGCTAACCTTGGTATTTTAGAGACTTTACGTACTTCCTTTCATTTCCTTTCCTTGGCAAGTAAGCACCTTAGCTCTTGTATCCTTGCCGTGTATATTATGGGTTGCAAAACAAAGAATCAGAGAGGCACACTATTTGTTGCAAATTGGGGAAGATTTGACTATGAGACCTGTCAATATTATTGATTAATGAGATGTCTTATGTAGAAGAAATATGTAAAGACCATTTTAATAGATTCACAAAAGTGGTCATCAAGAATGCAGTTACAGACCTGTTAATGTTATGGTTCATGAGATTTGTCTTCCGTACAAGAAAGAGGGGCGAGTGAGAAATAAACTTGTTCATCTGTTCGGAAATGTCAATTACTGATGGTTATATATGTAGGATGGTTACATAGAGTGGTCATCAGGAATGCAGTTACAGATCATTATTTTGAGTTCCTGTACCGAAATATATGTAGAAGTTTGATAGGGGTATTGTACACTGTTCCTTCTTGTACCATAGCTATCAAGTTCTTTCCCCCTTTGAAGCATTCGTTTTTTACTCGTTACCAGCTTTCTTGGCTTGTCTTGTCGTGCCTTTAGAAATGGTTTACATCTATGCTTCTGCATAATAGTTTATGACAAAACTTGTCAGGATATAGTAAATGTCTTGCACCGTTTTGAACAGCTATATTACTTTTGTTCATGAGAAATAAGAAACTGTTAATTGTCATCTTACCTTGACCACTTCTACAAGTTCACCTGTTGAGAGGAATCATGGCTGGTATATTATTATGTTCACTAATTCTTTATGATTCTGAGGATTCATTGCTTCTCTTGCTTTCAGTGAAACACGATTCTTGTTTCATGCTTTGCTAGAATGATCATTTGTTCTTTCTGAAATGTGGATTAAGATCCAATTTTGTTTAGTGATTATGAATTTTGCTTCTGTGTATTTGCATTTCATCTTAAGCAGACTTTCCTATTTCTGAATTAGGTTGCTTGGTTCATGAGGCTTCTGCCAACACTTCATCTGGGAGGATTCACGTATGCAATCTTATCCGAGTTTATCTACTTAATGATTTGTATTTTAGTGTTTTCAATTACCAATTAAAGTCACTTTGCCTAATGACTATCCAAAACATTATCCTCAGATCATATGAATTTATGATTACCTCTTTGAATCTGGTGATATTAATTCCTAAATTACTGATGCCTGTTACATGTTTGGATGGTCTTGTTCTTCTTACTGGCACACTTGTCCTTGAATTGTTAGATTTTATGATAATGGTAACAGTGCTCTGTAAACTATCATGTCTTGATGGAATTGTTTTGTGATTAGGCTATAATATTTTTTTCTCTTTGGAGTTAGAAAAAAAAAGAGATTCACGTTTTGCTAAAAAGATCGTTGAGATCCATCAAAAGAATAAAAAAGATAAAAGGAATAATTTGTATGTTATCGGCAAGTTAATTTTACCTTTGGTAGTTAAATCTTTTAGCATTTCAATTTTTAGATTTAAAAAATTTATATTAAAATGTATATAGTTATGGTAGTGAAATATTTAATTTTATTTATTCTAATGTCGTCGATCTTATCGATTGTTTGAATGGTACAAAAATAATGATAAAAAGATAATTTTAACGGTTGTAATGAGCTAATTATATATTATTTTTGTAATATCTTTTTAGTGATATTCAGATTTAAAAAATTTATATTAAAATTTTTATAGTTATAAAAGTAAAACATTTAACGTTATATACCCTAACGTTGTCGATTTTATCGATGGAAGTTAGAGTGTGTGATAACATGTGCATTAATGATATGAAAATTTATCGATAGAAGTTATAGTGTGTGATAACATGTGCATGAATGATATGAAAATGATGAACAAACATATAATTTTAATAGTGATAGCGCTTGTGGTGGTGCTCGGTGATAACGACATAATAGTCTGTCTTATCAATGTTGATTTGAACATTGATGATGAAAAAGAAAATGAGGTAGAGTGAGAGGCATATGCATTGTGGTTAACCTTCAAATTGGGAATTGTCATTTTATGTTGATTTGAACATTGATGATGAAAAAGAAAATGAGGTAGAGTGAGAGGCATATGCATTGTGGTTAACCTTCAAATTGGGAATTGTCATTTTAGTTAGGGTTTTAAGATCAATCGATAGATGTCTCACCGTGTCTTTCTCTTCATTGTTGATGTTTGTATCAATATCAACAAGGACAACTACTGCATTGTTGTCATGTCATCATCTGTCACCATAAAATTAATTTTTTCTATCATTTTCATATTATTTATGCATGTGTTAATTGTTTGTTTATCATTTATCATTTTCATATCTTCGATAAAGTTGATAACATTAAAGTAAATAAGGTTAAATATTTTATTTTCATAACTAGTAATTTTAATGTAAAGTTTTTTAGTTTATGGATTGAGATGCTAAAAATTATTTTTTTATCTAATGGTTTTATGTTATTCATGCAATTTTTGTTTTGATAGTAATTCGTTGGAAAAATTTATTAGGATAAATCTAATTAAATATTTTATTTTAATAATTATAAAAATTTTAATATAATTTTTAAATATAAAAATTAGAATACTAAAAAGATAGATACCAACTCGGTGGTGTCATAGTCAACGAAAATATCATACGAAAATATAATATTTATTTAACCATTTAGAGTCAAAATCTTTCCTCACCACTGGCCACTATGAGCTTGATGCTATAATAGGATTTCTCCCACATATTTCAATTTATTTAAAATCCACCTTTATTTCACAAAATGAAGCAAACCAAATCGGTTCTAATCATCCATCATCTTAGACAGACGATTTGGATCGTCCTCATCAGTTAAAAATCATTACAATTATCATATGAATATATGATGGTCCAATTAGCCTCACATCCGATATATCAGGACTTTGATTGAGGTACATGAGATGCTAACCTCACCTACAAAAATAAAAAAGACCTCTTCAATTTTCTTTTTATGACCAAGGCCACTCAATATCCAAGAATGGACCAATTTCATACTCTTTCCATGATGTAAGATTTCATTCTTTCGTTGATTTTTTGCACACCGTTGTGCAACATACATTACGGTGTTCACGTTGCATGCATCACTCCCGTAGGCTTTCGTGCGGTCACATGTCCGGTCAACAAAATATGTTGGTCAACAAGTTATGGTCAACGGTCCGGCTACGGGGTGTTGGTGCAAGCGCTCGGAACGTGGGAGGAGGAGACATCTCGCTAAACAGCGGCAGAAATCCAGTGTGTGCCGTGGTAAGCAATGCCCGGCCTGCGTCGGTTGCCTCGACAAGTGTGCTCGACGCTGTCATCAACATCCTGGGAAGGAGAGAGAATCCGGTCCAACCCACGCGCTTCTTCATCTTCTTCTTCATGCGTGAGTAGTATATATAACCAACCCCTCAACCCGTAAAGACCCCACGATTTGCCTTCTCCGCTTCTCTTCATTACTACGAGTGGTATCCATCTTCCGATCTCAGAAGCAGCAGCATAGCAGCAAAGCAAAGATGTGTGGCGGCGCCATCATCTCCGACTTCATCCCCCCGCGCAACCACACCCGCCGCCGCCGCCCCGACCACCTCCTCTCCGCCTCAGACCTCTGGCCCGAGTCCTTTCAGGATAAAGGTAACTCCTCTCTCTCTCTCTCGATCGATCTATATATCTCCTTGCTTTTGGTCCAAAGGTGGCGCCTTGATGGCTTCTTATGCTGCTGCTTCTTGTACCACAGCAGCGCCTCGGAAGCGGGAGCGGAAGAACCTGTACAGGGGGATACGGCGGCGGCCGTGGGGGAAGTGGGCGGCGGAGATCCGCGACCCGGCGAAGGGCGTCCGTGTCTGGCTCGGCACCTTCACCACCGCCGAGGAAGCCGCCCGCGCCTACGACCGCGCCGCCCGCCGCATCCGTGGCAGGAAGGCCAAGGTCAACTTCCCCAACGAGGTGGAGCCCACGCAAGTCTCCGTCGCTCTCATCGAACCCAAGCCGGAAGGCGATGGCGACGGCGAGGTGAGGAGGCTCTCGGAGGAGCTGATGGCTTACGAGTCGTCCATGAACTTCTTCGGTATACCATACATGGAGGGCGGAGCCGCAGCTGCGGCGCCGGTGGCAACAGATGAGGTTGTGACAGGGAATATTGGGATTGAGGCGTGCGATCCACCGGTCTCTTCAGGAATGGAAATGCTTTGGAGCTTCGACGACATCCTTCCAAACTAATTGCTTTCCTCTCTTCAATGGTTGTGTTGGACATCGACGCTTGTGCAGACGCAACTTCTTCGTATGTTGTTTAGTAGCTTCATTAAGAGTGTAGTGTTGGAGTTTAGCCTCCAGTTCATGTTACTTTGCCCTAATTGTTATATGTATCTAATACTCTGCTGTGTGATCTTCCACCTTTGCCAAGTTAAGGAACTGTTTTATGTGTTGAAGGAACAGTAATCTGGTTTACTCAATGACTCGAGGCATTTAGTCGAACACGAGAGGTTTCCCTGCTTCTCAGATGAAACAAAAGCCTGATTACTGTTCAATGCATGTGTCCGAGTAGGGAGATCAGTGAATAGCTGCCTGTAAGAAGAACCAAAGAAAGATGATCAGAATTCTCACAGTTAATCGTTAACACGAGATGTGACAGTTGGATCCTCATGTTGGGATACTCGATAAAATTTCTCCGAGGCTTATATGGCAGCTTTATGTTAGATTTCTTTACATGGCATTGGATCTTCCTCGATGGAGAAACTGGAAACACTATTTCTCGAAACAGAGGGTTCGGCCTCGTTAGAATCACTTCCTGTAGCTCGGCTCAGATCTGTGGGTTCTTCCTATGTGCGAAGTGGATAACTCCAATTGACAGGACGATGTGAGAAGACAGTTCGGCAGCTTTTCTGATAAGAAGAGTCCGAGTAAGAGCAGCATCACTGTGACTACCTACGTTCACTTCATTCGACGTCAACGCAAGATGGCTTGCGTTGACTTTGCTTGCATTGATTAGTCAACCCATGGAAAGTTACTCTTCTTATATTGCCGAACATGTCAGGATGATGAGACGGAGAGGGGAGAAGGAGGAGGAGACTGGAGGAGGAGTCAGAGAAGAAAGAAGAAGTCGCGAAGGGAGGTGGTAGAGGCAAAGAGTGAGGAGGAGATGGAAGTGAAAGAGAGGGAGGTGCAGGAGAACAAGATGAGGTGGAGAGAGAAAGGAGGAGAAGAGAAATGAGGTTTAATTAAATTAGTTTAAAATCGATTTAATTTCAAATGGTTCAAAAATCATTATGTTTGATTCCTAAGTGTTTTTATTATTTATAAAAAAATATTTTAAATTAAAAATAAATAGAGAGACATCATCGGGTGAAAATCCATTAGTATAAACTTTTTTCCAATAAAACTTCGAAAAAGAAAAAAAAAGAAAAGAAAAAAAAGGACCAACAATATTCGAGTGTATGTTGGCAATATGGAACAAAAATTTTGTGATAGCAAACATATTGTAACTAAAATAAATAAATGAATCATCCTTATATTGCCTTTTATGATGGAAATTATATTAAGATAATTTCTTCTTCCTATCGAATGATATATTATACCTAAATTTTTTAGCAAAGGGAATGAACCCTTCATTCATCTGTTAGTTTGTATGGCTTGTTGCTTATGTGTATAACTCAATCTTAGAATAAATACCAACGAAAATATATCATCAATAACAACATATATGTATGAGGAGATTTTATATTTAATTAATTAAGATATATGCATTAAAGTTCCCCCTAATTCACAAGAAAATATTGACATCTTTAACAAGAGTTAGAATATTACCATATAGATTATGAACAAATCAATGAATAGAGAAAGAGTATTTGAGTATTTGGATGAGTTGTAGGGAGTCTAATTTAATCACAAAGTTGGAAAGATTTCATTCCTTCCTTCGTCGAGAATCGCCCATCATCTTTCATCTTGGAGAGGGCTATTAGCAAGATGGATTTAACTATTATTAGTAATAAAATATATTTCCATTTCATAAAATAAAAATAAGAACACGAAAAGGAATTCAGATTAGAAAAGTTTATTGAAACAAAAAAAGAGAGACAACTCCATACTATTGAAACCCCTTCCGAAAGTAAGATGGGAGGAATTATCGTTGGGGATTGGAATAGATAAATTATCATTCAAAAGAGATAAAATCTTGAACTATAGGATAATAGGTTGATAAGAGCAATTGCCATTTTTTGAGTTATTCCTATTCTTAAAAAAATATGAAAGATAAGTGTCGAAGAGAAACACTAGAAATAGTAAAACTATACAAGTCTTTCAAAACATTTTCCAATAAAGCAATAGTGAACGTAGCAATGCAAGAAGATGGATAACTAAGCAAAAGAAATTTTCATTAAGACTCCATGCCACCTTCAAAATACTATTATTATTGAACTTGGTGAATAAATGAATATCTTTGATTTTTATGACGAGGGCTAAGTGAAAAACACTATTAATAAAGAAAGTATTTCAAGTGTCAACATAAATATAATTAAAAACATCACAAAGATGAGAAAAATCTCTTAAAAGAAAGTGGATCATTCCAAAGAAGAATATTTTATCTCGTTCCATCTAATTTTCTTATATTATTTTTAATAGTTATAAATACCATTAAAAAACTATACGAGAAATATATTTTTATTTTACAAATTCTGAAATATCACACTTAGCAATTAGAATATTAGACCATAGTATAAAAAAATAGATGAGACTCGAAGAAATTCGAGTTCAGCATGTCTTAGAAAAAAGAAAGTATTATAAATAGTAAACCTCCCTAAATGTTTATAGAGATGATTTATCTCAAATAATGAGTTTTATAGGGTCCCCTTAGCTTTTTAGATAAGGGGAGTCCCCCTTTACAATGAGTTTCGAAAATTTTGTCTAAAAATATCGGTAGTATAACTGATATAGTAATATTTTACCCTCTTCATCTATTATCATTTTCCAAGGAAATATACTTTTACAACATTGCTCACATGTAAGTAATTACATTTAATTTCAAATAAAATTATTGTTTTATGGTCTGATCAGATTCCTCCCGGTTCAATCAGCAATCCATGAACCGGGTCAATTTCCGGTCCAATCTAAACTCGCTGACTCGACTCGGACGAGTCACGCGCCTCCGTAAACCGGAAGACGAGGACGAAGCGGGATTCGGCGGAGGACGTCTACGTAATCAGACTTGATAACTTCGCCCCTACTTTTCTAAGACCTACTCCTGCCACTATTTTGAGCTGTTACACAAAATTACGTCTCGATAAGTGGTCACTTCAACGTAAGCAAGGTTAGGTGCATGTCGTCTACGTATCAGTGTTGATAACTTCACCCATAACTTTCTAAGAGCTACCCCTCTTCATCCTCTGAGCTTTTTGCTCAGATCACACAAAATAATATTTTTATTTCAAGATTACTTGTATATTTTCGAGACTATAGGAGAAAAAAATAAAAATAGATGTATTACTTTAAAGTAATCCCTTACAATTAATTGTAAACAATAAACCAATAAATTAAAATCAAAATCAAAATTAAAATAGTGACTTTTCCTCCTCCATTACGTCAATGGCGACACGGATTTGTTCATCAATTTCCAATTCTATTCCGATTCCGACTCCAACAGCCGAGTGATGGCAATCTCTCTGTATAAATATGGGGATTTCATCGACCTAACTGATCCATATAGTTGCTATCTTCCTTCTTCTCGTTCCTCATCTCTGCTGCCTCGGCGTCCGAAAGCGGAACAGAGTGGAAGTGCCAAGAGGCAGAGAAGATGGTCGAGACGAGACGTAGCGCCGCCGCCGGGAAGCGCTGCCCGACTTCGCCGTCCGTCTTGTCTGCGGCTCCCCCCAGCGCGAAGCGCCCAAAGGTGCGATTCTTGGCGCCTTGAATGCTTTTTTATTTGTGCCTCGGGCTACCAGATTCTGATGTTTCACGGAATCTCTCAGGTAGAGGCAGAGGTGCCGCCGCCGACGCCGGCATTGGGTAAGGAAGACCCTGTTAATGTCGAGGAACTTGCGCCGGCTCCTGTAGATGACGCTGTCGTCTCGAAGATAACTTCGCCCGATGACGCCCTCCCGGTGGTGATGGAGGGGGTTGCCCCTCCCGGATTGCCTTCCCGAGGTATGTTGTTCGTTTGCTCGTTCATGCAACCCTTTTCCGTTTGGCGCTTAGTTTTGAATTATCTATTTGTTCGTTCATGCCACCCTTGCTCCTATATTTTCTTTCGGGGTTAGTTTTGAATTATCTATTTTGTGTGGATATTTGACAGATCATGTGGACTGTTCTCTGCAATTAGATCTGCTGGTGGAACAAACCAACGAAGAGCCACCAAGTGCCGTCGAGTGGTGCAAGCTTATTTCCCTGTTCTCTCAGGTAGTTCGAATTGTTGGTTTTTTTTCTCTGATTATTCTTATTATTTAAGTATTGGTTTTCTATGTTCTTTGAAGGTATGAAAGCTCATGAGTGCATATGATTTCCTTGCGTACTTTAAAGGATCAATAATATCAGCGATCCACTGTAAATTAACTTCATTCTTGCACATGGCTTTCACTATCTCGGTATTGTTTTCGATGGGTAGAGATCAACTACCCTTATATATTGCTTCTTCTTGAGGTTTAGAAATAAACCTTACACTTGAAATGCTCCTCTCTTACACTTTATACTTGGGCTGAAGAATACTTGGGAACTCGTCTCAACTCACCAACTTGGTGAGGTATTTATACTTTATAGAGCTTCCAAACACCCAAAAGATAAAACAAATTAATCAAAATATTAAAAAAAGGGGTATTGACTGGTCTATCACTGCACCAGACTGTACTATCGTCAAACCACAGATTTGACATCTATTGGACTGTCTGGGACATGCCAGGCGATGCCAACAACTATCTGGTATGTACGACTGTTTGGACTGGGCATTATCATCACCCAATGGGCTACCAATACAACCTATAGACTAGCCCGTTGTTACTTGCACTTGTTTTACACTTAATAAAGGCTCATTTTTAGCCCAGTTGCAACTCAATTGTGTCCTAATACTTGATCGAGGCTCTGATCGATGTCAAACAAGCCTTTGATACATCATCTGATCTTCTAACACATCATTCGATCATTCATCTCGATGCTTGATTCATCAACTTGACAATTGATCCTCCAGTGTTATGCATCCTTAGTCGAAGTATCTCCTGTAACTTTTATCTAAGAAACACACTTTATATTAGTTTCTCAAATTCATTATTTGATTTCATCATCAAATTATGAGATTTAAAAGTAATAACCTACAGTCTGCTGCCAGACCTTTGTTAGTTAGAAAAATATTTGGTTTATAGGTTCCTTGGACACAAGGACAGTTCCATTGTTTACTTCTTTTTCATTCTATGTAACAGAAGGCATTTTCTAGCTGGTGAATTAACAAGAGGGAAGTGGATAAGGTGGAGATAGTCCAAGATCTAGTGTGCAGGGGAGAATGTGGTGATTGGGAGATTTGAAGATGTTGTTTATGTTTCTTTTTGTTTATACTCTCTTTTATTTTGTTTTTTTCCCTCTAGTGGAGAAGGCTTAAAGTTGAGTAGAGGATGGGATTAGTTATGGTAGATGCTTCTTTATATGATAGTCACTGCTTGTAATTTATCAAGTCTTTTCTTAAGTATTGACTTGGTAAATAATTTTATGTTTCAATTCTACTGAAAATTACATTTAAGTGAATTGGCATCATATGTGTCAAAGTAAACCAAATATTAAAAGTTTCATGATTGGGTTAAAGTGAAGTAATATTATATTCAGTAGATTTCCTTTTCTTATTCCATTCTTAAGAATATTTTCTTACAATTTTGTTGATGTTGACTAGGAAAGATAAAAGAAGAAATATTTTTATTTGAGAATAATTATTGCAACTTTGAAAGAGGAAAGAATGAGAGAGAAGATATATATATATATATATATATATATATATATATATATATATATATATATATATATATATATGTTCTAAGGAGACATATAGATGTTGTTACATGAGGTGAGACAATAGTGTTAATGGTGCGAGATGTAGAGGGAGACCTAAAAAGGTTATACTATAAATTATAAATAAAGATTTAAGGCAAGTTCATTGTTGCTGGAAGCTACCACATCTCTGATGGCATTTATTGTTTGAATGAGCTGATGGCAGTTAAGGAGGGCATCCTTTGCGCACTACAAGGAATCCAGGAATTGGAGTTTGAGTTCGACCTGTAAATTTTGATTAAAATTTTGAACACGGAGCTTGAGCCTCCTCAACATTTTGTTAATATCATTAAAGGCATATTTGGCTATATGGAGTGTTTTAAAGCTAGTAAGGTTTCACATGTTTATAGAGCAGGAAACCAGTGTGCCCAATGACTAGCTAATCATGCCAAAGTTTCTAAGTCCTCTGATTTATTGAGGACTAATTGGCCTCCGGACTTTGTCTTTTTTTGTGCTGTGAGGAGCATGAGTTGGTATGCAATAGACTTCTGAGTTAATATAATTTTTTTGAAGAATAAGTACACTCTATTTGACTAAAGATATTACTTTGTACATTGTTCAGTGGTGGAAATTGACATATATAGCTGAGCCCAAATAGTTGATACACTATGGCTTGTTGTTGTTTCTTATCTTATTCATAATCTGTTACTGGTTATTTATCTGTTTGTTATCATGATTGTACCATGATAGTGCTGTCTCAAGTTTTGACTGAATTCTTCATTTTATTTTCTGTTTGAATTATTTTTAAAAATTGCTATATTTAAACCATAGATGAGAAAAAAGATGCCTGTATATACATCAAATATCTGAGGACAAGAAGTTGACGTATCACTTTAGAAGATTGATTCAGTTTTGCTTCTTTTGGTTTCTTGCTTTAGTCTTATCTGATGGTATTCTTATTGCATCATGATGTTTCTGTTTTTCTGCCTAGAATCCTTCCCATTCAATCTGCCGTCCCCAATTCACTATCGGTCATAGCAAATTTTGTGATTTGCAATTGCATGATCCATCTGTTGGCACAGCTCTATGTGTTCTGAGGAAAGCAAAGGTACCATCTTGATAATTTTCTCTGGAGAGCTGTATGCTTCTTATCAATTATCATAACTAATGTTTTTTAAAATTGTGACAGCATAATGGTGCATATGTTGCATTACTTGAAACTACTGGGGCAAAAGGACTTGTGCAAGTAAATGGGAAGACTGTTGATAAGGATTCTATTATCCTTGCTGAGGGAGATGAAGTTGTCTTTAGCAGACCAGAAAAACATATTTATGTATCCTTCCTCAGTTCTGACTGCTTATTTCATAATTGTTAAATGTCCTAATAAATTGTCTCAGGACATCACATAAAACTGGAAGCAATTTAGTTTCCTTTTCTCGAAAAAATCCTTAAGATCACCTTTAGATGTTAAATTAATAAAAAAATAATTTATTTTATCTTACATGGCTTGCTGAGAAAGTTGTCTTGTTTCCTCTCCTAGTAGTTAATACTGATAGATCGTAAAAAGTGCATATCTACATTTTCCCCATTTCGGGAAGTTTCTTAATATATTTTCAGATTTATCAGAGACTTTCTGAGGTGAAATCGAGCACACCAATTTTACATACTTTACACCGTTCTTCAGAGGCAATGGATGGTTCTGCAGAAGGACCTAAATTTGCGGACAGAACTGCAGACCATGCAACAACTGCTGTAGTTTCAACGCTAGCATCTTTGTCAACCTTGAAGAAGGATTTATATGTTGTTCCTGAATCAGCAACTAGTGGTGAGATTATATTCATGTTATCTAAAGGCATACTTCCTTGTATCAAAAATGGTTACATGGATTTCTTTGTCAGATATGGTTTTTAGATGGTAGTATCTAACATGGTACATTTTAGGACACATTTGTTTCTTGTTTCACCAACTTCCTGCTATTAGACCTTAGAAAGTTTTCTTCAAAGCTTAGATTTGGTAAATTTTGCATGTCAAACTTCACTATTTTGTAAAATTTTGCTTTGTTTTTTTTTTTTTTTTTTGCAGAATCTTTAACTGAGTTGGAGTTAAGTACAGATACCCACAAATTCTTTGAGGATCAAAGGGAGGAATTTGACTCTCCAGCAAGTTTGCCATTAAGTAGATCCCAGGCATTTAAGGATGGCCGAAAACAGGGAATTATTGATGCTAGTGATATTGAAGTTTCTTTGGATAATTTTCCCTACTATCTGAGGTATTGTTTCTAATCTGCCAGTGTTATTAATAGGATTGCTTTCTTGGAAGTCTAAAAGTTCTAATATTGGCATTCTCGGGGCCATGCAAGAAATAACTAATTAGCCCTTCTTTTTTTAGTTATAGTTTAGGCATTATTTTTTTCTTTTCCTTCCTAAAAAGAATAAAGAAACACTAATGGTAATCCTTCGAGCCGACGACATTAGTAATATTATTCGTGAGCATATTGAACAATATAGTAGAGAAATAAAGATTGTGAATACCGGTACCGTACTTCAAGTAGGCGACGGAATTGCTCGTGTTCATGGTCTTGATGAAGTAATGGCAGGTGAATTAGTAGAGTTTCAAGAGGGTACAATAGGCATTGCTCTGAATTTGGAATCAAATAATGTTGGCTTTGTTTTAATGGGTGACGGTTTGATGATACAAGAGGGAAGTTCCGTAAAAGCAACATAACTGTTTTACGTCTTTGAGCATGCATGGATCCTTGGATTATACCCCGATTAAAATCTGGTTGTTGCGAATAACGTATCAAAGCCACCTCTTCTGCTTCTGCTTGATTATCTTCTCTTCTCTTGCTGTCACCTTCTCCCTCTCTTACTCTCACCCTCCCTCATTGTTCTTTCCTTCTGTGGCCTTCGCTCTTTCATTGCCAATTTTCTTGCCTCTGCCCTCTTTTCCTCTCACTTCTGTCTTCTCCCCCTCTTGCCACCCTCTAACTCATGAGTCTGCTAGTGACTCGAGGCTTAACCTGATTGATGCCTGGTCCAATTTTGAAAATTATAGTATAATGTTATATTTTTATTTTCTAATAGAAATATCTATTATATTACAATTTTCTTTTCTTTGATAATTTTGATAACTGTGAAATATGAAGGTAATATAATCTCTTAAGACATAATGTTCTTGATGTTCTTGGTTTTATTTCATAAATTTTTAAATGTTAACTTTTTTTTGTGATTTGGTGTATTTCTATTTTCAGAGTAATTTTCTTTGCTGAGCTTGCTTTTCCCATCTGATCTGATCTGTCCTAATTTATTGTCCATTATTGGTGTTGATCCTCATGCTGATTTGCGAACTTCATATGAGTAATTTCTGTACATAAAGATGTGTTATCTCAATTACATGTGTCTACATGGAGTTTCATCTAAGCTGGTTTTTTGTAATGCAATGCTCATTAGTTATCAATTAAATTGGATGTTTTCTCTTTTTTGAGTTGGTGTGAATGCTTAGATGTGATAGTTAATATTACACCCACATCTACATATGTTCTTTTATTAAAAAAATGAGAAGTAGTACTGGATTTATGTAACTAGTAAACCTTAAGCTCTAAGATGATCTCGTGTATTTTGTCATGGTTAGCCTTTCCATTTTTTCACTCATTAATTTTAGCATTTTCTAGTGTATTTGGTTGTTACATGTGATTTTTAACTATAAACAGTGTGTATTCTCTAGCCATTGCTTAATCATCTTTTGTATAGTGCGAGGTCCTTTATAATATGTATGATAAGTAATGGTAAAATCTTCAATTGGACCAAACCTTGCTAACTTGTTTTCTTATTACAGTGAGAACACAAGACATCTTCTCCTATCATGTGCTTTTGTTCATCTAGAACGTAAAGAGTTCTTGAAGTATACAACAGAGATATCATCTTTGAGCCAACGTGTACTATTATCTGGCCCACCCGGTATGCAGCTTTGCTATCCTGTGATGTCTTAAGTGATTGCATTTTGATGCCTGATCAAAAGATGCTTATTCTGCCAATCCATGTATAGGATCTGAAATCTATCAGGAAACTTTGGTAAAGGCACTTGCCAAAGAGTTTGGTGCTAGAATGCTCATAATAGATTGTTTTACACTGCTGGATGTAAGCTTCTATTCCTTTTTTTCCTCTCTTTTACAGTTGAATCATTTTTTCTTTTAAAACTGTTCTCGTAGCTTCTACTCTTGTTTTTTTCCCCCTTTATAATTGAGTCTTTTTTTTTTCTCTTTAAAATTTACATGTGGTCTATGCATTCATGAATTCTTTTCTAATGCTTTTACTTTCTTTTGCCTGCCTTGTGTCCAAGGCCTTTGTAACATCCCAAAGTTTGTCTACAATCTTAATAGGATGATGTTATAAAAAATTCTATTGAAGTTATTAATGTCTTGATAATGTATCAGGTACTTCCTTTGAAGGATTCAGAGTCCTTTAAAGAAGTTAAAAAATTGGATAAACCAAGCCTCCCTGGGAAGCAACACACTGCATTATCTGCTTGTCGGCACCGTAGGAGACAGGCTTCTAGTGTTGAGGCTGATATCATGGGTTCATCTCTCTATGATCTTGAATCTTCAGTAAATCAGGAGGCATCAACTGCTTCATCAAAATCCTACCCATTCAAAAAAGGCATTTTTTTACTTTACTTTTTATCGTATTGAATATTTTTAAGTGATCAATCTTCTCAATTTTAGCTCCATATCTCAAAATGGTTAATTTTGACAATGGCTTATCTAGGTGATAGAGTAAAGTATGTGGGTTCAATGCAATCAAGAGAAATTCCTCTAGGCCCAAGGTTTTGTTCTTACTCATCCTCAATTATGATTTTTAGACTCCAACACCATTCTTTTTCCTACTTCTTGTGAAATTCTTGTCAATTTCTTTTTATTTCGTTTTATTGTAGATATTTTATCTAAATCTTTTCAATTTATCCAAACTTCTTGTCAATTCTTGTCAGATATTCTATTAGATATATTGTGAGAAATGAATACAAGTAGATAGTGACAAATTTAGAATCTGTAGAATCTAAAGATTCTAAATGTATCAGTTCATAAATGGATCTGCACATACGATACTGGCATACTATATGATGGTCTGTTGGTACGTATTCGTTTTCAGGAAAAGAAAAAATAATTGAAAATTCACAAAAAAATCATTTTTTAAGGTTTTCTATTGTAATTTAATGATAATTATATTAAATTTAATTAAGAATAGAGTGTATATGAGGAATAATAAATATATAAAACAGTGATTAACTCTAAATACCCCCAATTTGGGTCTAAATGTAAGACAATAGACCTAATTGGGACTAATTCAAGAGAATGACCTTAAGCATGTTTAATATCTGTAAATATGCATTAATACGACTCTAATTATATGCAATGATAAATAAAACATAGGAAGAAACTAAATACCTTCAAATTGGAGAGAAATTCCACTAGATTTTGAGTTCCATCCCTTTTTTATTCAAATGAATACTTTGATTACCAGTAATTTGCTGATTAGGAACCTTAGTCACAAGTGAGAATGTGAGAAAGAGTGATAATAAGAGAGAATGAGAGTAAGCGAGTGAGTGAAAGGGAGATGTAAAGTCACAAAAGAGGCCCCAATAGTGAATTTGATCGTTTGGGTCAAGCTTGACCCGATTTGAGTTGGTATCAGTCAAATTCTGATCGGAACTGACTCGTATCAGCCGATACAACACGCGTTTCGACCATATTGGTCAATATATCACCCTTTTCCTGTGTGTACTGCTTGAAACAGGTTGGTCCGCATATCGATCAGTTGGCGGACCAGTACATACCCCCGTTTTGTACCATTTCAGGCTTTAGATTATGGGGCATAGTTGTTTTATTGCAAAATCTGAATACTTATGAAACATGTCTGGACCAAAGTAGATGTGCTAACTGTTCCAACTTCTACATGTCACAATGAAAACAGGACCAAGTTCCAGAGCACACATGAATGACAGAAGTGTCAATTTACAGGCTTTTGAGTTCCTAACAATCTAAAAATATTAGTACTGTCTTTGTAAACTTTTGTGTATGTCCTGTTATTCATATTTTAATTTTTTTCATCATTTGTTACTGGTTTGATGCATAGCTTAATGCAGTCAATCTATGAAAAACAGTTTGAACTATTGTAATATTGGTCTAAAACATTTGTTTATGATATTTTACGTCAAACCAGATAATTGGCTCGTTTGAAAATAATTGGCATATATGTAATAGGAAATATAAATTATATTAATTAAAAATATTAAAATCATCATTAGCTCTGTATATCATATGAAGGCTCAAAATTTATCTACTTGCATTTTTAAAAATAGCGATGGAACTCATTGTGTCTCCAATGCTTGTCTAATCACATGCATGCAAAGGATTCATTTAGGTTGGATCTGGTCTCCTGAATAATTCATGATTTATGTAGGTGATAACGAGTCAAGCTAGGCTCAGTCCTATAAAAGGCCAAACTCCGCTCAACTTTATAAAATTGTTAACCTGGCTAAGCCCAAATTACAAATGCATAGGGTCATCAGCTTGAAATATTAAGACCCTGGCTTAGCCCAGACTAGAGCAAGCTGTTGCACATTAATTTCCTTGATGGCCTGAGTTTGCTATTTGGTCCCTGCCATACACCCAAACTTTGAGATGACCACATCTTTCCCTGTGAGAGCAGCATGACATTACTTAGTAAAGCTTACATGTGGTGAAGCAAGAATGGGTAGCTTGGAGGTGAGTGGCAGGTAGTGACGATGAGAGATAGAGGCTAGAGGTTAAGTTTAATGAAGATGGTCAAGGACTATGTAGCTACAAAGATGGTAAAAAACCAGGTTGCTGCAGAATCTTTGCAGTGTTGTAAGGCTGGTGAGGCTTACTTAAGTGGCAATTTCTCTTTAGGCGCTAAGAAAGATATAATTATCATGTTCATGAATGTGGGAAAGCATGATCATTTATTTGCATAAACTTTCCTTCCTAAGTTTTTACTTGTTTATTTAGTTAAATACTTTGAATTTCTTGTGTGGTTTATTTCTTGCTTCACAGAGTAGCAAGTAGAGTTCAAATGATGGCTAAATTTTTCTTCTTAGATAATTTGGTCTCAGATTGAAGAAAGAGTTAAGATTACCCTTATAGCCAAACTTCTTTGTATGTCTTTGAAGTTTGTGATTTTGAGAAGCAAAAGGGTTAAAAGTAATCTTATAGCCAAACTTCTTGGTATGTCCTTGGAGTTTGTGATTTTGAGAAGCAAGTTGGACTATTTTTACTATTTAAGTATTCAATTATACTTTTTAAAGCTTCATATGAAGATGCTATTGGTATTGTTTTCTGTGTCACCTGGTTCATTTTTTTGCTATATTTATATACAGAGGTCCAAATTATGGTTATCATGGAAAAGTAATCCTTGTGTTTGAAGAAAATAGATTCGCCAAGGTTGGAGTTAGATTTGATAAGCCTATTCCTGACGGTAACAACCTTGGGGGCCTTTGTGAAGAAGACCATGGCTTCTTTTGTACTGGTAGATTTCTCAACTATAACATCTTGGATTCTTTGATGAAGCAATGAGCCACCTCATATTTTCACTTCAGAATTAAACTTTCTGCTGTCTTTCTCTTATTTTTCTCTTGTTCAGCTGACTCTATTCGCCTAGATACTTCTATGGATGAAGAAACAGCAAAACTTGCATTAAATGAATTATTTGAGGTGGGTCCCAATTTTCTTTGTTTCAATTCATACTTTCTGTTCTGTGAATTGTTCTTAACTTCTTACTGTGGACTTTCTTTCTGACCTCAGTTTGTATCCGAAGAATGCCAACATGGCCCTTTAATATTGTTTCTCAAAGACACTGAAAAGTTTGTGTCAGGTAGTACAGATATATTCCTATTTATGAAGGGTAAGATTGACTCCTTGCCAGCAGGTGTTCTTGCTGTCTGCTCTAGTACCCAGATGGATTGCCACAGAGAGAAGGTAATTCCATCTTTTAATTATCTGATTTTATGACTGGTTTTTTTCTATCTGCTTTGGCCAATTAGAGGATGATATTGACTGTAGTGTATGTGCTTCAGGCACATCCTGGCGGTCTTCTTTTTACAAAATTTGGACGCAACCAAGCTGCAATGATTGATTTTGCTTTCATGGTAAAGTTTAGTTTTCTCTCGAGGAAATCTGATGTGCTATTATTTGTCATATTTTTGGTACCTACTCCTGTCAAGATTTCTTCTATGCATTCTAGGAGTTATTTATGGTACATGGTTAGATAACATCTTTCTTGATGATTTAGTTCCTTTTTGGAAGAGTTTTCAATTGTTTGTTGCAAGGTTTTGAATATCGTATCGTACTGGTGTATCGATCAGCTATCGTCGGTACAGCACATATCGAGCTTGGTACACTAAGGTGTACTAATGTGCCACCCATATCGGTCTGATAGTGGATCGATACGTACTGCCTGTACTGAGCAATATGGTATGGTATTGCAAACCATGGTTTGTTGACAGTTCCCCAGTAGAATAATATTGAATTATCTCTAACATCGTGCCTTTTAGAATTTGTGTTGTGATAGAAAATTTATTATTATTGTCTTTTCCTTAATCGTGTATTCAATGGTCAGGTTCAGGAAATCACCATTCAATTGTTGAGCTAACCCTTCAGGATCAATATAATATCTGAAAATAAGTAAAAAGTTATTAGTCGATAAATCAAAGTTATGTTGGAATAGTATGGCCTATTAAAAATTCAGTATCTTTTCTTCCTTGATTGGCTTAAAAAATGTTAGCTTATGTAAAATCCCATTATGTGAAACTTTAATATATTAGCAATTGTTGGCAAAAGTTATACAAGAATTCTCGTAAAAGAAAAGAGTGCATGAGGTGGATTTGAAGGATGTTAGGATTGAGAAGTTCATGTAAGTCGACAAGAAGGTTTGGCACAATGAATAATAAGATTAACAAAAAAAAAAGATTTAAGCCAGTGATAGGGAGTTATTATATGTTGTCTAAATGGTATGGCTTGGCCTCCCAGGTTGGTTGAAACGAAGAAATGTTGTTGTGTTGACTATCCATATGTATCATTTGGTACCAGCGAAAAAGAACCAAAAACGGCCCACAATTTAAAATAATCCTATTTTAAGGGATTTCTTCTATTTCTTGTATATAAATTATATTTAGATAAGAATATAATGTATTTAAGCCATAGATAAATAACTTATAAGTTATGAGGATGAAAATTTATCTTTATCATTTTGGATCCATTGAGGAATAACTTTGCCTCATGGTCCTTTGTTGAATTTGAATTACCTATAAAGTAAAGAGTTAATATGTTAAATTAGGTGTCAAAACTTTAAGATTTGAATAATAAAAACTATTGAGATAACATTTATATATATTTGCTCCTTGATCCTATGAAATTATATGTCGATATGATAGGTTTGTCGTACCCAATCTTGGAGCAACACTAGGTATTGTAATGGGAATCGGGTGCCATTGATGCTTCAATATGGTAACAATTGTTGCCTCATCACTATTGACAACATGTGTTTGAGGAGCCTCCTTAGGTAAGTATGATTAGGATATGTAGTGCCACGAACATTAAAGTGCAAAAGAACTTCGCTATCTTCATTGATTTGTTGAAATCAGGCATAGAAATGATCAAACTTGGAAAAAATTAATCAATTATTGTCATACATATATTGGCCATAAGATCCTTTGTGATATGATAGTTGTGAGTATGATAAGCTCCTATTAGCATCAACATTGTAGAGACTCTATTGAGCTTTGTTGAGCATCGACTGTATTTCTCTTTCCTCTATCCTTCCAAACATAAATGATATTAGTGGACCCTCGAGTTTTGTGATTTGAATCTTGGGTAATATGCGTAAAGTGTTTCTTCACCCATGCCCTACCCTTAGACTAAGTGGGCCATCGTTGTCACCACCATAGGTTGATAGACTGCCTTGATGTCTCCAAGGACCTCACAAATCTTGATTATGAAGGAGACAGGGTCTCGTTACCAACCTGAAACTATTGCTCGTCAATCCTTGTCGCACCTTTCCCCTTCCCCTTCATATGTTTGGTGGATCCTAGCCTGAATTGCCATGACCACTACTAGATTGACTCTCCAATGTGCGGCCATCGTGTTTTGACATAGAGCACTCCTCTTCCTATAAGCTTCGTGGTGAAACGAGATGGACGTAGAGGGGCTCCAGCCTTATTAACCAAAGGATCACCTTTTGCTCGCTTAGGTTCTCGTCACATTGAGCCATTCCAAGATTGGTTGAGAAACTTCGTTGTAAAAGTGGATATCGTAAGGATCAATCTTTGGATGGTTTGTTTTCTTGTGGAGGTCAACATCACAACCTCAAACACATTATACCACATATACACAAGCTTCTCGAGGAGAACGTTGACCAATTATGTTTCCATCCACTCGATAACATTGATGAAAGCATGCTGACTACAACCTTTTATCCAAATCAAGAGGTTGATTTTTATCGATTGTCAATTAAAAATATTAAACAAGTGAGAGTATGAGAAAGAGGGAGAAATAGAGTGAGAATGAGAGTGAAAGAGGGGGAGGATCCAAAGGGCCAAAACGGGACCCAACAATTAATATGACCATTGGAACATGGTTTGACCCAAGAGGAGATCTGTACGATTGAAATCCAATCATTATTGATCTGTGTCAATCGGTGATAGTTGAGTTTCGACCATATTGGTCGATACAAGAGGTATACTAACTGGTATGCCACCCATTATTGCACCCACTTGAAATAGGCTGGTCCATGTACCGGTCAACTGGCGGACATGTATGTTTCGCTTGTTTCGAACTATAGGGAGTGGTACATCAAACCATGGTTGAAACTAGTAAAAGATTTTCTTAGAAACAGTATATGGTAATCAATACTGGCATAGCAAGACTCGACATGGTTCACAAGAGACTCTCGTTGTGGTCAAAACATGATAACTTGATGTTACAGAATTATAACTAATAAATGTAAATTGAAAGCTACTATTACAATGAGAAAACAAACCTAAACACCATGAGTGTGATCTTGAGTACAATTTTGAGTTTTTAAAGTGCACATAATTCATTAAACATGAGTGGTTGGGATATTAATAGTACAGATTCATAAACATGTAAGTCTTGGAAAAGAATGCTACAATATTGGTTAGATATGTTAATTTAAGGCCCTTTCACATATATGCAATATCTGATAAAACATATGGAAAGAAATTATTTATAGGAGAACTGGAATGCATCCATATGTATATACTTATTTCATCACATATGATCTCAAAACTGTCAAGATCCTAAATTATCACAACCTTGTCAATGCTAGTTGATGGGATCTCATTGATTCTCTCATGTTTAGAAGAATGAAATATAGAAAATGATGAGGGCAATTGGATTAGGGGCAGTAGATAGAAGATGAGAAAGCGATCAGAAAGATGAGAAATTAGTTTTTTTTTTTCAAATTTTGCCACAAGGATTCTTTAGCTGGATATATAATGGATGCTTGATTCTAGGTGTCTTTGCAGGATCTTCCCGTGTTTGATTGCTTTCTATTGTCTTCTTTATGGAATAAAGAAGGTTTTCTCCAATATTTGTGTAGATGTACCTTAGCCTTATTTGTGTAGGCAGAAAGATTATCTACATTGTTGACTCCTTTCTATTCCATTTTTTTTCCACTTAGAGCTCGTTGTTGAGTTCCAATTAAAAATCACAAGGAAATATTTATAAATAACTTTGATAATTTGATGCGAGAATTCATAAGCCTAATCTATGCATGTTTTTTGGGTTTGTCAATTTAATGTGGCTCTCGATGATCCCAAGGATGTTAACAAGGTCTACCCTGTTTCAAGCCCATGTTAATTAGTGAAATTACTCTTCCGAAATTTCCTTCAACCATCATATGCATATATATACTACACACACGATATATATATTATATACATATATATATGTATATATATATATATATATATATATATATATATATATATGTGTATATATATATATACATATATAAATATATATATATGTATGTATGTATATGTATATGTATATATATATAGACACACACACACAGTTTTTGTGCTAGTTTGGTCAGGGTTAGTTCTTTTAGATTAGAGTTAAGATAAACATTTGGAACTGCAGGCTTTACACTAAGTTGGACTAAGACTGTATATTTGAAATATATGTTCAGTAATACCACAAGAAGAACCAAGGATGTAGTTAAGATGGATGGGCATTCTTGTAGGTAAAAAACTTTGGTATATTGGATGTATTATCCAATAGCAAAGAGATTGATTAAATCATTGTTCATAAGACAATTTTAATTTAACGGTTACAATGGAGAGAAGCTCAAGTTTTATTTAACCATGGATTAAAGGGAAACTTTATAAGACAATTTAAGTTTTGACATGGTTTATCAGTGGGAGTATTGGATGGTTAATGATATGCACTTTAGTGTATAAAAAAAATATAATGTTGAGGTGGATGTGCATGTCTACCCAAAAAGATTATATAATAAATATTTTATTCATGAAAAACTAGGTGTAACCAAAAGTACCCAACAAAAAAAAACATGCAGGAAAACTATTTAAGACACTACAAACATATCCAAAGAACGATCCTCAGGTTAGACAAGATGAATTGATTAGGATTAATTAGGACTAGTGGTGCAAGGAGTGACTTTGAGAATACTTTACTAGAAACCATAGGTAGATGTGTGACCCCTCAATTTAACTGTGGATATTGACCTGCATAGAGGTTGATTTTACGAAAAGATTCATTATCTGATCCTAAATAGTTGGGATATTATTAGTTGTTGTCATTGTTGCACTTAAACTTAGATTACCTAAGGGCAAAATGGTTTTTTTCCAATGTGATTTGACTTGAAATAAACTCAGGTTGAAGGAAATAGACAGACAGGTTGATATGAACAAAAGAAATATGAGGGAGTATCGTGTAAAATATAAGTGTTTATGTACATATGTACCAATAAGAAAAGTTTTGAGAATGAAGTTAAGAATAGAAGATCATGTTAATTATGCAGTCCCTGTTGCTAAACCTTGACAAATTGTTGGATATTCATTCGTCATGTGGTACAGTTTTTTTCTTGGGGCCTTTAGGCATATGTAGCACTTTAACTTTGTTTTGTGTTTTCTTAAAGCATACATAGCACTTATTGCAGTTGATTATGTTTCATGGCATGCTACAGTCTAGGCAATCATGCAGGTAGCTTATACTTGGCAGTGGAAATCCTTTTTTCCAAACATGAAGTTATACTTCAACAAGTTTTTTTTTACTTCACTGATTTCCTCCAAGACATGGAGATGGATGTTAGCTACTTGCAGTGGAGATCTTATTTTCCAAACACGAAGTTATACTTCAATAAGCTTTATTACTTTGTTGAGTTTCTCCAAGATAAAGATTTGGATGTCACCTATATGGTTGCATGTCATTTCACATTTGGATACTCTTGAGATGCTTGAGTAATATTTTATGGATACTTTTTCTGAGGCCTTAATTTTTCTTGAATTTTATTTTTTGGAGATTTTACAAGATATAGTTTTAGATATGTTGTTTTATGTTTACTTCAACCACTCATAACTGAAACACTTTGCTTTCTTGCATGTGCTCTTAAAATCAGCATGGAAATTCTTTTTTCTAGATTTCCTTGTTTTGGTGTTTAACTTATTTTTAGTAAAATTGCAGGATAGCTCCACTAGGCTGCATGAGAGAAGCAAAGAAAGTTCGAAAACAACGAAGCAACTTGTAAAGATTTTCCCAAATAAGATTATCATCCAGCCACCTCAGGTATATTATTTTTAAAAAGATTCATTCCTTTTTTTCTCTTTCTTTTTTGTAGAAAG
Source organism: Musa acuminata AAA Group (assembly GCF_036884655.1). Classification (NCBI taxonomy): domain Eukaryota; kingdom Viridiplantae; phylum Streptophyta; class Magnoliopsida; order Zingiberales; family Musaceae; genus Musa; species Musa acuminata. Next base: position 25,668,426 of record NC_088337.1, read on the forward strand.
ATCAAAATTAATCATGTGTAAGAATTTTCAGGATAAAGGACATATTTTAGAATGGAAAAAGAAGTTGGATCATGATGCTGAAACACTTAAAGCCAGGTCCAACATTCTAAACATCCGGCTTGTAAGTTCATTAATTTTTAGACAATCTATAACAATTTCTACAGAACATATTTGATAAACTCAGCTAAATATCCCGTTTTGATGTTTTCAAGTTTTGGTTATTGTTAGTCTTTTATATGATTGCATCTCACTTATCTTATTGTAAAAGATTCTGCCATATTTGATATCTTGGCAAATCAAATTTTTGGTTGTCTTCTTTGTATAATATGAGAAAATCAGGGTAATCCTCTTATACCATATGCTTCTGTAATCACGTATTCTCTTCATATGGTTATGTTTATGGCTCACTTCATATTATTTTGACTATTTTGGTGGAGATGTGAGAGGGCACTGGTCAGTTGATGGACCACTATATTATGTTTGTGCAGACTGGTCAGTTTTTAAATATATTAATTTCTCGAATTATTGTAGTAGAAATGCTTCAAAAAATTTACTCACAAATATTTAATGCTTTAAGCAGACGAACTGTTGGGCACATTTGCAAGAATGCTAGGACAGATATAGGCAAGGTCTGCCATACCGAAGCATACTGCCCGTACCGGGCGGTACGTACCGGTTTGACAGGTTACCGGTACGTGGACCGCCCGGTACCGCTACAGTGCTACAGTACTATATTGTAGCACTGCTATAGTATAAAAAAAGTATAAAATTATTCGGTACACCCTGATGTACCACCCAGTACCCCAGTACCGTACCGTATCGAGCCCTGGTCGAAACGCCAGTACGGTACGGTACGACGAACCTTGGATATGAGAAATATAAATGTTTCTCACAGCAACATGTATTTTGTGACACTATTAGTCCTTGTTTTGGACCTTTTAGTTATGCAAAATGTTTGTTGAAAAGTTAAATTTGAATGCTTGTTGAGGGATTACCAAGATGTCATGGCAATATTGCTCCTTTGAGCTGTGCGTGTCAAGATTCAAGTCACCAAAATAGCCTCTCCACATGCATAAGACTGTATATTCAACATTTCAAGCCTCTTCTGACCCTTGTAGGGAACTTGTAAACGTGGCTCTATGAAGCATTGACACATACTTTTGGTGGACATATCTATGTTGGACATGAGCCGAACACGATACATCGTCGACACATGTGTCCAGCCATATTTATTTATTTATTTTCATTTGTATTTGTGGGATATGGCACCGCTCCTGCACTCTTCACCATGTGACCGTCGTGTGTGGCACTTCTCTCACATGGCCCTCACAATAGGGCCATCTGCTCTAGATTCTGTGTGGAAATGGATCGTCAGTATCACAAGGAAAGAAATCTAGAGATCATCGCAAAGAAACATATATCAATTACAATTGGAGTCTCTCTGATACTCTATGAAATGCATTGTCCTCGATGTGTCCATATCCTAATTTTTTTAAAAATGCTGTGTAGTCGTGTCAGTTTTCGTGCTTCTTAGACATGGCTGTTCTTTTCAAACCATTGGTGGGAGATTGTGCACCAGGCTGCATTTTTATTTTTATATTTTTGATATTGTACTTTTGTATGCGTAAGCATCTTTATGCTATCACACAAAAAAAATCGTTGAGTAATCATGTGAAAAACAGAAAATGGGGATAACATTTTAAGTAGGTTTAGTTGCTGGGCAGATCACAAACACTTTTTTCAAGCGGAAAATAGAGCAGTTGTATGTTTGGAGTTGATTGATATTTAGACTATAGTATATGTGTTTGCTCAATGGGATATAACTGTGTTATGCACATTGATTTTATATTCTTAAAATTTTGCAGTTCCTTAATCGCAATGGATTAGAGTGTGATGATCTTGAAAAGATATGCATGAAGGATCAAACACTTTCAAGTGAAAGTGAGTGGTTTAGTTCAAAGTTCCCTCCATTTTTCTGTTTTATATCATCTTTAATAGGTATATGTTCCAGGTGTGGATAAAATAATTGGTTTTGCTTTAAGTCACCAACTTAAGAACACATCTGAAGCATCTGGAAAGAAAACAAAGCTCATTCTTTCAATGGAAAGGTTGTCTATTCTTCATTATCTATATTGCTTATATTTTATAATATATAACTACAAGTAACTCTAACTATTTTCTCACCCTTCAGCATCCAGCATGGTCTCCATATGCTGCAAAGCTTTCAAAGTGGTTCAAAGAGTACCAAAAGATCACTCAAGGTGAGATGGTTCTCCTTTCTTTTCTCATATGCATGCATACATACATTCAATGTGAGATGGGTATCTTCTTTCTTTTTTCTAGTAGCGGTTATGCACCCAAAATTATATATATATATATATATATATATATATATATATATATATGTGTGTGTGTGTGTGTGTGTGTGTGTGTGTGTGTGTGTGCGCGTGTGTGTGTGTGTATACACATACATATTCATTGTTCATTGTTTTCTTTATCTCTTCCTAATGCAATTTTGTTGAGCTAAGAATCTGTTAGGTAAATTCATTCTCATAAATGATTTCTTTAGATAATTTTTCTCAGCATTTAGTGCAAATCCCTGTTCCAACATAATAAGAAATTGACTTATCATTATCTTTGATTTCCTTTTTCCAGGATGTGGTAACTGAGAACGAATTTGAGAAGCAACTTCTTGCTGATGTCGTTCCTCCTAATGATATTGGAATTGCATTTGATGATATAGGAGCTTTAGAAAAAGTTAAAGACACACTGAAGCAGTTGGTGATGCTTCCTTTGCAAAGGCCAGAATTGTTCTGTAAAGGACAATTGACAAAGGTATATTAATATATTTTAACAATTTTTGAGTTGTTCACTTGCCAGGTGCAAAGTTTTCCCTTTGTTCCATAAGGAGCTTGCTGGTAACTCGATTATAGTTTTATATGCTTCCTTTAGAATTCTTTTTGAAAGTCAAAACTATGCTGATAGAGTCTGACTGTAGAATTGTAATCAGAGAAGGGCATACAAGTAATTCAAATAATTAATTTCTTAGCATGAACCTAGCAGACTGTTCTTGACATTCTGATTTTATCGGTCTATAATACTCTTGCGTTCTTGTTAATGCTAAAGCTAATTTCTATATGAATACTTGTTCAAAATTTAGTTATTTATGGTCAGCTTCATATTATAATTTAGTAGATGAGCAACTCACCATGCCTCTGCGTGCAACTGCAAAGCTGCAAGAAATATAAGCATGCTGCTCTTCTTGAGATAGCTGGGTGTGAATATCCAAGCTATTGCTTAGAAGAAAAAGAAATCTCTAGTTTAATCTCTTGCTGTTGAGCATGATTATGGATTTGCTTTGTTAATATCTTATATGCTGTTGATACTTCTTACACTATTGTATGTTATGCTCTTTATTCTTTTAGACATCTCTTTATTTGTTTACATGGAAGTGCGTTTTTTAAACTAAGACTATGGCTCCTCTCCTTAAACTGGGGTTCCATAGAGTGCATTTCATTAAGCTGGCCCACCTTAGATCTCTATCTAAGTGCAACCAGATATGTAACTTAATGAGCTTTGGTATCTGATCCAATCACAAAATCTGCCTCCTCATTCTGTACTAGCTTGGACTTAGTTCTATTTAATGGACTTGCATGCTATTACCTAACAAATCTTTAGCTGATCCTTTTATAAATTTCACTACTTTTCTTTTTCGAATTTCACTTTTGTTTATCCAATGTCAAACTTCAAGCAATATATTTGCTCCTTTGGACCTGAGCGAACAGAATTTGAATCACACAATTTTTCCTTCGCTTGCAAAAGTAATAAAGCTTACATTGATCATCCCTAAATCCTACGTTGGTTGGAGCCTCGTGCACTAGGACGACCCTTTTTTGTCTATATTGTTATGCAGTCCCAGATTGTTGAGAAAAAGGCTTGCATAGGACTTTACTAAAATATCAATTTGCTGATTCATAATTTATTATAATGAGGACAGGCTAGTTTAATTTCCATCCAGCAGGAAAATATTTATGTTCTTGAGTCTATTTCAGTTTGGAGTTGGTTCATGATTCCATAACCTTAGCAGCAGTTTTATCAAGAATTTTATATTGGATCCTTATTCAGTTGGTACGCTAATTTTTGTTTCTAGTTTCTAACTTGATCAAAAATGAAAATTTGTCATAGCCATGTAAGGGGATACTGCTCTTTGGTCCTCCTGGTACAGGAAAAACAATGCTCGCTAAAGCCGTTGCTACAGAAGCAGGTGCAAACTTTATCAATATATCAATGTCGAGCATAAGTTCAAAGGTAAAGTTGTATTTATAAACTATCTGATAATTGATAATGTATTTGTTTCTTTTCACTTCTAGCTATATCCAACTTTCTATTTGAAACAGTGGTTTGGCGAAGGGGAGAAATATGTGAAAGCAGTGTTCTCACTAGCAAGTAAAATTGCTCCCAGTGTTGTTTTTGTGGATGAGGTCAGCTAAATATTTAGTCTGAAGTCAATTGATGTTTCTTCAACTGTTATGCTAGGATTTCATTATTGAAGTCCTCTTATGAAGCAATAGATATTGATATATGTTCCCATATACTGTCTTTTGAATAGATTTCCTGATGAGTTATTTGCTTATAGGTTGACAGCATGTTGCGTAAGCGTGAAAATTCTGGAGAACATGAAGGCATGCGGAAAATGAAAAATGAATTTATGGTCAACTGGGATGGTTTACGCACTAAAGATAAAGAACGTGTGTTGGTTTTAGGTGCAACCAATAGACCCTTTGACCTTGATGAGGCTGTGATAAGGAGGTTTCCACGAAGGTAGAAATTAGTCTATTGTTTTCAGTTTTACCAAAGATGTATCTTCATGTTATTTTGTTCCTTTTTTTGACAGATTAATGGTAAACTTACCAGATGCTTCCAATAGAGAAAAGATACTTAGAGTAATATTAGCCAAAGAAGATCTAGCGCCAGATGTTGATTTAAAAGTTCTGGCAAGTATGACTGATGGATATTCAGGAAGTGATCTGAAGGTTTGTGTCATCATTAATGATGTTATTTGGACTGTCATTTTCAATCGTTTCTGTGTCCTTTTTGGTTCCAAGCAAATTTGTTATTTGATACACCTTTCAATTACAGAATCTGTGTGTTGCTGCTGCACATTGCCCCATTAGAGAACTCCTGGAAAAGGAAACGAAGGTTCGTTACCAATTCAAGCTAACACTTTTAGTTGCTTTGCGCTATGTATATTTTCATTCTTTGTTGTGCTTAGTGGTTTCCTTTGACATTAATGACATTGTTTTTGTTTCTAATCTTGTACTTTCCATTTGACTTGTCAAGGACTACTTGTCACAATTTTTATGAAAACAACTTATGCTTGTTTTAACTACTAATCATAAGGAAGTTTTAATATCATATCTCCCTGCAGTAAGTGCATAAAAGGCGGCATATAAATAGATATTTTCTTCTTCTTATTTTTTTTGCATATTCTGTTGCACATTTTGGCATAAAATTGTCATAAAACACAATGCTAACTTGATTAGTGCAAATTTTAGGATCTTCACCTTTGCAGGTCAACTAGCACTTTATTGTATGAATTTTTAAGGTAAAAGAGTTACCTTGGAGAGGTGCTAACAATTTTATTATATCAACTCTAGTTGTTTGGGATGAGTTTCCACAGCTTTGTTGACTCATTCCTTCAAAAATGGTGGGTAGTGACTTTTCATTGTTCTTTTAAAGGAAACCTTATAGTTTTGTTCTTCTTGAGGTTTATATTCTTAATTATTATTTATGTCCAATATTTCTAAGTGATTATAATGAACATCTGGAGATTTGTTTGTGTCATTGGATACTTTCTGTATAATTTAACCAACTGGATGAAGACCAAGGGCAATCATTTCTAGGAGACCACCATTTTCTTGTTAGTCTGTCAACGAGTATCTCATTGGTTTCTCCAAATATGAGGGGGAGCAAGCGAGGTTTGAACTTTCTTTGAAAAAGAGATGTAAACTAGCCTGTTGCTTCCTGTACTTGTATAATCTATGAAAGTGACATGCTCGCCTCTTAACACTCTGCCCTATTGCTAACATATATGGGATGAAATTAATTACACCTGACATGGGAACACAAGATTGATGACCATTATTGCCATCAATGTTGCATGGCGATGAGCCACTGACAGATTCAGAGGACTCCCAAGGACAATTGGGAGTACCTTCAATGTAGTTGTGCATAATGCTACTGAATTTTTTCCTTCGTTTTGACTTTTCCACTAGGGAATTTGGGAGAGTTGTTCCAGGCAACTCCCTCATTTGGTTGTCAGGCTTGGCCAGAATTTTACACCATTGACCAAATTTGATATTTTTGCTGTGGTGTTTTGGATTTGAGTTGTGTTCCATAGACAACTTGAATTGATGGGAAAGGTTTGGCTCGTGATGATGACTTTTTTTATTTTTCCTGCTTTTGTTTTATTAGGCCAAACATTAATTTGTTCGATGGTACTTTGCTTTTCATCTATGATTCATTAATTTAGACTCTTTCCATCTGTAGGATAGAGATGCAGCTTTGTCTGAGGGCCGACCATTACCTGCTTTGCATGGTAGTGATGACATTCGTGCTCTGAGAATGGATGATTTTGAATATGCACATGAACTGGTAAATTTTTTTTTTATATTTTAACATGCATGTTTAATTTTTTTCCTTACTATATCGAGATGCTCTGCCACCTCACTACTGAACTACTTTTCAGTCTACCACAACTATACTACACCCTTCTTCCGTTGCAGGCACATCTATACCTAACATGACCTTTCATGAAATTTAGATAGCATCTTTGCCTTGCATCTTTTCCTTGATTCTCTCATTGATCCTCATAACATGTTTGTTGGTCCTTATATTCTCTACATCATTGCCCCTCAACTTAGTTTAACAAATGCTCAGTGTGACTATTCATCTTGAATGCATGCTTGCTAGATATGTGTTTACTAAAATCACAATTCAAAGTGCTGATTTGCTGTTATTTTCTAACTTATTTGGATTTTTTTTTACCTTATTTTTCTCTAACTCATTCGGACTTACCAGATTGCATATGCTTCTTTCTTTCTAAGTCACAGTCGTATCCTTCTTTTATAATGTCGTATCAAGTTTGTCTAAGTATGACTTCTCTGTGTGCATGATTAATGGATCTCCCTAGTGACAAGGTATATGACATCTTGTAGCAACAAAAAAAAGCTTGAAAAAATTGCAAAATGAGTGTCATTTTGTTTACTTGTTTCTTTATTCGTTTGGGAATATATACTGATAACATCATGGTTCTCATGTAGGTTTACTGTAGTGTTTCAACTGATTCCTCCAACATGGCCCAGCTTCACGAGTGGAATGAGCTGTTTGGGGAAGGCGGATCGAGGAAGAAACCGGAACTCAGCTATTTCATGTAGTAGAGTAATCTTATTTTGTACAGGAATGGTTATACTGCTATAGATGCCAATTCTTTTCAAACTCATATAATTAATTTACAAATCCTGAGTCATTTTAGGTCTATTCATTTAACAAGATGTAAGTTAATATTACTTGTTAGGAATTCGAGTCATTGTAATTTTTTACATGACAGAGTCATTTGCAAAGTCGATAAACTTTGGAAACGATGAAAACAAGTTCAGTTTTATTAAATTTGCCCTTTTGATTATAAATGTTGATTTGCAATGTGCTATGATTATTGTTTGTTTTTGCGGGTTTTTTTTTCTCTTCAATTTGCCTAGAACATTGGAACTGCTAAATAGAGTGAATTTCTGGTTTTTTTCTTCTATTTCTCCAATATTCTCAATGGCTTTATCCAAGAACAATCTTACCATCTCCCAGTCTGCATTGCATATGTCATCATGCAACATATACGAATCTTGCAAGCTCTCAAACCTGTTCATTATCCCCCTGTATAGAATACATACAAATGTTGCCGTATGCAGAACTCAACCCTAAATAGGATATTTATAAGCTAAAGGAAAATAATTGAAAATTATTATATTTCTTTGAAAAACAAAAGAAGAGTTCTCAGTGATACTCATCTTTTAAACGGTATGACTGCATTCACATTTATGTCATTCTTTGGATTTAGCACTGTTTAATTACACTTAATTTTGAAGAAGACCCCTAATCATTCATGCTATTAAAGTATGGCCTCAAGTGTAATCATCTCTTCTCTTTTTAATGCATTTGACACTTGTTGTTTGGTACCTTATCCAAACCATCAACTCGAAAGTTAACTTAAGTTTCGGAAAAGTTTTGCCTGGCATATACCCCCACATTATTTTTGCACAATCTTGCTCGACATTAGTTAGTACCGAGATTAACATGAAGTAGGACCTTGAATGTTTCGAATCAACATGTTAGTCAAACAATTAAGAAACGCTTATTCCATTATATTTCAAGAAAATCATATTGATCCCTCTAGAACTAAAAAGAATGATCTATAGCTCTCCCCATCTTCCCAATTCTTGAACTCATTGTTTTCCATTGATTATTCCATGGCATAATTACCCATCATTCACTCCCACCTACTATCGTAATTTTCTATCGCAACATTCAATAAACTGACCTAACAAGTTCAAACTTGGGACAACAATTATTCAAACTATCATTTTGTTCCTTTCCTAGCTTGCCTAGTTGGCACAACATAGATCAGTGGCCACATCCCCTATTCATCCATGGATATCAACAATTAGTATTATCATTGAGTCATGCCTTTTATCGATTGAGACTCGTGTAATTACCGTCGAGATAATTATAGATTATTCTATATAGTTAAACTTCTTTAACATCTTTTTTTTTTAAATTACAAAAATTTATATTAAAATTTATATAATTATAAAAATAAAATATTTAATTTTATTTATTTTAATATCATCAATTTTATTGACGAAACATATAACAAGTGATGCATGAATGACATGTCAGATTTTTTTTTTATTTTGATCAATATATTTAAAAAATTTATATTAAAATCTATATAATGATTAAAAATTAAACCATCGTATCGCAATCACATTGAACCCCCCACCCCATCTGGATGTGGTCACAGAGCGAAGCGAGATTGCAATCCAAAGCTCGAAGCTCTCCGTTGCTCCCATCATTATCGGACGGCAGAGGCTGGCGGTGGGGGCAGCGGCTGTTGCGACGGCTGCGCGGACGATGACGACGGGACCATGGCCTTCTCGGACGATCGGAGTTAGGAGAGGAGGCGGCGCGGTCTAGAGCGAGCCGGCGGAGGGGGTTCCGTCGATCGCGCCGCCTGCCTCTCCGAATGCCCAATCTTCGGGGAAGATGCGAGCCATCGAGGCAATCGCTATCTCCGACTGTGGGAGAGTTTGGAGTGGCGGTAGCGGAGGGTCGAGTAGTAATTGGAATGGGGAAGAAAAGGAATCGGGAGGCTGTGGAAGGGTCGCGAAGAGAAACCTTCTTCGTAAGTAATATCGTTGTTGGCGATTGCTTGTTGCGACCGTAAATTCCGTGCTACGAGGGATACTCTTTTTACCACCGTAAAATATTCCTAAAATTGTGAACCTTTAAGCTAGGCGAATTAAGATTTTCATATCCCTCCACAAAAAAATTATATTTGGATCTTTATAGTCATGCAAGAAAACCTATAATTTCATCTATTCTAATATCATTAATTTTATTAATAAAATAAAAAATAATTTTAATATTCTAATTTATGGTAACAGACGATGTTGGTAGTGGTAGTTGGTGGTTGTTGTGAATGGGAAAAGCGATGATGAATGGTGAGGATCGTTTTGCATCTATATTGACATTGATGCAGTTGTCAAGCGATCCTTTGGCTTCTCTGAATTTGCATCGGTATTGATGCAATTATCGAGCGGCACCTCTTGACAACTATGTCAACACTGACGTAAACGCAAAGCGACACCACTTTGCATCTACATCAGCACCGATGCAAATGTTGAGCGACCCTTTTGTCACTATACATCTGCTTTAGCGTCGACGTAGTCACCAAGCAGCGAAAGGATCGCTTGACATCTGTATCAATGGCCCTTGGATTGATGCTGACGTAGATGCAAAACGACGAAAGAGCAATTTGGGTGACTATTATGGATGAGGAGAATGACGACAAAAGGTTAGAGTCACTCTGCATCTACGTCGACACTAACGCAATTGCTGAGTGATCCTTTCGTCGCTCTACATATGCATCAGTATCGACGCAGATGCCAAGTGACAAAAGGGCTATCGATGCAAATGTCGAGCGTCGTCACTTTGCATCTGCATCGGCGTTAACGTAGATGCAAAGTGCTATTGATGATGCAGGTGCAAAGCATCGAAAGGGCGACTCGACAATTGTGTCAATGTTGACGCAGATGCAAAGCAGCCCTCGCATCTCACTACCGTTCTCCTCATCCACAATAATCACACGTGGACCCCAACAACATCGTTATCCGTCACCACCATCAACTAAAACATTAAAATTATATTTTTACTCTTTCTTTTCATATTTCCATCGATAAAGCTGACAATGTTAGGATAAATAGAAATGTTTCGCTTGAACTTTTAAGTCTAAGGACATGGATATTAATAAAAAGGTCTAACTACATTAATTAATCTATAATTAACCCTACGTCGCTTTAGTAATGATACGAAAGCCAATATTGTGGTCTCGATTGTACTGGATTTACATCGTATGTTTACCGTCTCAGTCATCCATGCAATCTGCCACCCGTACTCTTTAAACGGTGCTTGAAGAAGCACCAAATTCTATTTCTCATCGTTTGATATATTGCAAAGTAAATGGGTCACAGACGAAATGATAAACATTATAATGCTTTGATCCAATCTTTGAAATTATCGGAGAAACATAATAGAAGGAATTTATTTTACTTTCTCATCTTCTCTCCTCTAAATGTTATATTTCTAGAGGTGTTAATGAGTCCCTCTGCATTATTTCCAAAAGCGAATAAAATTATATTACATATATAATTGCTTTTTAATTTCTTCTCAATGCATCAACGTTGTAGTTAGTGATGTATAAAAACAACATTAACGTTAACCAGCAAGCACTAGATTACGCTATAAACAAAGCCAGCATCAAAGGTTCAAGAAAGACATCTAAAATGTCTCCTTTACTAAACATATAGAAACCAAGCAGAGATAGTTCCTGCAGACATTATATATGTTTGTTGTCTTAATATCGGGTCACCACAGACCATAAATATCTTTAACAAAGTTCAACAGCAAGATTAAGTCCGGGTGGATCAACCAGAAGTCTAGGCATTCATCGCAACCCAACGACAATACTAAATTGCCAGTCTGTGTTCCATGCTTTAGCCATAAATTCATCCCATATCAACCATCTTCAGCAGCAAAAGAATGCTCTATTCAGATTTTGCCTGTGAGAAGCAACAAATGCATCAGAAAGAAGAAAACTACCCATCCGAAAAGGTAAGAGCAATTAGCAATCCTTTTTTGAGTCATACCATAGGTGATCGAGATCGCGATAAGCTTCTGCTCCTGTTGGGACTAGGCTTACTAGGACTTTTGCTCCCACGTAGGGGCTGCATGCAATACAATTTAGTTGAATAATTTAAAAAGATCAATAACCCTGTAATATAGGACTTACGGAGGTTACAGGAGATCTCGATCTCGATTGTGATCTGCAAAAAGTTCCAGAAAACTGAGTTCAATATCCACATCGCTGGTTAACAGTTTGATCCAAATCCTTGAAGCCTCTCCCAGGTGAGAATCATATGGAAAGGCAGAACAAAGAGCTCAAAATATTTTAAAAGCATTTAATTCTTATTAAAAAAAACTCATGGCCATGTATAATATGCAAGTGTTTGAATCTTGAGAAAAAAAAGAGAATTCAAGTGGGATCAGCATAGACTTGCAAACATGGATCTGGCAGAGTATAAATTGCATCGGGCAAGCTGTGAAAAACCCACGCCACAAAAATCCTAATCTATCTTGAGGGCTGTTCATTGTACCCAGGAAAGCTATATCCGGGACCCTGAATGCAACTTATAGTACTGGGAAAATGTTGAAGGAATGGCAAAACTTCTCCCTAGGACTCGTCCAGTGACGCCCATTTCCATTTGCCTTAGAGTAATCCAGCTTTGTCATTGCAACCAATCCTTTCTGTCCCCGAGAAGGCCCATCAGAAAAGGCCATTAAAGGTAAACATCAAGATTTTCTGCAGGTTTCATAAACTGCTCGTCTATGAAACAGCATACCTCACAATACCAAAAAGGTTGCAAGCATTGCCACCATATCCAATTCAGATCCTAACATGCAATCCAGAGGTCCCCGCTTAAGCCCAAATCTAAAAAAAAGAGAAAAGTTAACTTTCAAATGGAAGATGATATAGACTTGTCATGACCACCGACTAAAAAGGGGACAAAAGCACAAAAACGATGAACCAATATAGCAAATATCAAGATATTGTTATGTAAATATTCGTCTTTACATAAAAGATACAAGATACAGAGGTACAAACAGTCTTCCGAACTACGAAAGTAGATAGTGATCATTGAAGCAGCCATCATCATTGAAATGAAAGCATATACTTAATACATCAAACAGCCACAGGTACAAACAATTTCTTACTGCAAATATCAAGAATCATGACCACCCAAATATCAATATGTAAAGGATCACCAAGACAGAAGTATCAGAGATATTTTAAGATAACATGAACCATATTTTAAGATATTTCACTCCAGCACCCAAGATTCGCCTCTACCTAATGGAGATAATTTAAAGTCACATCCAACCTTATTTTTCCCCTACAAATGTTAACAAGCGTAATACGGAAAAAGATGATTGCCAGAAAGAAAAATGAGGTGATTTTCTACAAGAAAGCACCAAATCAATGGTCATTTTCACGATGCAGAAGGAAGGAGCAAACTATTTTCATCCCTGGATGACAACCATACACAGGATTGCTCACTGTAATGAAAAATAAGAAATAGAAGCTCCAGAATTTCCACAAGAGAGACAAAACGATGACATACATGATGGACTAGATTAGAAAATTGAAAACCTTACTGAACCACAACCATGAGCTAAAACAAGAAAACGGATGAAGGCAAACCATCTTGTTCTGCCACAAATAATAATATAAACCAGTTGCAGGTGAAGAAATTACGCTGTTGTGAATTGTGAGAACAAAATGTGAACTATCATTGAGTGGATCATCATGGTGGTTTTCAAAGTTCCCAAATGATGTCCAACATGCTAGCAACTCCAAATGTTTTCATAGCTAAATTTTATGACCAGATACCTTAAACTAGAGGTTGCACATTGTCTAACCTAACTGAAGATACCAAGGGTGTGTTTAGTTGTGGGGCAGCATAAAAGTATGAAACCTAAGCCTGAATGGGGCCTCAAAACTCAATGAAGGGCACCAAATTCTATTTCTCATCGTTTGATATATTGCAAGGTAAATGGATCACAGACGAAATGATAACTATTATAATGCTTTGATCCAATCTATGAAATTATCGGAGAAACATAATAGAAGGAATTTATTCTACTTTCTCATCTTCTCTCCTCTACATATCTGAACACTGCACAGGAAAAAACATCATAGTTTTTTCCACAATTCCTAATCTAGTAACTAACAGACATCACGCTGGAATAAGGGCAACTTTTTAATGTAACATACATAAATTTATGTGTGCACATGATTATATCAAACAAAGAAAGTATTACCATGTAAATAACTACTTAGGTGTCGCATTAATGACAAAGGTCAGAAGGGAGGGGGAGGAGGAGAGGTGGGCAGTTCAATGTGATTCAAGTGAAAAGAAAAATTAAAAATTACTCAAATTCTACCAAGAAACTGACTTTTTCTTGTTGTACCTTGACAAAGAACGTCCTTTGGATGCTGATCTTGAATGAGAAGATGCAGATCTTGATCGAGATCTTGACAAGGAATGGCGTGATGGCTTTGCCCTCGGAGACTTGCTGCTCAACATATTTAATATGTATCAAAGTCTATCACATGTTTATCGCAATCATAACAATTAGAACACTTATCAGACCTTCGGCTCCGGCTTCTACTGCGGGGTGGAGTAGGGCTTCTTGAATAAGAACGACTACGACTTCGGCTCCTAGACAAGCTTCTCTTTGAATCATATTCCTTCACCTACAAAGAAATGAGAGGAAACTTCTATAAATAGTTCTTTTAACATGAAAAATTACCAAAAGAAGCTATTGATGATGTTCGATACTCTTATGTATGCTCGTGAAAATGCATTGCGAAACTCAGAGTCATCAAGCTTCCTTATCTGCAAAGGATGAGAAATTGTTGGAAATGTTCAGATGTCAATTTAAATCCAAATGCTAAACATTTTAAACAAAATAATTCACCATCAGCATCCAAAGGCCATATTCACATAAAAGCAAATCAATCACCGAAATTGGAGAACTAACACAAGAAGGTGATATATGATAAGGCCAACAATTATTAACTTAGTAAAGCACTTACTGCATATTTCATATCATCATAATTCGTGTAATCTACAATTCCGATAGTACCTGCAACACCAATGAGTACTTAGATTATGGTATTTGCATCTTAAAAAAAAACCAAGTGAACAGCTGAAAATGTATATGGAAATGACAATCAGCTTGTACTTGTGTAAACAGTTAAAGACTTTCACCTTAAAATTGGTCAAACACAAAATAGGTTAAGAAAGACATTGCCAAATGAATGATACAGAAACAAATAATCAGTATGAGCATAATGGGAAATTTGTTAAATATGTGGATAATTAGTCAAAATACATACTAAACAGAAACGAGCGAACTCCCAAAAAAGAATTACAAGTCAAATCATGCAAGCATTATGTGATGCCCATAGGGTCAACCAAGAACTCTTTGTCTATCTCAGCCAACAGTGAATTATTGCATTCCCATTACCTAGTAAATTCAAATAGCTTGTGTCATGGATAAAGATTTTAAGGTGAGTAAATCATTTCAATTCAGTTGTATATTAGAAAGCCTTTCAAGCAAGGTTCGCCGTACTATACCGTACCGGCATTTTGACCCGGGCTCGGTATGGTATGGTACCAGTGTACCGGATGGTACATCGGGGTGTACCGAGCAGTACACCCTGGTGTACCGAATAATTTTATACTTTTTATACTGTAGCAATGCTACAGTATAGTACTATAGCACTGTAGCGGTACCAAGCAGTCCGCATACCGGTAACTTGTCAGACCGGTACATACCGCCCGGTACGCACGGTACGCTTCGGTATAGCAGACCTTGCTTTCAAGAATACCCATCTTGGTCAAGTTAAGCCCAAACAGATATCAGACAACTTTAACAACTTACAGCTTAAAGAAAAGATATTTACAATCAAATCAAACTTTGTTTAATTGAATATTAGACATGCGCTAACGCAATCATGATCCTACACCAAATTTGAAAGATCCATTCAATTCAAGGAACTAGGAAGGATAATTGAAAACCAAGATAAAAAAGCAAAAGAAAAGCAAGATTGTGATGGGAATCGACCATTCAACAGTGAATAAGTGATGATTAGATAATTAAGGATGCATATATCAGTATCAGCACTTCAAACGAAAAAATAAATGGTCATAAAAAGAAACAAAATCAAAGGATAAATTACATTTATAATCCTATTTTCCCTTTTGGACCTTTCATCACCTCTCTCCTATCTCAACTCTTGTTCTCCTGTTGTTCGTCGTGTAAAAGCTACATGTTGACCAATGGGATAGAGTCCGTTCCCTATCTTTTATTCCTTCTTGTTTACCGTTCTCCACATCTCTTCTCTACCAGCATCAGCTTAACTCTAGGGCTCTGATGCCATCACCAACCTCAAAGGTTTCTGTCAGCGACAGCCAAGGGAAGAGGAAAAAGGGAAGAGCTGATCCTACTCAGAGATCTAAGAGAACCTTGGGAGACAGAAACCTGCAGGTCAATAAGGAGAAAGATCACTGAACAATGACCAGATCAATTAACATGGACAAAACCAGGAACTGAGATGGATGGCTCGAACCCAAAGAAACAAACAGCCTAATTGGATAATACAGTTTGTTCGATTTTAAGAAAAACAATAGTGCAGCAAAAGGAAATGAAGACAACTTCTCCTTTTCCGAGACTCATGCCTGGATGTGGAAAAGTGAAAGTTATTCTCTTTTGAGAAGGTGACCAGAAAAGCAATGAGCGGAAATCTTGAAAAAGCTAGTTCTCTACCAACCAAGCAAACGAAAAAATAGCTTTTCTTCAATAAAACCAGCCTTGAACTTTTCTGTGCAACCAGATCATGAAAATTCATTTACAAGCAGACCTCGTAATGGATTGACGCAAGCCTAAAGAAAGTTCAGAAGAAAAAGTTCTGTTTTATGTTTAAGTAAGGTTAAGGGTATGTCTGAAAAAGGAATGAAAAAAAAGAGAACCAAAATGGACAAATTTCTTTTATCGGTGAAATTTTTTTTTATTTACTGATGATTTGGGATGAAATATTAAAGAAAGCATAAAAGCTAGCTAACCAAAATAGCTCGTCTAGCGCAAGGAATACAGTATCAGCATCTGCCACGCACTGAATAGTGGGCTAGGGTAACATGATCCATCCTGTTTAAACGTCATCACACTTGAGTAGGTTCTCTCATCATACATGTAACTTCCAAGTGTAGTGGTGAGAATCCTTGCCACTAATAGATTAGCCTATATAAAATAAGATCAAAGCCTTAGCAGAGGGCAGGTATTAGAGATAGTGGTGAGAATCCTTGCCAAATTTGCCAATATGATGTCGCCTAAAATGCCAAATATTTCCAAATGGAGCATTAATGTTCAAATTGCACAATGGTCATGCAAACCAAAATAGCATGACAACTTGTTCCAACAGTTGAAATGCAATGATTGAAACAGCATTCTAAGTCTGTGCCATTCTTAATTTCTTGTTTCTAATCCTCTACATTCTTTCACCCTTTTTTTAATTACCAAAAATAGTAATTCGTAATTCCTACGCAATCATGCTAGTTATGATTAGTTGCTAATATCATAAAGGATAGTGGGAAGCCCACCACACAAGGCTCCACCAATGCACATTTTGAGGAGGATCAATGTTAACATGAAAGCATATAAAAGTTCAACCTTCACATCCTGCACATGAAACTCCTGCAGCATAAAGAGCAACTGATGTACTGCTGTGCAACTTCATATGCCTCACAAGTCACAAGAAACCAAGACAAAATGCAAGAGCAAAGAATATAAAGCTGAGAGCAACTCACCACCACCATCGCGAAAAACTTCAGAGAAGCAGACATCACCAGCTCGGCGCATATGATCCTTAAAGGTAAATTTTCAAAATTTCATTCAAATGTTATCAAAAACTAAAACAAAGATTAGGATCATGCAAACAAACCTTTAAGTCTTGCCAGGAAGCAGATGAAGGCAAACCAGTGACCATGACTACACAAAATCACAAATAATAAAATTTTGAACCAAAATTAGTACCACTCATGACTTTAATGATGCAAAGTTACAGATTACCAAGCACACACCACGATATTCTGAGCGTCTAGAAACTCCACCACGTCGACCCCCGCTGCTGTAACTACTGTGACGATCAAATGACGAAGATTGGCCTCTTCCACCATGAGCAAGTTCCACCTGCATCAGACAATAAGCACAGGATAATCATTAAAAATAACATCAGAAACAATAGATGAGTCGGCATCAATATGCATACCCGTAATCTGTGACCATCAAAATTATACCCATCACGACCACGAATAGCATCATCAGCATCACGAGGATCTTCAAACTGCAAAGGGAATGGGTCGTTTAATATCCAACACCTAACAAGGCATACGCTTGTCTATCTTGTCCAAATTCCAGCTAATTGACCATAAATATCTCTTACTATAAGGCATAGTAAAAAATAGCATACTTGACAACAAGAACACTTGAAGTAGAAATCACTCTTTTTCTAAAGGAGATTAGTTGTTCAAAATGACAGCCATAAATACATTACCTCAATGAATGCATAACCTGGAGGCCTTGGAGGAATCTTCAAATCAATATCAATGATGGGTCCATACTGCATAAGTCATCAGAAAATGCTTGAGCATTATCTCCTGCTTTTAAATACCCAAATTACCCAAATATAATTTTTCCTCACAGCTATCATTTGCAACAAGTAGTATTTAGAAGATTTTAAGACAATCAAAACTAGAGAAGAAATTCCCAATCCTATTTTTCATAAGCCATATCAAAATTCTAAGAACTCAGAAAGGGAATGTACATAAGCCCCATCAATACTAAATCAAGATAGAATAACTGAAGATTTTTAGTGAAACATAAAAAAGTCACACTTTCATCAAAAAAGTGACCGAGCATCCACTAATTAATATTTAACAAACAAGAGAAACGACAAATATATGGAGTACTCACTACTCAAATCTTTAAAAAGGATGGCAACAACATGATATATAATACGCACAAATAAGTAGGAGAACTTGAAAAATACAATGGTTTAGAGTCCAAGGTTCGTAATTTCATACCGTACCGGAGTATCGAGTTCAGCTCGGTATGGTACATTACGTGTATACCGAGCGATACACTCTGATGGACCGCTCAAGATATATATATATATATATATATATAATAAAATGTTACAAAATAAAAGTTAAAAAAAAAGTGGTGACATCGCCGAGGTTTCTTCTCCCCACGCCAAGGACTTTTCTCCTCACGTGGATTAGGAGAAGTCGCCAACGACGCCGAGGCCTCGTCACCTCAAACGAGAAGGAGGCGACATCTCATCTGCGACCTCCGGCAAGGGAGGGCGGCGACAGATCGGGATCGTCGAAGGAGAGCGACGTCGGATCTTCAGGTTCTCCCTTTTCTTCTCCCTCTTATTCCTTCTCCCTCGGCTAATACCGCCCGATAGCGGGCGGCGACAGATCGGGATCATCGAAGGAGAGCGATGTCGGATCTTCAGGTTCTCCCTTTTCTTCTCCCTCTTCTTCCTTCTCCCTCGGCTAATACCGCCCGATAGCGGGCGACAATGGTCGAAATCAACCGTCACCGTTCGATTTCGGATGGTAATAGGGCGGAAACAACCCCAATCGACGATACTACCAGGTAGTGGACAGTCCGCATACCGGTCTGCTGGTGGATCGGTACGTACCGCCCGATACGGGCGGTAACATTCGAAATTAAAAACCCTAGTTTAGACTCATGTGCTCTGGATTTAGTTTTTGTTCACTGATCATTTTAAGATATACTAAGTTATCACCTGACATTCTGCAGTGTTTAATTTACCAGCCCAGGAACCTTACATTCTAATTTGGAAATGAAAATTTAAAATATGTAAACAAAGTTTTCTTTTAGCCTTAAGTGGCAGCATTTGTGCTTCTCAATCCAGTAAATACTAACAAGTTAAAATTTTCATACAATTAAGAAAAAGCAAGCATTAAAAGATCACATCATTATTAGTAGGACTTAACTTTTAATGCATCACTATAACATCCGCTAGAAGAGTTTATGAGAGGCAAGAAAAAAGAAACACCTTGTAGTTATTATTCCCTTAATGGACTTGGAATATAGAACTTGCAAAATGTTTAAAATCATTTAAAAAATATGACCATATCATGACAAAAATCTATTTCCGAACAATAAATTCACAAGAAAATGCATTGTTGACAATTGTCTGCCAAAATGAGACCATCATTATTCCAAAAAAATCAAAATCAAACAAACTGAGGAACAGTACCTTCTGATGTTATTAATCAAAAATATATGCAACCATTTGAGACTTGCTCCAGCATGTATTAACTTTACTATGACTAATTTAAAAACCTATCAATTGCAACAGTAGAAATTCAATTTTAACATATCCAGAAGGAGAAAAAACAGTTGTATCTTTATATAGCAAGGTGATCAATTGTAAACTTAATTGGCGCTGAACTTTGGGAGCATAACCAGTGAGATAAAGCGATTCAAATTATCAAGACATAGCTAACCTGGGACCAATAAGTAAAAGTCAAGAATTAACCATGTTCTGATAAATTCAGCTGGCATCCACCAGAATAACCAGGGATGTGACAGAATCAACCTAATGTCAACAAAGTCTTTGGCACAAACTGGGAGGATTTAGATCATCCAAAAAAAATTAATTAGAAAACAATCAAGATTCATGAAATTGACTAGGATCTAGCAAAATAAGCTTAAGCTCTGATGTCTGTGAAACCCCTCTGGTTCCTAATCCACCGAGTTTCAATCCTGCTTGTGTTATTCAGGAAGGGGATCGGTTGATCACTCATTATCTAGTTGATAAAAATCAATTCTGGCAAAAAGACATGTAAGATCCCTTGATGAGTGAATTGCTGACAAGATAATTTTTGTTCCACATGACAATGATAGACTTGTTATGATGGGCTAAGAATTTTTGCTTCAGCAATGTATGACACATTAATTGTCAACCCAACAACTTGGTGTCAAAACACTTGATCCATTCTTAACACCTCAAACAAAAGATTCCTCAAATTTTTAAACAAATTGCACAATAGAATAGAAACCTAAACATGCTTTGAAATGCAGTACCAGTGATTAGCTTTAATTTGCAGCTCAGATCTAGAGACATTGATTTACATGAGCTTAAAATTTACCTTGCAAATCAAAAACATGCTTTAATCAATATATGGAAGTACCTTTTTGAAAACTTCAAATCTTTCAACCCCCTTTTTTTTGTTTACGTGGCATATTAGAATAAAAATAGATGGATGTTTAATTAAGGAATAAACATGATGCTGATAATAAAAGCTACTCCTTGCATATGCAATGAACATGATGCATTACACAACCAGATATGTCAAACATGATGGGGACATATTCAGGATTCATATGCAATGAACATGATGCATTGCACAACCACATGCCCTCCAGAAAAGTATCATTAAGACCATAAATGAAATATATTGATAATAAAACTAGCTTACTAGAAAAGAAAGAGAGGTCTGAACAGAACCGCTTGTTACCTTAGGTATAGTATAAGCAACGTATTAGTAATTTCTAGGAGGAAAAAAAAGGTTCTTTAAAAAGAAAGGGTGATGTAATCACTAAAAAGCTCGCAAACCTTGTTGAACAAATCTTCGACCTCCCTTTCGCGAATGTCACCAGGGAGATTGCCGACGTAGATGGTTCGACTGTATCGCCTACTCATATTTCCTGCATCCAAGTCAGAAAAAAGAATCTAACAAAAGGAAGCAAAAAAAATCAAAAATCGAACCAAACGACAAAGAAGAAATCCCTCATATCGACAAAAAGCAAAAACAAAACAAGACTCTTTATTCATTTATATACTAATAAACACAGTAAGAGATCGGATGAAATCATTGATGGAAACCTCAGAACACCACCAACACATTATCGGAATTTTACCCGTAAGACCAAAACGCAGACAACACGAGAAGATGGATTAGAGGAAGCAATCGCACTAGATAGAGAAGAGAAAAGAACAAAAGAAATGAGAGATTCGAACCTCTCCTTGGCGTTGGAGGAGATGGCTCCGATTGGTGGGTCGGCTTCGAGGGCTTCAGGCTTCCGAAGGAGGTGGGGAACAGATTAGGGTCGGAAGATGGTTTCCCTACCTAGGGAACTGTTCGCTTTAAGATGCGAGTCTTATATCGTAGCCGTCTAACGTAGTTGGTAGTATGGATGAAAAAGAAATATCCCGAAACTCCGTCCTCTTTACCCTACCCGCTTTATTATTGGCCGGACAATCTGGCAAGAGAAACGAAGAAAATATTTTAGAATATCATATTTATATTATAGAATTATTTTTTATGTTTTCAAAATACGCATATGCCCCTTACAGAGTTAGTGATTTTTACATTAACTCGAAGACTAAATTTAGCATATATTTGAGATAAAATATTACTTGACTGTTAGCTACAATTCAAATCTAAACTAATGTCATTTAGAAGCTCTTAGTGATAGTGTCTTTTAGATTTCTGATTTATATACTTATATAAAAAATATCGAACATAAATCGGAGTAACCTTATTTTTTACATGGATATTGTTGACATGAAAGATCTTAATATAAATATATATATATATATATATGAATATTAATGACATGAAAGATCCTAATATAAATATAAATATAAAAATAACAATGCAACATGCAAAAACAATAGGTTGAATACGTTTGCATCCAGAAAAAGAATATCTGGAAGTACACAACTTATCCGGCGGCACACACAGAATTTTGTCCAACGTGATTATGCTGCACTATAGCAAAAATTCGTCATTAATTGAGAATAATACACCAAACACCGCCACATTACAAAAAGGCAAACCATTTGGATGAAAAAGGAAACCATCCACTCATTAAAAGCTCCAGTTGTCTACACATCAATTTCCAGAACATTAGTTCAGAAAAGCTTGAATTTTCGAATTGTTCCGATCAGCATGAATTAATAAATTAATTATAATTTGCACAAGTAAGCTTCAGCAGAATGCAGCAGACTTCCTGCCCTGATTCAGTAGTCAGCTCGCTAGATAGACAACCTGTGATGTCAGGATTGATGCAGCTAATCTGGTAACAAGAATGTCATTTTATGAACCTGAGCAGGAACCATGTTTGTGTTGTTGCTCTGATGCCTCAGAAATCTGTGACGGTATTATTGCTAGGCTGGGACCAGTCCCATCCTGAATTTGTGGGGAAAGTTCCTGTCCCAATAGAAAATTCACACAAAAATTTGTCAAGTAATACAGGAGGACAGGTTAATTTCAAGGAAGAAAAAGTGATCACTTCACTATCAGTACAAATTCACATAATGAGAGTCGGTACCGTTTGGACCAAAGAAGAGAGGAGAAACAAAAAGAACGTAAATGTGAAAGAGGAGGCAGCAAACGCTATGTGAGGAGGTGGCAACATAGTTGGATGTTGATATGTACCAATAGGAGATGGTGGCAACATGACAGTGAGGAGGCAGCAAACGCTATGTGACAACTGTTAAAAACTTAGAAAAAAGAGGCACTATTTGTGGGCTGCTTACCATCCGAGACCCCCAGTATAAGGAGGTGAGTGCTGTTCATATAGTTCATATCTGAACGAACTGAGCGAATTGGATTGGATTGGCACTCAGATAAATAAATACCAATCCGTACAAGTGTTCTGGGTGGTATTTAAATCCATGATTCCTTTTGAATGGCTCAAAAGGCCTGGCGCAACACTATATGAATAAACTCTCAGTATATTACATTTTCTCTCAGTATATTGGATTGGCACTCAGATAAATAAATACCAATCCGTACAAGTGTTCTGGGTGGTATTTAAATCCATGATTCCTTTTGAATGGCTCAAAAGGCCTGGTGCAACACTATATGAATAAACTCTCAGTATATTACATTTTCTCACTATATGAATAAAATCTCAGTATATTACCTGTGATTGCATAAGCTCTGTGTTTGACTGCTGATCCTGCTGTAAAATATAAGGTAGTGGTTGAGACAGCCGATAGTATGGTTCCTTAAGATCAAGTTTACAGGAAAAAGTCTGCAATATTCCACCTTGATCAGCACCAGCTCCCCATGTTTTAGCTTATGAAATATTGCAGAAACCATATCAGAATTTCTAATACATATTTACTAGGATAAGCACAACAAAGTTGCAAGAATCACATATATTGGCCAACCTGACAAAGTCAAGTAAATCGTATAGCTCTGAGCATTGTGAGACACCAGGTGAAACCGTCCAGTTATCTCTTGCCCGGCCATGACATATATTGGTTGGGCAAGGACACACCGTAGCTGGTACCAATGAGTTGTAGGAGCACCTGGAGCTGTGGTAAGCCATCTTTGAACAGAACTACAGGATGAAATAACATCAATTTCATGGATGATGTTCTGAAGATCATTAGCAACTACAACTAAAAAAAAAAAACCTCAAGTGTTGGTTAGATGATGTGTTACCGGTAATATAGTTTTATGAAAAAAATTTGCATATATCACACTAATAATTTAATATTCTCATCAAATCTTACTGGAGGCAACAAAAACGATAATGTTGCGAGTTCTGTAAAAAAGTTATGAAGATTGAACCATGGTTTGCTAAACCGGCCAGTTCGCCATGGCTCAGCCAATATTTACTGATCCGACAACCGACTGGTACACAAACCAGGCCAAACCGGGCGGCCAGGTCCACTTCCATATATATAATGGCTTTTTTTTAAACAAGGGATCAGTGGGGATGTGACTCCTCATGAGTTGTGATGATTATAATCAAGAATTTTGTCAGGGTCATTATAACTCCCTGTTTTATGATTCCTTGGCGAGCCAGGTACCGATATATTCTCGAGAATCCCGAGGCTTTAGTAGATAGACCATTTTGTAGATAACACCCATGTGATTTACTATTCCAAGGGGTTGAATATAATGGACCATATCTAATAAGGTATATCAGCAATATAACTGCAATCTCAGATTGCAGGTGTAGATTGTAAATCACTCAAGTGTCTGATTATACATAGTTCCTTGAATTTAAATAAAAATAGTTCTTGCAAGTGATCAATGCTCTCTCCTCTCTTTCTTGAAAGTGCACCCATATCAGCATGAGGGGAGGAGAGAGTTGTCTTTTTCTTTGTTCATAGCTTGGTTTAGAAATAATAAACAAACATAAATAAAAATTAGGCATGGTTGCCTACAATTAAACTTCTTCAAAACAATTATTAGCAGATCAAAATTTATATTCATCACCGTCAAATATTAGGTTCAACAACACAATTAAGAAAATGGATAAAGAGGCCCTTTTCAGTTGGCCAAAATTAGCTCTAATACCCAATCTCCTTCCCCTTCTGTTCTTCACTTTATAATTATACATGTGATTTATTTCTTGATCACTGTTGCTCAAACTTCTTTTCATGTCAAGAATGATCGATGATCTGATAATTGCAGGCTAAGCAAACATTTACATTTTGTTCATGCTATTCTAGGATTTTATACAGTTGACTTAGCCCAGTTGAAAAGCATCATCAGATATTCGCAAAGGTGAAAAAACAGTACTTAACAATGCAGTAAAATATTATCATATGGCCTGAAATGAAGATAAACAATATGTTCACGAAAAAAATGTGTACCAAATATTATCTATCAGTGAAGTCTTCATACATTGTACTCATTGTTTACAAATAAAAAAGAGAGCAGCCAATGTAAGTCTCTGAAGAAGAGATAGCGACTGAAATATACGTGTATAATTACCTCCCATTGAACAAAACATCAAACCAGCAAGCGAGGCCATGAACCCGTGTACCAACAGACGAAACAAAATTTAGAGGAATATCAATCTCATAGAGATCCTCTTCCTGGATGATTAAGAGTCATGGATAAAAAAACTAATTAGTTTTTGGGATTTCAAGAAGCCAATATAAGTTTACCATTAAAATAATATGATTTAACCAAAAAAACAATACACCATTTGGAATATGACATTAACAGTGCCTAAAACCTAATTAGTTTTTGGGATTTCAAGAAGCCCATATAAGTTAACCATCAAAATAACACAATTTAACCAAAAAAAAAAAGAAACACCATTTAGCATATGACATTAACAGTGCCCAACAACTAGCTAGTTTTTGGGATTTCAAGAAGCCAATATAAGTTAACCATTAAAATGAATTGATTTAACCGAAAAAATGAAACACCATTTGGCATATGACATTAAGAAACGGAAATTAACATGATATTTCAGGTAAATAAATTTTCTGATCTTAAAAAACTTCAATTTCGCATTATCAAATATAAGGACTGCTAAATATGTTAAGAAATATAATGCCAAGAACCAAGAAAATATATATGCATCCAAAATTTTTTACCTTCATGCAAGTAAAATCTAGTGTGTGCACAATAGGCTGAGAGATCAGTAGCCTCGGATCAAATGCATCAACCACAGGCTGTTTAATGCAACAGAAAATCAATTAGAGGTATATTTCCATTAATTTTATATATTCAACAAGCATCAACTATATAGTTTATAACATAATTAACATAGCATCAGCAGTAGTACAATGCCCTCAACAAAAGATGGTAAAACACATTGTAACTGGAATCGATTAAAGTGACAATATGGACAAAAGAATAATTGAATCTGTTTATTGTTCTCTTTTTAGGATTAACGCAACTGTCGAGAATTTTTAATGGTTAAAAGATAAGTAAATTTGATATCCCACCTAAGAAAAAGCAAGTCCTACCTAACAGAGCATCAGAAATACTCCAGCATGCCCTCAACAGAAGATGGTAAAACACATCATAACTGGAATAGGGCAACATAACTAAAAATTGATAATGACAATTTGCAAATTATACTCTCTTCAGGATTGGCACTAGTGTTAAGAAAATTGCTAATGGCTCTAAAAGATACAGTAAACTGGGCATCCCACCTAAGGATAAGCAAGTCCTAGTAACTCCAACATGTGACAATTGAACAAGGAAATCTTGTAAGCCAAATCATTTTTTGGGTGGCTTCATGACAACAAGACCAACTGGCAAGATGCACTAACAATACAAAAGAGTGCCAAAGCAGAAGAGTTGTAATTAATTTAATTACTCCAAATGCTCACCAAATCTAAGGAAAATATCCAAAGATTGTTTCCACCTCTTCTAAACCTCAACTACATAAGTATTAAAAAAAACATTTTAACCTACTATTCTTCATAATATGATTTTAACTAAGAATATGTTTTTTTACAAGAGGGTAAAAGATCCATGTAACCAACCACAAACAGTTGGGATATTACAACTTTGTTATTGTAATAATTGCAACAGCTCATAAGTAATATTTCAAGATCTATGCACCTCGGAAGAACATTTAACTTAATGTTAAGAAACAACTGGAGACTTCTTAATCCACTCCTAATCAAGTTAGAAAAGGATATTTTGTATTTATTAATTCTTTTCAGAGGTATTTAAGTAATTGATTTTGAATTCACCAATGCCCAAAATTCCTAGTATAACTATGGTATTTTAACGCAAATTGCTTAGCTATTAGAATTCAGATTCAGATGATAATTAAGTTCTTGTTTAACCAAATACGACCAAAAACTTAGAATTTTTTTCTGTAAGACCTCTTAGAAGTATATTCATGAGAGTAATCATCAACATGCTTGAGAATTTGTTATTTTTCTTCATGAAATAAAATATGATTAGTTTAGAGTAAATAATCACATCTTCTCTATGTTTTATCTTCAGGACATCTTTTTCCCCTCAAATTGGAAAAACCCCTGATAGGAGGATTATCTCCTATCAATTTGGTACCAAAACCAGTTAGGTCTCAATTATCTTCATGCTCTGAAGTCTAACCTTCCTAACGACAATGACCATCTCACATGATCATCTTCAGAAACTCTCATGGATATCTACTACGCATTACCATTTTCCTCCTGGTTCTATGACAGTTTACAATATCAACTACACAATTTCTTACATACTCCAATACCAACCAACACCCCTTAACACTTCTAAACTGTTACCTAACCCAACCACAACCATCACACCATGTTCATATGGGCATATTTACAAAGTGGCATATTTCCAATGCACTTGCTCTCAATTGACAACCCAACAATTTCTACTCCATCTCTATTGCCACCTGCTATACATATTATGGATTACCTTATAATTCGTACAGGTTCCCATACTTCTAATGCAGGTCTGATCAGTCTAGGAATGTTTGAGTACCCTCCTGCAGCAACAAAGATATCAACTAATCTTTTGGATACATTCTTGTAGTAATGTCTTCAAGAAACTTACTTTAGTACTCCTTTGCAGTAACAGTGTCCCATATTATCTTTTCAAGCACCCATCTATAAGGCATTCCCAATATATCCTTCTTGGCAACAGCCCATTGCAACAACTACTCTGGCTCTCAGTATGTAACTCCTTAGCCTATGCCAGCATTGACTTTATTGTAGTCCTTGTCCACCATGCCTTTGATCTTGATTGGAGTGTGGCAACATAGGACAATCAATAAGAGCAGTAGTAGGGTTCAGGAAGATTGAAAAAAGAAAGTGGGAGAAGAGAGAAACACAGAAGAGGATTTCAATCAAAGCACACTTGATTTGATAAAAATAATTTTAGCAATGTAGGATACAAGTAGAGCATGTTCAAACAAATACTAGAACTTAAAGGGATAGATACTAAATGCAGCCCTTCGAGAATGATTCCCTTAAGTTATTGAGGTTGCTCCACTTCTAGAGTACAGTAGAACCTGTTGCTGCTCTATTAAACAAAGACCAGTCAGCAGGTCATGGTCTCGGTGGATTGGTGTAAGGCAATGTATAGCATAACAAGGATACTGATAGATTTCTAGGGCTTTACTGCTTATGCAATGATTAAAGAGGATAAATAAGATAATGGGTAGTGGAAAGTTAATAAATAAAAATCTTGGGCTCATGCTGAGTCTTTAAGCTCACCCCAGGAGAATGAATGTGACCTCACACCAATCATGCATATTTAGAAAAGAAATTGCATTCAATTGTCAATAGGAAAAAGAAATTGCATTCATTCTTTAATGTTCCTATTTATGTTCCTTTCTGTCATTCTATAAGCCCCCATGTATAAGAAGAAAGAATTAAAATGTAAGATAAATACAATCCAGAAATATTAGAATACATGTAGACCTTGAGTCAGCTCTGAGAACTCGATTATTTTTATGTAATAAATGTAGACCAGTACACATATCAATAAAAGAACAAAGCCTGGATATGCATATAAGCAGAAAATAAGTTACACAAAGAAGTAGCAAAATAAACCTGAGAGAAATATCCCTGGAAAGCAGATCCATATAAAGAAGTAAGATCAACCCCATAATAGTTGTGCTGCTGCCAAAATAGGGCCTACATAATCACAATTAGAGAATGTTATGTACATATCAGGGCTGAGCATAATGGCACTTTTTAATGAAAAATATCACTAATGACAAAGCCAAACAAAACAGACCAAATACTCAAAATAAACAACGAAAAAATTGTAACCGAAAATGCATGACACGAGTAATTCCAATGCATGAAAAAGCAACCAAACTAAATGAAAGCTCATCGAGTTATAGAAATTAAACAACTACATTCTCTAATGTATTAGAGGCTTTAATGCCTCTTTCTTTAATCAATGAAGAAGGCGGCTTTATGACACAAGTACCAGAATACCAAAATCACCTCAAGGGCAGACCAGCATTGGAATGTGGTGGTTGGAAACTTTACAAGTCAGATAATATGAGGCTTTAATGCCTCTATCTTTAATCACTGAAGAAGCAGACTTTATGAAACAAGTACCAGAATACCCAAATCACCTCAAGGGCAGACCAGCATTGAAACGGGGTGGTTGGAAACTTTACAAGTTAACTAATGTTTTAGAGGCTTTAATGCCTCTTCTTTAACCACTGAAGAAGCAGGCTATATGAAACAAGTACCAGAATACCCAAATCACCTCAAGGGCAAACCAGCATTGGATTGGGTTCTCGAAACTATACAAGTTAACTATAAAACCTTGAACAGCATCTTGTCTATAAACATGTATCTGGATCTCTTCAACATTATTGCTGCAGCGTCAAAGATCAAAAAAAGCTCAAATAGAAAGCAGACTAGACTCCATCAAACTCGGATCAATCAGGAATAGCACAAATTGATCTTCAAAGAAATTATACCAGATAAAATTGATGATACTGAAGCATAAGTGGCAAAGAGATATTAAATATTTCAAAGGGATAAAAAGGAAACTCAATTTATGATCTGGGTCACTTTTGATAAGACTGATATGTACTGAAATATAATTAATTTATCCAAACAAGCCTTGAAAGACAGGTTATCCTAATATATAATCTTCGATACACAGGTCACAAGTTAGCCTGTAGAAACAAAGTGTATGACACATCAATCAGTGTGATTATCACCAGGTAGTATATTGCAAATGAATCCTGACTTGCAAGATGATTTGATAAAAATCTGTGTCAAATGTCTAAAACTCATATAGCAAAAACACTGCCTTGTAACATTTCCCCAAATTAATATTCTCTTAAGAGGGTCATGATCACCAGAATTCAAAAGAGCTGGCATAATGTTTCAAGGCCTGCATAGACAAGCAACTTCCCTGAAAGGCTGAAACTATTGCACCAGTATATTAAAGGATAAAAGCTTAAGCACAAGCTTTCTCCATGTTGAACTTGAGTCAAAAAATAATAATAATTTCATATCCAATTTAACCAATATGATGTCCAGATCCATTAGCATAGCTTAAGTGTGCCTGAACAATGTAGCTTCCTACCAGGGCACGTTTTAAACCATTAATTGACACTCTTAAACGATTCCTTTCAATGAGGTTCTCATGCAAGCTATGTACTAGAATGATACTAAAAACTAGCATTTGATGACCGGAGAGCAACATTGGAAGACCCCTATCTCTACAGACAAGGATCTCAGTATCTATTCTGGAACTTAAATGTCACCATGTTGAGACTGTTCACAGTAAGGACTCAATTTTAAAGAAGTTGATACTAGTGCATTACACTAACCAAAAGTGCACGTATTTACAGAACCCACAGTTATGTTACATGGGCTGCCTTCCTTGTTTTATGCTACTTAATTTTCCACCATTAATTAAACAAAGATTTTCTACTAGCAACTTGAACTTTAATATTGTAAATAGATTTACAAAGCACCAAACAGATAATTGCAGGAAAAGCCTATTTCTTAACAAAGTTATGCACAACAGGAAAAAAAAATTTACAAGCTATGAAGACCATATCCATGTCAGATCTGATTAGCCATGCAAAATAAGATGTTCACAAATTTTTGAAAGAATTCAAATTCAGCTGCAAGTAAATTACAGTATACTAGATATATCACTCAGCCACTGTGATTAAGTTATAAACAGAATGGAACTGGTTCTGAATCAGCATATCTTCAAAAGCATAAAAAATAACTTCAGACACACCTATGCAAGCATAGAATATCCGCATGATTGGAACAGAAAAAAATACATTTAACCAACAAGTACCTTATTTGCAATTTCAACATAAAGATATTCATCGCTAAATGGTGCCATGTGTATCCTGCAAAGTCAGGAATCGAAAAGGTCAGCAGTCAGATGATAATGTTAACAAAATTATGGGACAAACAAATAAAAAGAAATCAAATATCCATTTTTTTGTAAAAACGTAGTTTTATGGACTTTTTGAGAGAGACAATGTGATACAGACTCTTTCAACAGAAGAAAATTCCAGAAATCATGTTCCAAGTTTGCTAAAGATGGTCAGCTATGTGCGATATCATGAGTTTGAGCACTAAACTAAGTTTCTACTTTCTACACAGTTTCAACCTGTATTATAAATGGCTAACAAGCTAAGAAGAACCAACAACTGATACTACTTTCCGTTGCAAATTATAGAAGTAAACTGAAGTGACACATTGGCATAATAATAAAGATCTAAACTATTTCACGTCTACTTTGCTCCTTCAGAATATGAGCTAAATCTATAAATAATACTCGATTGCATCTTACCAATGTATATGACCAATCATCAATAATTTCCCCCAAGTCTCCATATTATTTTATTTGGTGTTTACTGTTGTCTGATTGTCATTTGGAAGCTTCTTGACATCTGGATCATGTACAGACCTCCATCTTTAACAGCGACGTGGTTTTTAGTCTTGAATCAGATTGAAAGATCATAGGGAACAATAAATACTTTTTAGGAGTTGCTCCTTCTTTTGAATATAAAAAAATGCTTTGGTGTTATCGGGTGTAACACCTTGAGGTGTTTTGCTTTCTCAATATTGTAATATTTTTTAGGAACAAAATTTGCATCATCATCCATTATTTAAGATATTTCACAGGACTGTTTTGGACATCTGTAAGTTGATTTATGTTTATTTTTTTTAGAAGTACAGTGTTCTACTTTAAGGTACTGAGTTTTATTTTTTATTTTTTTATTTTTTTATTTTGCAAAAGGATAAGTGGTGAAAGCAGGTTTTGATCTCAACACCTTGTGATGATTGACTACATCTTTACCCGTTAACACCTTCAGACCCATGTATTATCCCATGTATGATAATTCAGGCATAAAGACATGTTTTTGCAAGAAAAGCATAAATCATTTCGAGTCAACCGAAAGTCTGACATGATCAATTCTAGATGTTGATGTGGCTGCCGGGATGACGTGATCAAATCTGAGTAATCTTTCACATGCATGTTTCTTTTTCCACTTGAATTTTGTTTGTGATCTTGCTTCATGTAATGGATAATCTCCTCCCCTCTTCAAGCTGAGTTTTGTTTGTGATCTTGTTGAATCTAATGTATAATCTACTCTTTATCTCTAAATTTATTACATTCCACATAATCTGTGTCTTCACAATGCATGTTTGTGTTTAATACTTTAAAGATTATTTAATTAGAAATTTATTTCATTTAATAAAATAAAATATAAAAAATATTGCTATGTTCATCATAATTAGTTGAAAATTGATAACAAAAGTTTGATTGTATTAGTTAACAACTCATGCTTAATGACTGATTTTTTTATATTATTAGTAATAATAATTTTTATTTCGCTTCTACTTTAGTATTTAGTAGCTATGGTTGCTTTTCCATTTTTTGTGTTTTTATTATCGTAAATATTTTTAAAATATTATTTAATTAAACATACAGTCTGACCAGTTGACCCACTGGTTAAACCCGTGACCCAGTGACTGGAGGGTCGGTTGGTACAGAATTGATAACCATGCTCTAAATTGTAAATAAGGGATTCTCTTCTGTATAGTGTTTGTTATGAGTTAGTAAGATGATTTAATGAGTAAGTTTGTTGGAGTCTTTGACCTAGATATCTCATCTCCACCTAAATATTCTTTCTTTTTCACTTCTCTCTGATACCCACGATGACTTGCATCAAATCATATCTGATAATACTGACTACAGTTATTTTGCACATAGACTTTCACCCCACAGCGTCCAATAGCAACCAAAGGAAAAAAAAGAAAGACCCCATGATTTGATCCACCCAATCTGAAAAAACAAGAACTTTTAAAATCTACGGCAGATCTCAATTAATCTAGATGCACCAGACCTTGATGTACGTAAATTTTCTTCTCAAACTATTACAACCAGTCGGGAAAGAGGTCAGCACTAGAAAAAGCAGCACTAGATAAGGTATGAAAATATGGTCAGCAACCTGTATGTATCAAGCATTGCTAAAAATTTAAGTTCCTTGCATAAGCATAGGAATGATAAACAGTTTTAAGTACCTTCCTAAGGATGGAAACATCTTCCCATCAGGGATAAGGAATCGATCCCTTGCAATTACATATGTCTCTAACATCCTTTCATTTACTAATAGGGTGCCTGAAAATTTTTAAAGAAGATCAATGATAACATAAACCAAGAAAGGTCATTGTTTGTAAGCAACTTGTATTATTAACATCAGAGAAGATAAGCTTCTGATGGCTTGTTCCATGTAATGGTTCAATGAGTTGGAAGCTAATTCCTTTTGCAGAAAAGTCAAAACATCCCACAGAAACTGACCAATATGCATGTTTAATCAACCCAATTATACAAATCAATTGAATTTTTTTCATAATTAAATTCATATCAATAAAAGCAAAGCCTAAACCCAATGCACAAACACAACAGCAATATAATACAAAAAAACTACCCGAGTCATCAATTAAAAATAAGAAAACAAAAATGTTTAATCATAATTCTGCACAAAGCAATTGTTCTATGAAGCAAAGCACACCCACAGAGTATGAAAATAGTTGTGCCCAAGTACATGCTGCATCAAGGCATCACATCACATTCAAAAATTCTTAAACTCTTATATATTTTTTTCTTAGATTTTTTTCTTTTTGAAACAGACCATATAATCTACTTATATCTCCACTTTTAAATAGTTCTACTTAAACTAATATATTTTAAGTAAATTTTAAAGATTTTAATCCCAGTAATTATTTCATGCAGATCTCATGATGGTTAAATTGTTTTAGTAATAAAAATATTGCATGATTGATTGTAGAATTTCAGTCCCAGATGAGGGCATCCAGCACACACCATATCACATGAAATGATCAGAGCTGCAAAGTTAATCTTCCAAATGCACCTTATACTAAAGCCAAACATATGATTAAAGCTTTCATTCAAAATTTCATAACAAACAAATAAGGAATAAATCTCTCTTCCTGTATCCACAACATGTATTGAAATCCTAGCTAACAATAGCATACCATGATTTTTCCAGAATATTAAAATTTGTATAAAGAAGATTATGTTATCCTTCCAAATACATGAATGTCCAAATTCCTAAACACATTTCATTTTTATGTATTCCCATTTGTTTCAAATACAAAAGTATAATGCTCTCTCCTAATTTATTGAACATATGATTGCATTACCATCATTACTAGTCAGAATCCAGTAAAGCTGTCTCATATTTGGCTGATTTCTTGGACATGGACATTTTCACCAATAGCTAAAATCAACTAGTGTCAACTGA
The DNA here is from genome assembly GCF_036884655.1 of Musa acuminata AAA Group. Classification (NCBI taxonomy): domain Eukaryota; kingdom Viridiplantae; phylum Streptophyta; class Magnoliopsida; order Zingiberales; family Musaceae; genus Musa; species Musa acuminata. The sequence continues at coordinate 25,702,938 of NC_088337.1, forward strand.
TTTAAAAGGGCTCAATAAATCGCTGCCACCATCTGCCTACCATCGACTGACTTAAGCTAATACTAGAGCTGAAATGACTGATACAGCTCATTTGTGCTCCTGCACCTCCCTTTCAATCCCCCTCCATCCTGCAAGCCTCATGCTCTACACTAAATCGAAAAGTTCATGTTTTAGCATATAACATTGCTTGAGATAATAGATAAATTCATAGTTAGATCATCCAACATTGCTTATGTAATAGCCAGCTTATTCCTACAAAAGGTTTGGGCTATAGCTTGAGACAATATTCGGGCACCATCCACATCAAAAAAGTTTGTTCTGAGTACATTCAAGATTTTCACCCACAAAATTTTAATCGTACAAGTTGGGACAGATACAGCATCACGAAAACAAGAGGAGGAGAAGGCAGAGGAGGAACAAGAAAGGGTGCATGAGGAGGTGGTGGAAGAAGAGGAGAAGTGGAGGAGGAAAATGAGAAGGAGAATGACAGGAGGAAAGAGGGGCACAGGGAGGAAGAGGAGTAGGAAATGGAGGTGGAGGAGAAATGTGTTAGGATTCCTTAGGATCCCTTTATTTTTTAAGCTTTTGAATAATGTTTATTGAGTCTGTTTAGTTCAGTTAGAATCGGGTAGAGATTTATTTAATATTTATTTATTATTAAGAGTCCAAGTCCTTGTGGACTCTAGGTGGAACTCTATAAATAGTGATGTAATCGTTTCTTTTGACAGACAATGAAATATTATTAAGTCTTTTGACAAACCCTAGGAGGTCGATCCCCTCAAAGTGATCAAGGAGGCCGATCCCCTCAAAGTAATCAAGGAGGCCGATCCCCTCGAAGTGATCATTCCCCCCTTTCTTCCATGATAAAACCCTAGGATCTTATCAAAGTGGTGTGGCAACAGTGAGGCTAGGTGGCAACACTCAGAGACGAGGGGAGGGGAAAATGACAAGAGAGAAAGGGAGAGAGAGAAGGGGGGATCAGAGATGAAAAAAGAAAATAAATAAATAAATAATAGCTGTCAGCTGTAAAATATTTGAAAACATAGGATACAGGTGCCAGACAGTAGCCTTAACACCTGGTACCCCCCAGTTTTATCCATTAAAACCAAGCAGAAAAGCCCAGTTCGGGTGGATTATCGAGCAGTAACTCCTGATTCAGAACAGACAGGGGAAAATCTGCCGGTCCATGTCCCACTTTCAAATTGGACCGGTAGATACACATTGTTACGGATCAGTCCACTTGGTTTTTAGTACAGATAACACCAAGGAAGAGAAAAACTAAAAGTCAATAACAACATTAGAAACAAAGAGAAAAGCACCCACCCATTGGCTCAGAAATAAGTATATCTGCTTTCTCAGGTAGATCCACTTCCTCAATTTTACCTTTGATAACCTGATCATCATGAACCAGATGATCATAAAATGAGTAGAGTTCTAAAGTTAATTACTATAGAAAAGTCCGACATGTCAACTTCAGTGATTAACTCTAGTAAGATCAAACCGTGATACGCTGTCCAAGTGATGGATTTCCAGCAATAAGCCTACGTGCATATTCTGCCATCTCAGATGCTTCTACAGCATAAACGTGTTTGGCACCTGCCTGAATATAATGAACAGGATAATTACTTTGTTCTCAAATGAATTAAAAAGTTTATCCATAAGTTTAAACATACCTGAGCAGCAAACAGTGAAAGAATGCCGCTACCAGCACCAACATCAAGCACAATACGACCAGAGAAATCTATACGGTTCTCAATCACTGCAGCATAATAGGTTCCTGAAATACCAAAGAAGTATAAAAATATAAATAAAAGATTTCATGGCAATATTCATAAATGAGAAAACTAAAAGTAGAGGTAAGATGACTTGATTAGTGTGTTAAAAGCAAGAGTTTGTTCCTTCTATAACCTAATAACATAATACAAGACCAACAGATGATGACTGATAGATATCCTTATTGTACAAACCTGTCCTCACATAGTCTTGTAGCATATTTTGCTGATGTAGCAGCTGTCCATAATAATGGAAGTACATCTTGGCAGAAGTGGCATCTATTTTATTATCAAATTTGCTTTTAGGAGTTGTTAGTGATCCATTCTCTAAAGGTCCACCTGAAAGAAAAAAAAGGACCATGATTAAACAAGTTACTATCAATTTAATGAAACAACGACTTGCTTAGTCAAAATGAAGAAACACTATTTTGTCACAACTGACAAAAGTATTGTTATGTATATTATCCTAATTTTATTGTCAAAGTTAAGTACAACAGTTTTCAGGAATTCAAATTAGTGAACTACATACAACATTTGAGGTCGTATAAAGCGACATATGCAGCAACATAAGACTGCATACTGCATAAGACCATGTAAGACCGCATAACAGTTAATGATTCAAAATATGGTCAGATTTTCATATTTCTATTAGAAAATATTTGAAACTTTCAGCCTTTAACTTAATATTAGAGAGTTTTGTCAAGCTTGTGTATATTACATTAGATTGTGATTATAGGATTTAAACATTTATCTTGTATGAGTTATGTGGTAAAACAGTGAATCCAACAGAAATCTAGTAGTTCTTTTTTATAATTTGTATATCTACATGTAACTTGCCTTACCATGCTTGAATGAAAAGATATATTGTCAACTAACCATATAGTGTGATTACATTGCATGAGAAAGTTTATATTCACTATTTTAATACTTTTCTGAAATTAATTTTGTAAATTTCTTAAAATGGAACCTGTATATGTGTGTACGCATGCACCAATGCAACTGCATGCTACAGATGCACCATATGCAGCAACATGACCACTGCATACCACTTCCACTTTTAGAAACTTTGATCTAGACATTGACAAAATTCATTACATTTTCAAATGGACAGAAGATGAAATAACATAATCCCAGAAAGTAAAACCAAAATGCAAAGATGTGTCAAACACCTAGCTGCATCCATGACAGTACGTACACCACAATGGAAAAACAATACCAAAATGTGTCACGGACATGTGTCAAACACCTTGGTTGCATGGCTCACGCTAAAATCAATGTCCAAGTATATGTTGAAAATTGTGATTTGCTATGAATTAGAGATGTCGACTTACAATTTCTTAGGTTACAAAGATGTTTGATAGCCATATGAATTTATAAAAGGTAGACATCAGATGATCAAAGTGTCTTTCAAACAAAATGTCACAATACAACTTGGAACAAGAACATAGCATCACAAAGGAATCAAGGATCCGTATCATGGACCAATACTGGTTTTGCTAATGGTTTTGCTAACCTTTGGACCATTATGATGTTAGTATAGTACTGGGTGGTATACCGATTTGTGCTGCATGGTATCATAAAATGCAATAACAAGGTGTTTACCAGTATCAATCTTTATGTTTTGACACTGGTACATGGTCAGATCGGCAAATAACAGCCACGTACGCAAACATGATGTGTAAGTGTACTGAGTGTCATATGATTAAAACAGCAATCCGTCACTCCAAGAAATTGTCAATGCCAATATTCAGTAAAAGAAACCAAGCCAAGTAATGCCTAGTAATTCATCCAAATTATAACTTTGTAACGAATTAAAAAACAGTAACACATGAAAGGCCCCTAAGTCTAGAACCCTCAAATTGCATTTGCAACACAAAGTACGGTTTTTCAAAATCTTTTTCAATGACTTCAGACCAAAGAAAATTAATACCACATGTCAGAGCTTGCTGCATAACCTCTAAAGTCACAGGTCATCCACTTGGAAATCAAATTTCATTTAAGCACTAAAAAACACAAAAATGTTAGCTTCCAATATCCTCTTTTTGAGTTTACTTAACCTTAAAAAGATCAAACAAAAAAAAGGATATATGCATTTTCCACTAAGAGCAAAGATCTTAAAATAGTATCATAAAGACATTGTAGCAATTTCAAATAAATGATACCAGTTTTTGCAACAACCACTCCAAGCTTCCACTGTTCAAAGGCCAAATGAAAAGCTTTGGTTTCATCCTTTGTATTGAAACCTATCTTAAATACTCTCGAAAAATATTTCTGCATCAGAAATATTAGAAAAAGCAAATGCAGTTAATGGATTTGATTATGAGACAGGGAAGAGTTAGACTGTATCAATCTAAAAAGGCACACAGCTATAATTTTCACAACCCATTAACAGTTAAAAAGCATATACAACAAAAGAGTAACACAACCAAAGTGAAATAGACTAATATGTGCAATGCAGTTTAGCACAGATGCCAAATATTTTTGGAAAAACTATCAGTGTCTAGTTTACAATAAGCTTCTCAAAAGTTATTGTTCACACTAGTGTAAGTAAAGATTAAAAACAACAACGGACATGACTTGATATTTCCAATCCGAAAGTTTATGTTAAATTTGGATCATATGACCATAGAATTCAACAAAACCACCCGACATAGTTAAACCTCATGAACTAATTGAGTTTCAGATTTAGTCATGTTTGAATAAGCCAAGTTGCAATTTGTTAAGTATTTCACGTTTTATTTATTTCAATAGAGTACAAGTTAATTATGATTGGTTAGAGTTAGTTATTAACTAGTTATAACCTGTTACAACAAGTTATGTTTTACAAAAAATGAAACCCAGCCTAACCACCCAACTGTCTAAATTTAACTGACCTTCTTCCTACTTACCCTATTGTCTAATCTGCACATGAAGCGTTCAAGGTTACCTTATCGTCTAGAAACCATATTTTCAAAACTCCAGATCCCTATTTCAGTAACCCTTTGTGAGATTACGAGAGTAGCTTTTATCCCATAATTCCTATAAATAGAGATGTCTGTAATTACCAAATTAGTTTAACAACTTATTATTTTCTCTCTTTTCACCTTTAAGAAGCTCTTATAGAGTCATTATCCAATCAAATTTACCCATAAAATCTTATCGATGTTTAAATTATGTACTCTTATAAGATTCTATTGTACTTTCTTGAGTAGAAAAGCATTTTAACAATTACATCTTATAGAAATTCTGAAATATTTTAACACTTCTTGGCAGTAGCTATTGTTGTAACACAATCATTTATGTACATTACCCATTCCTTATCAGACTAGCATATGCAGAACATCTGATAAAGTTTTTAATTGAGATACCCAGGAATCCCAAAAGATTAAGCTTTTAGGAGAGGGTCCAACTTTAGAATTCCCTCTCATATGAAAGCCAGTCTAGGGTTGAAGTGTAAACGAAATCCATGTGTATGGTGCAGGCCCAAATGAAGAATCGGTATGTTTTTAATTAAACACTGAGAAAAATGAACATACACAGTCTTTGAACTCATGACCTACTTTGATACCATGATAAAGGTTTTCATGACCTACTTTGATACTATGATAAAGGTTTTAAGTGGATTTCTAGTCATTCCAAAAAGCTCAAAATTTTGAAGAATGGGCCCGAAATATTCATAAGTTTTAACAACATCTAAGACTATTCAATTTCACACCTTGATAAACAAGTCGACATGAATCATCAGCAGCTTTAACAAGTTCTACATATCTCCTCATATTCACTTTTTTGTTCAATCAAATTGTTTCCTCTTTTGTAACAGCAATTTCTGCCAAAAAGAAATTAAATTTACATAAAACTCTTTTACGGCCTTATAATCTATTCCATGATAAGGGTATTATCAAATTTGACAAGCACACTGTGTAACGCGGAGAAGGAACTTGTTAAACGAAATAATAAATTCTACTGAACCAACTATGTGCAACCGAAAAATACATTATGACAAAACATCAACGAGAATGAGAATCAACCATCATTTAAAGGTAAAACTGTAAATATCAGTAAATCAAGTGGATGATTCAAGTAAAGTAACAAAACCTCTTCGGGGTCATCGTCTCCCGTCTCATTGGTCACGCACAGCAACTCCAGCAGACCTAACTTGAAGATCTGGACAACAGACGATCCGAAGACAAAGACAAGGGTAACAAAACATCACCCACATTCTCCAGTACCCAGCACCATAAAACAAAGAAAGGCAGAAAGGCATCGAACCTGAATCTTCTGAAGATCAAGGTCAAAAACAGGGACGGGCGAGCACGGCTGGTGGAACCGAAGACGAGAGCAGCCGGAGCGGTCGTCGGAGAAGAAGGCGGAAGCGGCGGAGGAGGAGGGAGCAGAGGACGAGAGGTGGGAGAGAGTGATGGAGGGAAACACCTGCGGGCCTTGCTTCTGCCCTAAACGATCCTCCATTGCTTCGCCTCTCGCCCCCTCTTACCTCCCTTCCGCTTTCAAAGGCTAGGGTTAGAGCTCAGCGAGGGATCAGAGGTTAGGGTTTGGTTAGGAAGCCAGTGATCGGGGTTTTGGAGGGGGAAGAGCAGCGGCACCGTCTACGAAAGCGTGTACGCAAAACGATCTTTCAGCGTGAAGAGAGGCGTACTAATGGAAGGTTACATTATGACACCATAATTTTTTATATTGCTATATGAATTAAAGAAAGTTTGTTTTCTCAAATAAGTCTCAAAGCGGTTTTATATTTGTATTCCGATTATATTTTTTAATAAAATATTTTTTTTATATATAATAACAGATGAATTCGAATTTGAGACGTATTACTCATATAATAATATACTAACTGATCAGATACCTCAATAGAGATAGTATAATTAATATATTAATCTTGTAATGAAACATAATTTCATAAGATTAAAGCTATAAGTGTAATTTCATTCTTATATTTATTTTGATCATACCATGGTTATTTTATATGGATGAAATACGAGATAATTACATATTATCCTCTATATTTGAATTATATTAGCATCGTAATCCTTATTCTTAAAAGTATTTACATTAGGATCCCTATAGTTAAATTATAAAAATAAAATAAATAATCCTGTTTATCCTAATATTATCAATTACATTAACGAAAAATATAATATGTGACATCAAGTGCTAAATTAGTATGAAAGTAATAAGCAAAAAGATAACTTGAATGTTTTTTCTATTTCTCATAGTGAACAACTTGATGAGTGTGTCGTCAATCATGAAAATGAATCGAATAGGGTTAGGGATCACCCGATTGAAGATGACCTCCATGGACGAGGTGACATCGAGATCAACGAATGCAAAGGCTCTCATGATGAGGGGCAAGCCTAATTGTCCTGTCACTTGGTCCGTCTCTTACTATGTCATCGGGATGCTCAAGGCGTAGTTGTCATCCCACTATGCTCGTAGTATAACGAAAGCGACCACAACTAAGATGCTTAGGGTGTGGTTGTTATCCCGCTTAACTCCTGGTATAGCGAGAGCGACTATAGTTGGGATACTTAGGGTGTGATTGTCATCCCACTTGGTTCCTGATGTAGCAAGAGCGATCACTTTTGGGATGTTCAAGGCATGGTTGTCATCATCGTCACCACCAAAGTAATCCTTCCCGAGCCCCTCCTCGTAGCTATGCAGCCCAGCACTCACTGTGACATCTCGTTCCCGGTACTTGCTTACGCTACCTTCAACGTTTGCAACACCCTTGTCATCCTCCTCCGTGCACTTGTCAACTATGGTTGGTTTGGCATCGAGATTTGGATCAACAGCTAACCCATATTTCTCCTCCTTTGGACTTCCCTTTGCTTGTCCCCTTACACAATGTTGCTCCCATGGCTCACCACCTTACGCACTGGAGTTCAACACCTTCGTCCTCTTCTAAGTGGACTAGCTCGTGCTATCGTGGAAGGCAATGCATGACATTAAATTGCTACAAAAGCTCTCTCGCTTTTGTTAGCAAGTGCTAGGCCTCTTCCTCTTATGTTGGCTCTCGTGATTATAAGGAGGATGACTTTAGTGACAATGATAATGATGACCATGCCATGAGCATCCCACGGCGTTTACTCTTGCTACACTAAGAACTAGGCAGGACGATGACGATGCTCTGAGCATCCTAATGGCGGTTACTCTCATTACGTTAGGAACTAACCAGAACGATGACCACACCTTAAGCATCTCAACTACATAGTGAGAGTCCAAGTGGCAGGCGAGTGGGTCTCCCCTCTTCATGAAAGCCTTCACTTTCGTCGTCCTTGTCATCACCTCCTCCACGGAGATAATCTTCAGCCGAATGGTCTCCAACCCTATATAGCTGCTCTCCCATGACTAATAACATATTGACCAAGCCACTCATCCTTGAAAACAAAAGAGATATTGAAATTATCATTTTACACAATCACTTTCATGTCAATTAAATTCGTGATATTAGTGGTGTGTTTTCTATCAATTTTCATCAATACAGCTGTTAAGAAAAATCGATTTTTTTTTCACTTTCAAAACTATAGAACTCTCAATATAAATTTTTTATTTTATGTAATATATAATTAGCCTATAAAATAACTATTATCGATGTACTTACAAAGATATATGCTTAAACTTTTATTCAAAATTTCATCATGAAAACATTTCAAATTATAGATATATCTCACCTATTACTGGTTATGAGCTGAATCAAGGGGGTATGGCACATGTCCACTCATATTAATCATGGTAGACCACATATTGAAATGAACGCTACAAAGCCAACGGTCAGACTCACAATTATCGATCTTTTTCATTAGAACCTCCATACGCTCTCAATCTTATTAGAATATATAGCCTGCCGCGTTGGGAGACTTTTAAGTATACGTCGCGAATCATGGAGATGATAACGTGCCCTCCTTTTCGATGTCAATTCAGGGACGAGCCACACGTTTCCTACCCACGTCCGCGACTCTTCGTCGATACTGCCACGAGGCAGCTTGGGACCCTCCGTCCCACAAACGTGGGGGCAGGTACGAAAACCGGGCGAAGAATTCAAAGCTAGAGAAATAATGGTCCAGTGGATTCAAAAAGAACGTAACATGTGATGACGGGCCCCACCGACAACGGGTGTGAGCATATCCGGGCCCACAACGACCGCACTTGTTATTTCCTGTCCGAAGTTTGAATCAAGCAACGCGGACACGTCTTTCTCAACGGATACATAGGTTTTCTATTATTTTGGGATTACCCACCCAACTTGCGAGTGAAGGAGGACGGCTCTACTCGGTGCAAATTATTGAATACAAATTTGAATATGTTTCTTCGAAGCTTAAAGTGGTGTTCAGATTGGAAGATAAGTTCTGCTGTTCATCTGACCATAAAATCCTAAAATATCAATTAATTTTAATGAATTTGATTGTATATAATATTGAATCCAATGATTAACCATGGATCCAAAATGTTAATAAAAGAGACGGAGGATTCAGATGAATTCCAAAATTGAATGCAAAATCAAAAGAAATCACGTATCTTATCAGGCTTAGTTTTGCCCTTTTGCCGTCCCCGTTTCCAAATCCTTCTACCCGTTCCTATGCCTGCCTGCTGCTCTTCTCTTTCCATTTATATTAATACTAGATCTGGTTGGCAAAAGAGCCCCCGTTCCACAAAGCCATCCCCACCACCTACAGCTGTCTCCGCCCTTCCGCTTTCCTTCTGCCTTCCGACTCTCACAGCCTTCTTCTTCCTTTCTTCCCTCTCTCTCTCCTGCCTCGTTCATCTCTTTCTCCCTTGCAGAGAAGTTTAGATACAGGAGTGCAGGTGCGTGTGTGACTCGAAGTGGCCGTAGTAGGAAAAGAAAGAGAGGTGTGACAGATGGGTTGGTGTTCTCGTCTCTCTTTTGCGCTTCTTCTGGTTGTGATCTCGCTTTCCGTGGGCGGCTCCCGGTCGCAAAGAACTCCGGCGGCGGGGGCCGCGACGCCCCCGGCTCCGGCTTCCGTACCGGTCCCGTCCCCAGCCCCCGCGCCCTCGCCGGATTCCTTCTGCAACGGCATCTATCTCTCCTACGTCCTCGAGCGCCGGGAGAAGATCCACCCATTCACCTCCGACCCGGCGGACCAGCCCTACGCCTTCAGTGCCACCGCCACTGTCCTCAACCACGGCGCCGCCGACCTCCTCTCATGGACCCTCCTCATCCCCTTCCGCCACCGCGAGCTGATCGTCTCCGTTGGCGGAGGCGTCCTCACCAACGGCTCCGTCTTCCCCTACAACACCACCCTTGACGCCAAGGCCACCGGCTTCTCCGGCTATCCTAACACCGACCTGAAGACCGCAATCGAGACTGCCAACGATCGGTCGCAGATCGAGGCCAAGATAACCCTCGTCGGTACCCTCTTCGGCTCGCCGCCCCCCGCCGTGCCGCTCCCGCAGTTCCTCGCTCTCGACGACCCCTCCTACAGCTGCCCGCGGCCCACCGCCTACAACGATTCGAACCTCGTTGACACCTGCTGCGTCCCCGATCCCGACTACGTCCCCGAAGTAACCAACGCCACCGGCTTCCTCCCGCGCCGCTCCGGAGACCTCACCATCTTCTACGACGTGCTCCAGTCCTACGGCAGCAGCTACCTCGCCCTCGTCACCCTCGAGAACCACAGCCCCCTCGGTCGCCTCGATCACTGGCAGCTCTCCTGGGAGTGGGCGCGCGGCGAGTTCATCTCCTCCATGAAAGGCGCCTACCCCTCCGTCGTCGACTCCTCCGACTGCATCTTCGGCAAGCAGGGCCAGTACTACCAGAGCCTGGACTTCTCCAAGGTGCTCAGCTGCAAGCGCAACCCTACCATCGTCGACCTCACCCCGTGGCGCTACAACGACACCGACCTTGGCCGCATCCCCCATTGCTGCCGCAATGGCACCATCCTGCCGCCGGAGATGGACCCGGATCAGGCCGTCTCCGCCTTCCAGATCCAGGTGTACAAGATGCCTCCCGACCTTAACCGCTCCGTCCTCTTTCCCCCGATCAACTGGAACATCTCCGGCACCCTCAACCCGGACTTCCAGTGCGGCCAGCCCATCCGCGTCAGCCCCACCGCCTTCCCCGATCCGAGCGGTCTCTCTTCGGACAGCCTCGCGCTCGCCAGCTGGCAGGTGGTCTGCAACATCTCTCGCCCCAAGGGCGCCAGCCCCAAGTGCTGCGTCTCGTTCTCCGCCTTCTACAACGACTCTGTCATCCCCTGCAAGACCTGCGCCTGCGGCTGCCCCGCCAGCAACCGTGGCCGGACCTGCAACGCCAAGGCGCAGGCGATGCTCCTTCCGCCGGAGGCCCTCCTCGTGCCGTTCGACAACCGGACCGCCAAGGCCGTCGCCTGGGCGGACATCAAGCACTACAGCGTTCCTTCCCCGCTGCCCTGCGGCGACAACTGTGGCGTGAGCATCAACTGGCACGTTCTCACCAACTACGACAAGGGGTGGAGCGCCCGGGTGACGCTGTTCAACTGGCGCGAGGACCAGTTCGCCGACTGGTTCCTGGCCGTGAAGATGGACACGGCCTATCGGGGATACGAACAGATGTACTCATTCAACGGGACGGCCATGGGGGACAACACGATCTTCATGCAGGGCCTCCCTGGGCTGAACTACCTCAACGGGGAAGTGAACGGCACGAACCCAGACACCGATCCCAGGGTGCCCGGAAAGCAGCAGTCCGTGATCTCGTTCACAAAGACGAAGACGCCCGGGATCGATATCATCGGGGGTGGTGGCTACCCCTCGAAAGTGTACTTCAACGGGGAGGAATGCTCGATACCAGATCTGATTCCTGCGAATTGGGCGTCGAGGAGCGGTGGAGTTGGTGTACTGAGACTGGCCCTGCTCCTGTTTGCTTCGGCTCTCATGCTCTGGGGGCTGTAGCTTGGGGACCTGCCGATGCCCATTCTTTGGTTCTTTCAGTAAAATATGAACGACGGCATCGCACCAAACTGCGTGTTTGGTGCTTTTGAGTCAAGAGGATTGTCATCAACAGGCATCGATACAAACCTATACAAGAGCTGGAGTTTTGTTCACAGTGATGTTTCTCCTTAGCTAACCAAGAAGAGTAGATTAAGCTTCTGCAGATTCATTCATGTATGCTACTACTCTTCTGATTATGTTATCTTCCTTCGTTAAAATGAAGTATGGATCTTCAGTGTAATTTGTATGTAATTTGTATTTTCATTATGTAGCTTTATTAGATGGCGTGTGATGAATTGGCTGATATTAGCCGGGTGTTAAGGAAATATGAAGAAAGATTTTACCGGAAAGTATAAAAGATGATCATTTTTTTTTCTTCTTGTCATTGATGCAAACGTGAGATCATGCTAACCACTTGTAATATCTTGAGCTCGAATGATAGTTTCTTTATGCATTTAACATGATGAGTGGGAGCCATGATTCTAAGATCTAATACGATAGAAGCGAGCAACAACATGCCATGGCAGAGCTAAAAAGAATTGCGAAGTAACAAAATGTATAGTGTGGTAGAATTAAGATTTATACTGATATTTTCTACTGAGGATTGATGCTAGCTAGTGCTTATTTATGTGTAGACGAAGACTACTTAATCTTTTTGAGCTAATGGCGATCGAACATGGGCTCCAGCAAGCTTTGCGTTCTAACATTACAAAGCTTATTAAGAAAACTCAAATGTATTTTTGATCGGCTTATCTCATTTTTTGGATTTTCATATTTGTATCATCTGATTTACCATGATCAAATTATCGGACCAATAAATATTGGGTATGCATTACAAATTCTTGGCATAATAACTCCAACTATTATGCACCAAATTTGAAATCGACATGCAAACATTTGTTCTACAGCACTGACACTTTTGAGGAGTAACGAAGGAACCTAAAACCAGAAGAACAATACCATTGAATGAATGTCTTGGTAGGATTCAAACGTGCCTTGCAAATCCAACTAGTTAAAGGGAATCTGCAGTTTATTTGATGCATCTAAATCAACTTCAGGCTGGCACACTACTCGGTCCCGCCTGAGAATTGATAGCTGAAATGGTTGTAGTATGAGACGAAGGACATGAACAATGAGATAGCAAGTTTTTCAATCCAAGAAAGCCATCATTGCCACACTCGGCAATCAAACACTTATTCGTGCGAAGATTTTACTTCCCAACATAAAGAAAACATAATTCTCAGGGCTCCACAACCATGCATTCAGCTTCTTTTTTGATCGATTGGAAAAGCACAGAGGAAAGATAACGCTCTCCGAAACTTGGGAAGACAACCTGCACCAGCAGCGATGGTTAATCAGCAACTTGAATCCTCATGATCGAAGACGACGATGAAATTTTAAGTCTCATAAATTTGAAGGAATCAAGAGAAAAAAAACAAAAGTTGAGAAATCTAAGATATTAGTGAGATGGAAAGGAACTGCAACAAATGGCAATCCAATGTTAAAATTGCACATGCTTATCGACCGAAAGATGGATATGATGTGCCGAAAGATGGATACAATGTTAAAATGGCAATCCAATGTTAAACTTGCATTTGCTGTGGAACAAGTGGCCAATACATTTATTAGGATCATATTACCTTTTTTCTTTTTACCACAGTGAAATAAATTGAGACAAAGTTGCGGAAACAATGAAATGAATTCTAAAAGCACTAAAAGGAAATGCATCAAAGCTGCAATCACTAAACTTCTGATTCAAATACTCCCAGAAGCGAAGAAAATTGAGAAATTGCTATTCGTCATGCGGATACAGATCGTTTAAATGAATTAAAGCGCAAGACTTATTTTCTTGTATATGGTGAAACAAGAACAAAGAACACACAAAGAGAGGAAAGAATTCGACACTCACAACAATCAGCTTCCCCTCATTCTCTGGTCTCTGTGCAAGCTTAACAGCAGCAACAGCAGCAGCCCCAGAAGAGATTCCAACCTACAATGAGCACACAATGAGAGTCAAATTTGCATTGAAAAGGTTGACCAAACAAAGAAGCATCACACAGAATTCATGTTCATAGCAGAACAAGTATTGACATAAACACCAACCATTTGGCAAGACTCACCAGCAGCCCTTCTTTGAGAGCAAGAAGCTTTGCTGTCTCAATGGCCTCATCACTTGAAACCTAATCAATCACACAAGTAGATGATCACAAATTAGAACTGTCTTTTAACAAGTGATCATAGTGAGTCATCAACCAGCCTGACTAATATAACTTAACTATCTGAGAAAATCTAAAAAAAGAAAGAAAAAAAAAATAGGCTTACTTGTATAACTTCATCAATCAGATGCACATCTAGCACATCAGGAATAAAGCCAGCTCCAAGTCCCTGAATTTTATGTGGTCCTGTGCCACAAATCCAGTTCTTATCAGACACAAATGGATCAAAGTTTCAGCAGGTTACCAAGAAAGTACAAAAGAACAAACAAGAGAATAAATAAATCACCAGGTTTCCCTCCACATAAAACCGCGCTCTCAACTGGTTCTACACCATATAGCTGGAACAATGAAGAACACAACATACCAATCCAAAATTAGTGAACTCTTAGTGGCCTGTGGTCATGAACCTGTTGATACTGCAACTGACCTTGATATCAGGATTTTTCTCTTTGAGATACCTCCCAGCTCCAGTGATCGTACCCCCAGTTCCGATACCAGACACCAGAGCATCAATCTTACCGCCTGTTCCTTTCCATATCTCAGGTCCAGTTGTCTCGTAATGAATCTGCAAGAGCATGAAATGTGCATCAATGTCAGCCTACATGGGCAGAATCTGTAGAAGAATACCTTCGGGTTTGCTGGATTCTCAAACTGTTGGAGGATGTAAGAATTTGGTGTCTTGGCGGCCAACTCTTCTGCCTTCTTGACAGCTCCCTTCATGCCCGAGCTGGGATCAGTGAGGACTAACTCGGCACCAAAAGCTTTGAGAATGATCCTCCTCTCGAGGCTCATGGAGGCTGGCATGGTTAGCACAAGCTTGTAGCCCTTGGCAGCCGCCATGAATGCCAGCCCTATTCCGGTGTTTCCACTGGTAGGTTCAATCAGGATGCTCTGACAAAGACAACCATGGAAAGCAAATGACAGAAGGTATATTGTGTTAGCTTTTGTCTCAATCTCTCGGCAGGTTAGATGACAAAGGCAATGATGTCTCAGATTGATTCTAACCTTGCCGGGTTGGATAACCCCACGCTCCTCTGCATCAGATATCATACTATACCCAATTCTGCGCGAAAAGATTGCCGGTTACAGGAAACGAGATAATCACAAAGACGATGAGCTTGTTAATACCTGTCCTTGACACTGGAGCAGGGCTCCATGCTCTCCAATTTGGCAGCAACGCGAGCCACGCAGCCATCGGTGACTTTGTTGAGGTAGACCAACGGAGTCTTGCCGATCAACTATGCGTTCCGATGCGATTCATCAAATCAACACCCAACAACAAGAGAAGGCAGGAAGAGAATCCCAGAGCTTACTTCGGTGACGTCCTTCGCGATGCCTCCAGCTTCGCCCATCGCTCGAATCAGATCAACAAGCACCCAAATTTCTACAAGACGAGGAGAAGCCGAGAAGGGGAACCGCGACAGGAGAGGCGGAGATTGGGATGGATAAGAGCCGCCTCCGCCTGTCCCTTTTAATGGCAGGGAATCCCTATGTATGATGATGCCACTTCTATGCGACAGATACGTGGGCCGTAACCCGACGCCGAGTCAGCTACGTGTGCTCCCACAGCGAACGCCGTTCCCGCTTTGTCGTCGGCGGAAGCAGGCGTTTTCCTCACGCCGAGTCAGCTACGTGTGCTCCCACAGCGAACGCTGTTCCCGCTTCGTCCTCGATGGAAGCAGGCGTTTGCGTGCAGCCGGCGGGAAATAGCGCGGGTCAATGTCAACGGGTTGACCAAATATCCGCTGCGCTGGGATGTATGGGAACGCATTTTTTCCTTGTGGCGACAATATATATTATTGGGAGACAACAGCTGTCTTTTGGCATCATCATTCACAATGTTATTACCGGCGGGCACAACTTTTTGAGTCAGACTAAAAATCAACACTTCTATTTCTCTTTAGATTTCACTTGTAATAAATACATTGTAGCAAATTAAACATGCATTAATGTATATATTTGATCTCATCATTCGTCCAATTGATACAGACTCAAGGTTGATGAGATAATATGTTGATCGTTTGTCCGACAAAGAAAGGAACGAGTCGATTTTAGTATCAGAAAAATCATCCATGTGAGAGATTTTTATGATTGTTTCTTGATTCTCAAGTTAAAAGATATTGATGGGAGAAACAAGAGCTACGCGAGCTCTAATGATTGAGAGAATAGAAAAGTGTACGAGAGAGAGTTCAAGATAGGATTTGAGTAACTTGCCGTCTTCCCTTTCCCTATGTTCTGTCACATGAATTTTTTTTTAGTGTTCCCCTTCTGACTAAAATTGAAACTTATTATTTTATAATATCAAAAGAATAATGATTCATCATTCCTATTGTTGTTGCCTCGTATTGTTGTTGTTGATGATTCATCATTCCTATTGTTGTTGTAGTCAACTTAGGATTGTCACAGCTCGATCTAATACAAAAAGAACTGAGTCATCCAATCCAACCCTCGTGACAATGGAAGGAGAATATCATTGTTGAGAGCGAGGTGGCTGATGTAGATCCAAAACTGATCTCCTCGGGTTATTGAGAGAGATTTTTTAACTTGATCCCTTATCCTTTCGACGATCAAATTAATATTTTTTTTGTTAGATAATGAACCTTCAGTTCTAAAGTACTAGGGATCCGGCTCTTATATTTGGGAGACTGAGGGTGATCACGATTGATAAACAGCTCTTTTGTACATTCTTCTCATATGCCTTATGTATATGGACGGTTGACTTATATAACTCCCTTGCGATCCGCCATCAACAAAAGGTGACAACAAGAGTGTCGCTTATCAACGTCGAACCGAGTGACTATTATAAATTGTTCAAATTAAAAAGAAAAAAAGAATTTTTTTTCAAAAGATTTATTTGAAAAGGTGTTTTCTTTTATTTTTTGGTAGTTATTTTTCAAATGTGGTGTCTTTTGAGAAAATAGTTAATTTTCAAAGGTTATATCTTTTGAGAAAATAGTTAATTTTCAAAGAATGTGTCTTTTGAGAAATTATCTATAAATAGGTATTTGAGGGTAAATTACAAATACAATTCTTTCATGCTCTTCTTCTTTACTCTCCAAGTGATTGAGTTAGACATTCTCTAATTCCTCTATGAAGATTCTTTATTGTTTGCTCAATACAGATCTTTTTAAGGCTTGTCATATCCACTAAAACTATTTGTATTATAGCAATCTTATTGAGAGGAGGGTGCAAATATCATTTTTAGGAAAGTGTTTATATACGTTTCAAGCCTAAATATCTTTCCTAAAGTATTCTTGATTTTGTGTTTGTTATTTGTTTCTATAGTGTTTTTTATCTTCTTCTTTGTCGTATCTTTTTCTCAACAATCTAAAAACATAATTTGTGAGTTTATACAAATTCACTATGGAGGCTATAAATACCATCAAATTATTGAATCAAGATTTTATTCGTTTGGATCGTTTTGATGGAACGAATTTTACCAGTTAGCAAGACAAGATGAAGTTCATGTTGACTGCTTTGAAGATCTTCTATGTGCTTGATCCAAATCTTCAACCAATTCCTGATCCAACCGACGATGACACCGATGAATGCTAGTCATAGGTGCCCAGCAAGCCAATCATGTGAGTGATGGCACGTGTGACTTGATACCGAATCTTTTTGCTTATTATATTTTGGCGTATATCACTTTATAACTATTGCATAAATGCATATATATATATATATATATATATATATATATATATATATATATATATATATATATATATATATATATATATATATATATTGTGATGTCCTTGGATTTGCACAATGGGAATCGGATCGTGATGAGATCACGATAATGAGATCGATTCACCTTTAAACACATATCCTAAATAATCCCGGTCATAGGTTACTCAAGAGGGACATCGTGATAACCGGACAGACTGGTGTGTTGTATACCCGTCCATATGATGGATGCAGTTGGTCTCATAGCTGCTCATGTAGGGACACTAGGGATACAGTACAGGTGCTCATTGGAGAATGAGTTCACTGATTAATTCGCTTACGGAATGTTGGATGGTTGATGATGCCTTATTGTCAGACAACGATTCCGTAGTCCTATTGGTGTATCTGGTCCTTAGACTTGAGACACCAAGGATGTCCTGTATGAGTGCTCCACTCTTTGATACCAAACTTATAGGTTTGACTGTCCCAGATCTAGTACAGCTGGTCATTGGGAGTGGTAGTCGACCTTACGAGGGCTATTGAGTGTCGATAGAGGATCATCCACTCTCGGCGTCATGAGAGGAATATCCCATGTGTTCTTGCTCAGACAAATCCCTGGGCAGGGTCATTCGGGTTGAGAGAGAAAGAGTTCTCCGGGAGAATCCGATTAGAGCGAGACTCGAGTAGAAACCGTATAGGTCTGACAGCACCATGCTCGATATACGGTCTCTGGGATATTAGATAGATGAAGGACTATAGGTACACGGTAACTGAGGACAGACAGGTCCAATGGATTGGATTTCCCTGTATCGTCTGGGGACTACGGCGTAGTGGCCTATTACGTCCGTAGTCGATGAATCAAGTGAATTATTACAGAGATAATAATTCACTGAGTTAGAAGGAGTTCTGACGGGTATAACTCACGGCCAGCTCGATATTGGGCCTAGAGGGTCACACACATAAGGTAGGCATTGCGATGAGTAGAGGTTCGGATATGATATATCCGACGGAGCCCTTGTCTTATTGGATGCAGATCCAATACCCACTAGGGGAGGACCCATTAGGGTTTGACAGGGGACCTCTATAAATAGAAGGGATTCAGAGCCTCATAGGTTAGAGCCTTTGCTTGCCTTTTATATTCTCCTCTCCCTCTCCACCTCAGAGCAGGCCTGGAGTTTTGAGGAGCGTCGTCGCAACCCTATTGTGTGGATCACCGCTAGAGAGGAGGACGCTTGACCTCCTTCACCCTCTCCTAAGGATCTGTAAGGAAACAGGGATATACGATCTCCCTAGGTAACATAATATACTCTATACACAGTTTTAAGTTTCGTGGATTTTGCGCACCAATCTTCACACGACGACGAACATCTCTTTGGGAATCGGGGATTTTGTTTTCTTGTTCTTCCGCTGCGCATATGATGTCGCCTCAAGATTTCCCAATAGTGGTATCAGAGCCAGGTTGTTCGTACGAATGATTGGTTTTGAACTACGTGTGTTATGTTTAGGAAGAATTTTGACGTCAAAATCGTTGACGCAAAAACAAGGAAGGGCAGCAACAGTTGGTGCCCTCGATCTGCGTACGTGCAACGCAGCCGAAGGCGGGCAGCACAGGGGCTGCGTCTGCAGCAGCCGGCCGGCGGCCTGCTTGCAGCAGGCTTGCGTCCGGCGGGGCTAGCAACCCGCAGGCAGAGGCGCCTGCGGCCGCTTCTCCCGCGGGGTGAGGCGCCGCAGGGCAGCGGCGCTTGCCACCGTTGCTCCCGCGGGCGAAACCCCCCCCGCCCCCCCCAAAGAGGGGCGGCCGCCCGACGGGACAGCACCGCCTGCGGGCGTTGCCCCACCGGTAGAACCGCCCGCGGGGGCGGCGGTGCCTGCGCACCTATAGCGGCAGCGCCGCCTGCAGGCGAGGGCAGCGCCCTCGCCCTGCCGCACAGGCCGTCGCCAGTAGGGTGGCAGCGACGGCAGCAGTAAGAGGGAATTAGGGTTTTGGGCAAAAAGATAGTTTTGCCCCTGTGAATTTGAGAAATTCCAGTTTCTGTCTTCTATCCAAATTATGACAATACCCTTAGGGAGGAGGAGGGAGGAAGAAGAGGAGAAGAAGAGAAGGGAAAGGAGGAGCTGTGGCTGCGGTAGTGGCAGCTGGAAGAGAAGGAAAAGAAAGGAAGGAGAAGGAAGAAGGAGAAGAAGAGGGAAAAGAGAGGGAAGAGGGAGAGGAGCGAGAGGTGGCAGCAGCTAGGGCTGCAGCACCTTTGTTTTCGCAGGTGGAAACAGAGGAGAGGTGTGGGGCATTCGAAGAGGAGAAGAAGAAGAAGAGGAAGAGAAGAAGAAGAGGTTGTGATACATCTGTTTCCTGCAGAGGAAACAGAAGAGAGGGTGTGTGTATGACGCCGGGGAGGATGAGGGAAGAAGAGGAGAAGAAGAGAAGCGAAAGGAGGAGCTGTGGCTGCGGCAGTGGCAGCTGCAGCTGGAAGAGAAGGAGAGGAAGGGAAGGAGAGGAAGAGGAGAAGGGAAAGAAGTAGCTGCGGCTGCGGCTGTGGCAGGGAAAGAGGAAGAGGAAGGAAGAAGGGAAGGAGAAGAAAAAGAGAAGGGGAAGAAGGGGCTGCGGCTGCGGCGATGGCAGCTGCAGTTGGAAGAGAAGAAGGAGAGGAAGATGAGCAGGGGAGGAAGAAGAGGTTGTGGCCGTGGCTGAGGCTGCGACTGCAGCTGGGAAAGAAGAGAAGGAAAGGAAGAAGAAGAGAAAGGAAAAGGGAAGAAGAGAGGAAGAGGAGAAGGGGAGGCAGTTGTGGCAGTGGCAGCTGCAGCTGGAAGAGAAGGAAAGGAAATAGAGCAGGGGAGGAAGAAGAGGTTGCGGTTGTGGTGGCTACGGCCATGGCTGCGACTGTGACTGCGGTAGTTGCAGCTGGGAAAGAAAAGAAAGGAAAGGGGGGAAAAAGGGGCTGCGGACGGGATAACGGCCGCAGCGGCAGCGACTGCGTATGCAGCAGTTATGTCTGCAAAAGAAGGGGAGGAAGAAGAGGCTACGATTGTGGTGGCTGTGGCCATGGCTGCGATTGCGACTACGGCAGTTGCAGCTGGGAAAGAAAAGAAAGGAAAGGGGGAAAAAAGGGCTGCGGACGGGATTGCGGTCGCAGCGACAGAGACTGCGTATGCAGCAGCTGTGTCTGCAAAAGAAGGGGAGGAAGAAGGCAGTGCGGTGGAAGGGGCTGCGACTGTGGCAGCGGCAGCGGCGGTGGTTGTGGCAGTTGCGTTTGGGAAAGAAAAAGAAGGAATGAGAGTAAGAGAGAGCAGGTGATTGTGTCTCGATATTCGGCACGTGGTGTAGTTGCGAAGAAAGAAAGAAAACGAGTGCACAAAACGAAACAGGGAGGGGACGGAGGAAAAGTAGAAAAAAGGATTCGAGCGTACACCTTCTTCAAATTTTTGGACCAAAACCTTCAAAAGGCAAGTTTCCCGATCGTTTCTCCTGTTATTGTTCTAATCTTTCCTATTGCAAGTGTCCTGATCTTTTCTTACTGTAATTTTATCTCTATATTTGATTTAAATATGAGGAACTTTGAATTGTTCTAGCCTTGCATTTGATATATCTCTTGTTTAGACATATCGATCCGAATCTGTGCAACTTTTGAGATTATGACCTTTCTACCTTGTTATGATTATAACTTCATGTATTGACCTCTGATTTGGACAAAAATTATTTGATCAGAATATAGACTCATAAACCTTTCTTTTGATAGCTTTCTTGAGTATATTGGAGCACGATTGATAGTTTGAATCATTTGTTCAATGTGCCTCTTGAATTCTGCCAGAAATCGAGCTTTGGTCGATTTCGTATATTCTGGTTTCATTCCTTTGGAAATTGATATTCTTTAGCTTTCTTATTCAATTGAGCTTTATATTACTGCTTTGAATTCTTGTATGCTCTTGTCCTACATGTATTTTGATACCTAAATCTGTTATGTAAACTTCATGTTTGTATCGTAATGTTTCATAAAGGCACATGTACATTTCGTTGTTCCGCATGTGCTTCCGATATGTCCCAATTTATTATTCACAATACCCTTTTGTACTCTGGTGTTTGTGGGATTATTTGGACCTTTGCTAGAAATGGTAAAGGGTATGTGCTTAGAGCCTGCGATGCTCTAGATTATGTTTGGTGGTCATTCAGAAATGGATGTACCATATTATGTTATGGTCTCACTTCACATTCTGTATGTTTGATATGGTATCCAGAGCTTTGGTTATGTGTTTCTATACGTGCTTTGGATACGAATGATATGAATGCAACGTCAAATTCGACGTTTGAGCTTCTGTTTCATATTCGTTATTGATATGCTCCGAAATGGTCTATATGCCATTGATATGTTCCGAAATGTCCCTTTTGTCATTGATATACTTCGAAACATTTCATACGCTATTGATAAGCTCCGAAATGTTTCATTCGTTATTGATATGCTCCAAAATGTTTCCTATGCCATTGATATACTTCAAAATGCTTCACATACCATTGATATATTCCGAAATGTTTCATTTGTCATTGATATGCTCCGAAACATTTCATATGCCTTTGATATGCTCCGAAATATTTCATTTGCTATTGTTATGCTCCTAATGTTTCATTTGTCACTGATATGCTCCGGAACATTTCATATGCTATTGGTATGCTCCAATTACTCTATGCTTCATTTGTTATGAACCAAATATGTTATGAATGAAATGACATTTGCGATTCTGTATCTAATGAGATGATATCCTTGAATCTCTTGGATTCTGTCTTGCATTGTGATATCTTGTTTGTTTGAAATTGTCCCTTCTCATGCTATATATGCTTTGTTACTTGCTGAGCTGTTTTTAGCTCACTCCGTTATTATATAAATCTTTCAGGTCAGCTTGTCACTCTTTGAGATGTTTGAATTGGGCTGAGGCAGTGGAGAGCTATTCAGAAGTATGGGCAAGTCTTGTTGGTTATTATGTTATTGTTGTATAAGCATATTTTGTATGAAATGAAATGTTGTCGATGAATCGAAATGGATATACTATGTAAAAGTGTTAGAAGATCTCTCTTATTTGAAATTTCGGAATGTTAAGTCTAATTTATGATGATATGCATTTGTGGTGAATGGGTGGAGTTCTGATTGTATAATTTATTTAGCTTGTGGATTTATAAATGTTGTTCGTGTTTGTCAAGTTGGCTTGGGTTGCCATAAATGTGAATTATCGAGTGATGTGATATATGATTATAAACTGCATAGGTTTTATAGATGTGAATTTGATAGAATGTTTTTCAGTGTCCTCAAACGTTAGTTTGGATCCTGGATGGATTTGTGTTGAAAAATTTTTAAAATCATCGATATTATTTGAGGGGCGTGACAGAGGTGGTATCAGAGCATGGTTTGAGGATCACTGAAATATTTGATATGTTGATGTGCAAAATATATTAAGGTCTAGTGAACTATAGTGATTGGTGGAAATTTTCTTTGATGCATTTTAGGAATCAAGAATGATAAGGACAAGTTTACCAATAAAAATATGATTGGAAATGAATTAGAAAGTAATAACAAGAGGGTCAAGACATTTGGATTTGAAATGGGAAGTCACAACAAAAGACTCAATCACGTGTGAATTACAAGTTAAATTATGAAACAAGTTTGTGTTTTCGGGTGACTGGAGTCTATTTTGCTTGTGGAAAGTTGGATCATAAAATAAAAGACTGCCCCATGAATAAGAAGAAAGAGTCACTGCCTCATAAATCATCAGCCCATGTCAGAGTGTATGCTATCACTGAATATGATTCTAAAACTTCTGAATTAGTGATCGAAGGTATTATGCATATTTATGAAAGAATGTAAATATTTGTTTGACCATGGGTCCTATCTACTATTTGATTCGTAATATTTTGCTTATCATTTGGGTATTCAACCTAGACCACTGCATTATGTGCTATGTATAAATACGATCATTAGAGATTCTTTGATAATGAACTTGAATCTGGTCCTCTTGTCTGATTTTTATTGGAGAACTTGGAACTTTTTGTTGATTTAGTTCTCCTAGAGATTTAGGAATTTTGATATTATACTTGGTATGAATTGGCTATCTTCCTATCATACCAGTATGGATTGATATATAACAAATGATCACTTTTTGCATGCTTGATTAGCCGATCTTTTATTTTGAGAGTATTGGACATGATTTATCTCCTTGCCTAATGTATCCCAGGATGAATTGCCCGAATTACCTCCAAAACGTGACTTTGCTTTTGATTTGGTCCTTGGGATAATCCCAATATCTAAGCCTCTCTACACAATGATATCATTTGAGTAAGTGGAATTAGAAAAACAACTACAAGGACTATTAAATAAGGATTTTATTTGGCTTAATATTTCATCATGGGGTGCTCCGGTGTTAGTTAAAAAGATAGAGGGAACATTGAGGCTTTGTATTGATTATAGACAGTTGAATCAGGTGATCATCAAAAAACGAGTATTCTCTAAAGTGACGACTTGTTTGTTTAACTGCAGGGTGCACAGGTATTTTCAAAGATTGTTCGAATATCGGGTTACCATCTATTGAGGATCAAGAAGGAGAATATTTCGGTCACTCGTGGATAATTGTGTAATTGTATTGTATTGATGAAACTATTTAAGAGTAGGAGGAGGAAATGAAGATATCATAATCCTCATCTTTTCATCGGAGCTATGATCAATTTAGATGACTAAATTTTCTTTTAAGGAGGGGAGAGTGTAATATCCCTCATTTTTGAAAATTTATCAATAAGGATTTATATGTAAATTGGAGGACCTATATGTAAATATAGAAAATATTAATTAATTAAAAGATTTAGTTGATTATTATTTTTATTATTATCTAGTAGTCCTACATGATGATGATTATTTATACATGTGATGTATGATGTGTGGACGGATGATCATGGACCGTGTGATGTGTGTACTTGTGATTATTATTATTGAGGTCTGCGTGCCTCCATTATATTTCTCGTTTATTGTCGGGCATGCGTGCCTATGATTAAGTTGTAATCACATGAGGAGGCACAACGGGAGCGTGGATGCGATAGCGGGACCCACGAGACGGACGATCGTGATGCATGAAGATGCATCAAGATGTCGACGGAACCGACGAGGACGAGATGGACGATCACAGGGCATGGAGATGCACCGTTGCACACATAGATCTTGATGTGAGTGATTAGGCCTACTGGCTCGGGCCTAATCATATTAGGTTGTGGTCCATGATCATCTGGTGTGATTGCTTATACACATACTAGATATGTATATATATTTGCATGCGATGTAGATATATATTAAATATGTATATGTGTGACATGTCATATTAGGAGACCAAATCATAGAAACATCTCTCGATAATATTAAGTCGGTAAACGTGAGGCAATTAGATTGACCCACGTGGCCTTCCATCGTTATAAGTAGGAACCGATTCCCGGTGTAGGTTGAGTTGGTCGAGTCCCTCGAGACTCACCTATATCGCGATTCGCTATCTTGCTTACGACATAGAGATGTCATCGGTGACCTGAGGGCATGGTATGCTTGGTCGAGTCCCTCGAGGGTATATCATCAAATCAGACTCATCTTGTAACGAAGGTGTTGACTTAACCGAGCATCATGGTTGGTCGAGTCCCTCGAGGCCATGGTGATTCGGAGGCCGAACAAGACGGGAATCATAAGGAGTTGTGATCGGCAAGAGTTGCCTACCTTTTAGGCTTAGTGTGATTGGTCGAGTCCCTCGAGGTTACACTAAGATGCTGATTGGATCCTGATCCCCACTAGAAGTTTGCGGAGACTTCCGTTTTACGTGCTGAGGGTGTCGCGTGACTCGTTAGTAAAATAATGGGAGCATATTAAGATAGAAGTCCATATCTTGATAGTTTATTTCTTATAAAATCTGCATGTTATTCTACCATCCATGTTTGCTATGATAAGGGACTCTTCAAGACTTACAAAGAAGTCACAGAAGGGCAAGATATTCAAATGGGAAATGAAGTTCGTTCTAAGTTGATTGACAAGGGAAATGTGGAACTCACTTTCACTTCAGGTAAGAAAGCACTCTTACTAATGTTCTTCATGTACCGGATATGAGTAGAAATTTAGTGAGTGAGAATCTCCTTGGCAAACCTAGAATTAAATCTGTATTTGAATCTGGGAAGTTAATTCTATCCCGTAATGGAACTTTTGTTGGAAAATGCTATTCCGCTGAGGAAATGGTCAAATTATCTATTGTTGATAATGATTCTAAAGTTAATAAAGATGTTGCTTCTATTTATATTGTTGATTCTTATTCATTATGGCATGATAGATTAACACATATTGGAATTAGCATGAATAGAAGAATGGTTAAGTGTGGCTTAATAGATTATCATTTTGATGATCTTAATAAATGTGAAATTTGTGTTAAATCAAAGATGATGAAAAAACCCTTCAAAAGTGTTGAAAGATATACTAATTTGTTAGATTTAATACATTATGATATATGTGAATTAAATGGCATATTAACGAGAGGAGGTAATAGATATTTTATTACTTTTATAGATGATATGTCTAGATTCACATATGTGTACTTATCGAAACATAAAAATGATGCTTTTAATGCTTTTAAGGCATATAAAGCAGAAGTTGAAAATCAACTGGGGAAGAAAATTAAAGCTTGAAGAAGTGATAGAGGAGGAGAATACTTTCCTAATGAATATAACTTGTTTTGTGAACAACATGGCATAATTCATGAATGTTCAGCACCTAGAACACCTGAGCAAAATGGATTAGCAGAAAGAAAAAATAGAACTTATCTAGAGATGATTAATGCTATGTTGTTACATGCTAAATTATCTTATAATTTGTGGGGAGAAGCTTTATTGGCTGTATGTTATATCTTAAATAGAATTCCCTCTAAAAAGAATAAGATCTCTCCATATGAGTTATGGAAAGGAAGACAACCTAACATTGGTTATTTTAAAGTGTGGGGGTGTCTTGCATATTGTAAGAATAATGATCCTCAAAGGACAAAATTGGGACATAGAGGAATCAAATGTGCATTTATAGGCAATGCCTCAAATAGTAAAGCATATAGACTTCTTAATTTGGAGTCTAATATCATAATAGAATCTCGAGATGTGGAGTTCTTTGAACATTTATTGACTTCTAGTAATAATGTTCATCCTCCAACTAGTGAAGAGTCACTAGTGAAGAAATCTTAAAAGGTTAGTGAGCAACCTAAAATTCCTTTGAATGGACATCAATCAAGTTCACAAGAGGTTGGAGAGCAATCTTATGAATTAAGGAGAAGCACTCGTGCACGAAAAGCAAAAACATTAAGATCGGATGAGATTAATTCTCAAAGTATTTCTTTTTACCTTGTAGAAGGAACTAATGAGAGAGTATTAAAAATAATTCCTCTTGTTTTACAAGTGGAAGATGATCCTAAAACATTTAAAGAAGCTATGGCTTCTCGTGATGCTGCTTTTT